>NW_021703779.1:116163575-116371179 GCF_005190385.1 Monodon monoceros
CGCTGAGGAGGGGGACAGAGAAGTGGAAAGCCAGTGGGGCCGAGCTTCGGCCGGGCTGAGAAGCGACATAAGTACCGAATACAGCCTCGTGCAGGTTAAGTAAAAAATGCCCCAAAGGGCAAGCCCCGCTTTTGTTTCCTGGCTGCTTGCATGGGCCAGAGCAATACCACCTGGCTGCTGGCTTCAGAAGGGACTTTTCTCCCAAGCACGGCAGGCTGAAACTCGACCTCACTGGCTTTTCACTTCTCTGTAGTAATTCTTGGCCACTCATCAGAGCTTCTGTGATCTCTTTGTTTGAAATGAAAACTAATTGACTCATAACCACGTGCAGAATTTCCAGGCAAGAAGCTCTCCATTGTCACCAGGACCTGACCAGACCCTGGGGCCACAGGTGCTGTCAGGAGTACAGCCCAAATCTCAGCTGGCACCGTGGGGGCCCAGCCCCTTCCTGGCTGGACTTCGCCCTCAGGGGCTGACATTTATCCCCACCTGTAGCTACATCCTTCCGAAGCTTTTCAAAACAGGACCAGTTGTCTCAGTCCTCGCATTCTCCTGGCTATTCTATTTTTGCTGGGATGGCATCGGATCTTGCAGGCCTGCCCCAGCCAGAGCAGGGCTGACTTGTTGAAAGGGAGCCCTGGGGCTCCCCACCCCAGGACGTGGCCCAAGCCCTGCCCGCTCTAGTGGCCACACTCGCGGAAGAAGGGGCGAAGGACACAGTCAAGGGGTTCTACTTCTCAACCTTACCGCTCTGCCTGAAGCTCCTATGAACAAAGGACATTTAATAATAGAATTCCTCCTCTGGTATTTATAGCACCAATTGCTCAAAGCTGTGTTAGGCTTTAGGTTTTAAATCCCAGCCTTTGTCATAACCTCCCCAGGAATTGGAGTAGAAGGCAGGTATTAGCAGCCCCACTTTGCAGACCAGGAGACTGAGGGATGGATGAAAAGGGTATTATTCCAAGGACGGACAATGAGGAAAGGCAGCCCCGGGAAGAGGAAAGGCCGCCCAAGCCCGGCACCAGGCTGAGGAAGTTTGGTCCTTCACTCCTTCATTCATTCATTCGCCCGACGTTGATTAAGTTCTGATTCTTTTCTAGCTACTACGCTAGACACCAGGGAAACAGAGAGGAGCAAGTTTCTGTTCTCCTGTTTCCTTAACAAATAAATTTCCAGGCAACAAGAAAGGAAGGGGGAACTTATGATTAAAAGAGATTTGAGAGACCAAATGCAATGTACGGACCTTGTTTAGATCCTGAATCAAATATAACAACTCTAAGAACACATTTGTGAGGGACTTCCCTGGTGGTGCAGTGGTTTAGACTCACGCTTCCACTGCAGGGCGTGCGGTTCGATCCCTGGTTGGGGAACCAAGATCCCACGTGCCCCGAGGCCAAAAAAACACCACATTTGTGAAACGAGAGGGGGAATTTTAATATGGACTGGACGTTTGATACTTAAGAAATTGTTAATTTTCTGGTGTGATAGAATTACATTGATAAAATTACCTTACCATTTAGAGACAAACTGTGAAGCATCTGTAGATGAAATGATACGATATTTGAGATTAGCTTTAAACAATACATGGTTCATAGGAGGAAGTGGGCAGGGATATAGATGAAACGAGAATGCCCTTGAGTTGATGGTTGTTATAGCTGGGTAATGAGTACAGGGTAGCTCACTGGACTTTTCAAAAGAAAAGTCATGGTACCTGCTCTCAAGGAACTCCCAGAGTCAGAATCACCTGGAAACCTGTACTGACAGTCATTTATGATGAACCCCCCCCTCTCCTAAGCTACAGTGGCCAAGTTCAAGGAACATAAGGACCCAGCATGGGGCCCCTGGTCCAGAACAAGTGGCGGTGGAAGGGGGGGATTGGGAGGGAAGCTTCTCAAGTAAAAGGAAGGCTCTGAAATGGGAAAGACCTTGAAAGAAGGTCACTGAGGTTGGTGCCTATAAAGCAAGGGAGGGTATGACCCGAGATGAAGTTAGAAAGTAGGAGGGGAAACAGATTACACACAGGGCCTCATGGGCCACGGTAAGGAGTGGAGACTTTTCCCTGAAAGCAAAGGGAAGTCAATAAAGCACTGCAAGCAAGGGGCTGACATGCTTTTATTTGCATTTTTAAAATATCCTACTGGCAGCACGGTGGGAAAGGTAATGGTGGAGATAGGAGGAGAAGCAGGGGACCGACTGGCCGACTATTAGAGAGGACCAAGTGAGAGACAATGGCGGCCTCTTCTGGAATAGGGGGATGGAAGAGAATCGAACAGATTTTATAAGAATTAGGAAACAGAATTAACAGAATGAGGCGCCTATGTGGAAGTGAGCGTGAAGGAGTGGGAGAAGTCAGGGATGTCTCCTAAGTTTGTGTCCAGAGTGGGTAGATGGCGGAGGTGGGGCTGAGGGCGGGGTGAGCACCTGCAGGAGAAAGTGAAGATCATGAGATTTGTTTTGGATCTGGCACCCAGTGTTTGCTGGGCAGTTCAGCCAGGGTGGTGTGGCTTCACCAGGCGGAGGGCTGAGTTCAACTAACATCCTCCCACTTGGGCAATCCGCAGGCTAATTGAGCTACTTGGGGTGTCACGGTGCCCCACTCATTACTGCCCCGGGACCATTTCCAAAGTGTCCATGCTGGGTCTGTGCTCTCTGTGATCTCTGTTTTCTAGGAGCTTCTTTTCGGGGACCTGGCAAGGATGAGTCCAACTGCTCGGTAGGATGGCACAAGCAGAGTAAAAGACGAGGAGATTCTGGATCAGCCTGGAAGGGCTAAGAGAGACCGCAGGACCACTACCACACCCACCTCCCACCTGGAGAGACCCTCGAATTGCCTCCCCAGCCATGAGCTCACCTGTTCTTCACAACAGCGCTGTGACAAAGGCAGGAAATGACATATTTGACAGATGTGGCAGTGAGTGTGCCCTGATGACAGGGACGGTGACGTCTTTTTCCATCTCTCTCTCTTTCTCCCCCTTGGTACCCCAGCACCCAGCACATGGCTTGGCACAGAGAAGGGACACAGCAAGCACGTGGTGAAAGACAGAAAATGATTTCATTCAATCTTAATGAAACACAGGGAACAGCAGCACCTTCCCCGAACCGTCCAGACACTATCTAAGGTCCCTATCTAAGGCTATCTGGACACCGTTTCCAGAAACACAAAACTCACCCTACAAAACAGGTAGTTTGGCGGGGGGACTGTTTTTATTTATTGTCATTTGTTTTATATATAATTTCAAAATGCCAAATATAGTAAATGCTGGGGCCTAGCGTTCCAGAAGCCATACGATCCATAGTGAAGAAGAATGTAGTCAAGGAATTTGCTTCAATAGGCACAGAGATTGTCATCTGGGAAAATGAGATTTGCAAGGAAAGCAGCAGGCCTTCATCCCAGGAGCCTGGGGTCATAAACATCCTATGAGGACGGCAACAGGACGGGCAGGGCTGGAGACAGGGAGGCCAGGTTAGGGGGCTGTGGGAAAAGAGGAAAACAGCTCCCTGTAGGGGATCCAGAGAGGCAGAGAGAGAGGGAGAAGGCCCAGATCTGAGGAGAAGGCCAGCTCTGGAGCTGTTCAGGTCCCTCAGGCTGGGGTCTGCATGTGGTCACGGCTACGTTACCCAGGGGCCAATGGATTTCTGGTTTGGAAGGTAAGGGGGAAAGACAGAGGGGGCTTCCCTGAACGTATCAGTTAGGACTTTACATCAAAAGTGATAGAAACCCAACTTGAACAGGCTTCCCCTATCAGGTGGGTCCCTCTCTGATAACCTCAGAGATGCAAGTCTAGTGGAAAGAGACCTACCTCATTTCCAATAACACCAACCAAAATTCCAGAATTGAGTCTCATTGAACTGGATTGGCACTGTGCCCTAGACCCTGGAATTCATCAGTAGGCCAGGCCCAGGTCACACGCGTAGGCATGTGAGGTGTAGGTGGGGGTCAAGCCCACGCAAACCAACTGTACTGGGAATAGGAGCCAGACGGTTCCGCAGTGAAAGATTAGCGTCATCAGAAGATGGGGAGATGAAAGCTGGGTGGGCAGGAACAGCGGAAGCCCAGTGCCCTGGAGGACAAGACTGTGCAAAGCAATACACACAAAACCCCTTGAGGGGAATGAGCCCAGGCAGGAGACGAGGAAACAGCACTGGACGAGGACGGGGGAGGAGTGTCAGTGGAGAGGTGGAAGTGTGATGGGCTTCAGAGACTTTTGCCCTGTGCTTGGGGCAGCAACAGAATTCTTCACAGGATTGAGGAAAAATGCTCTTCTGCCGGGCTAGTCCCAAAAAGAGGGCCTCAGCCTGGTCACGTGTTGGCGAGCAGCTAAACACCTGTACTTTGGGCCAAGCAAGTATTGTTTGTTTGTATCCTTATTTCTCCTGTCAAATCACTCTGGTCCAGCCTCCTTCATGAATCTCAGCTATTGTAAAGGCTGACATGGTTGATACTGTACAGCAGAGATCCTGGAGCCGTCATACAGGAAAGGGCTCCTGGACCACCAAGCCAGAGTCTGGCTCTTCCGATTCCAAGGTGAGTAAGCGAGTAGGAACGAGAAACTGAAAAGCTGTGTATCAGCCTGTTGGGATCACTCCATCTCTTTGAGTTTTAGTTTTACGATCTGTAAAACGCAGATAATGTCTTTGGAAATACCTAGCATCCTACCTGGTTCATAGTAGACTCAAAAATTACCATTCCTTCTTCTGTTCTACCCCCCATCCTCCAAGGTGACATGGAAAGCCGAAGTACTTCCTGAAAGCATCTGTTAACGCATCAGCTGAACCATAGTCTGAAATCCTGAAACCAGAGCTAAACCACCTTATGCCTCTGGCCCTCCTGACCCCTTGGTGTCATTGGGAATTGCCTGATGGGCCGTTCCCTCTTCTTTTGTGGAAGAGTGGAAATAGTCATACCCTATCCTTCCCAGGAATCTGGGGGTGTTACTCATCTGGTCTAATTCTCTCCCACATATTACTTACAAGGAGACGGAGGCCCAGAGGGGGGAAGAAGTTGGCTCAAGGTCACACAGCATCTTAGGGACAGACTCAGGAGTAGGCATTAGGGCTGAAAGACCAGTGCTCTTTCTATTGCTACACAGCTGCTTATAAACCTTTTTCATTTTCACAAAATGTAGTATATTTATTAGCTAAACCAACTTCTTTTCAACATACATCTACAGTAAAGGCTTTTCAGAGATGTGGCAGAAAGATGAAATGAAGACTTCCTGAAAGAAAAGAGTCACCCTACTACTACTCATCCAACCGGGGCTGATTATGTGGAATGGGGGGTGTGAGGAAAGGAAGCCACTAGGCCTAAGCCACATATTCACAGTCTCAAAGTTCTACTTTTTACACCATCTAACAACAACGACAACAGCAAACATATAGTATTTGGTATGTACCAGACTCTGCTCCAAGACCTTTACTGATAATAACTCATATAATCCAAATAAAGTTATACTACAGTGATGTTTTAAGTGCATGTTAAAAATGTTAATATATTAACAATATTTTAAACATAGCACAAGTGTTGTAACACTATTTTGGCATTTCTTCTTTTCTTAATCTATCACAAGCTTCAAACAATGAAAGAGGCCTGGGTATTGACCTTGGAAAGGCCCTGCTACAATCCACTCATCCATCCGTCTGTCTATCCACTCATCCACTCATCCATCCATCTACCCACCCACTCATACACTCATCAGTCCAACCATCCATCCAATCATCCATCCATCCATCCATCCATCCATCCATCCATCCAGTTATCCATCTATCCATCCATCCACCCACCCACCCACCTACCCATCCATCCGACAGTTGCCGCGTTCCTCCCATACACCAAGCCTTGTGTTTGGTGCTAGTGATGCAGAGATGAAGAGAATACACTACCCGTGCTTTAGTAGTGGGGAGAGGAGGGATAAGTATGAACTTACATGGAAACCACTGTGGAGCAGTGGCATAAAGGCATGGAGGAGGGGCACCTTGCCAAGTCTGTTGGCTTAGTTATTTTTAGTGGGAAGTGTCAAGGAAGGCTTCCTTAAGGAGGTGACACCTCAGAGGAGACCAGGAAAATAACAGTAGGAGACTTCAGCTTCTGGAGTAATAATACCCTTGGAAAATCTGATGAAAATTGTATCTCTCTAGATAAGTGCATACGTACACTTACACACACATTTTACCTTTTCACAGGTGAGTTTAAAATCCAGCTCCGTCACGTAGAGCCTTAGAGCCTCTGCTCTCTAATTGGTAAAATGAGAGTAACAACAGAACTTGTCTTCCTCTCAGGGTAGCTGTGACGATCAAATGCAAATTTGTGTGTAAAGCACCTGCAGAGACTTGGCAATCAATAAGTTGGCAATCAATCAGTCTCTATCCTTCTCCTAGGTGGAATTTAAGTCTCAAAAGCAATGAGATGACAGTGTAGCCAAGAGGGTAAAATGATCTTTTTTTGTCTCCTACAGAGTCTACTGTATTTTTTTTTCCTTCTTCCATCATGCAGATTAGTTTGTGTGGCTTCATTTTCCCAAGTAGCTTTCTATGGCCAGCCCCTTAGATTATTTGGACTCCCTTAGGGTACCCGTAGAGATGTGATCCCTGCTTAGGTCAGGAGGCCATTCTTTCCCTTTGGGAATCTTCTTTTCTACCCGAAAGGACTTTAATATGTATCTTCTTCTAGGGCTCCTAGAAGCCCCTGGCTATATATAGATCAGCGATTCTAACAGGGTAATGACTGGCATGGCCTGGAGGTGCTGCGTCAGGCCTGCAGGACAATACACCACCCCAACTCATCTCTTAGCTTAACTTCTAGGGTCTGTATTAGTTTCCTAGGGCTCCTGTAACAAAGAACCACAAACTGGGTGGCATTAAACAACAGAAACGCATTCTCTCACAGTTCTGGAGGCCAGACGTCTGAAATCAAAGTGTGGGCAGGGGTGATTCCTTCTGGAGGTTCTGAGGGAGAATCCATTCACTGCCTGTCTCCTAGCTTCTGGGGGTTGCTTGGCATCCCTTGGCATTCCTGGGCTCCTATGTGTATCACTCCAATCCCTGCCGCCATCTTCACATCCTGCCTCTGTGTGGTTCTGTGTCAAATCTTTCTCTCCTTTCTCTTAGGAGGACACTTATCATTGCATTTAGGGCCCATCCAGATAATCCAGGACGATCTCATCTTGAGATCCTTAACTTCATTACATCTGCAAAGACCCTTTTTCCAAATAAGATCCCCTTCCCAGGTTTTAGGAATCAGGACCTGGACATTCTCTTGGGGAACCACCATTCAATCCACTGCAGGTCTTAATTCCATAACCAAAGTCTAGCTTTTTCAAGCCTGGCGATTTGGCTTTTTCATGATGTCACTACCTTTGAGTAAAAGGGAAAAATATATCAGTTACAAATTGGTGCCAGACCCAGGGCTGGGGGCTGCATCTACACCCCCTCACTCCATCTTCACAGCCCTGTAGAAGGCAGATGCTCAGATCATCTTTATTTTGCAGATGGGGCTGAGAGTACTTCAGTCATTAGCCCCAGGTCATACAACTAGTACATAATGAAGTTGCATTCCAACTCATCTCTGCCAGGTTCTGAAACTTCATTTATTGAGGCCTGAGCCTGGGCAAGGCACTCTCCTATGTGCTTTACAAATCAAAACACATCTAACATTCATGACGACCACACAAGTTAAATACATTATTAATAGTTCTCCCCTCCCTGTAGATGAGGAACCTGAGACACAGAGACATTTAGTAACTTGTCCAAGGGAACATGGCTAAAAGACCATGACCCTGGATGTCCTTCATTTGTAAGATTAAGAATGAAGATTTAATAAATGTGCACTACGTCAGTCACTTTGTGTTTTTCACATGGAGTCTTCCCTGGAAACTGGCAAAACAGATTACTATTATTATGTTTTACAGAAGGGAAACCAAGGCTCAAAGGGGGGAAATGACTTGTCCATGCACGATGAAGTGGGATACCAACCTAGGTCTTTGCAACCCATCAGGGAGGCTCTAGGGAGATGACGTATGTGACTGGGCCTCACTTTGAAAACAAGATGCGGGTTTTAGGGAAAAGTAAGTACTTAGCCCTGTCCTTACAGTCTTCTTCCTCTTCATCACCATCATAATCGCCATTGCTGTCAGCAGCATCAAAGTATCACTGCCGCTGCCCAACCTGAAAAGTCCAAGGCCGGGGTCAATGATGCCCAGGGGGTGCTACTGGCTCACACAGCTCTGATCTCATCCTGACACTTCTGAGAAAAATATTACATAACCCGAGGGAAGAAGGATGAGTTGGCATGAGGCACACAGTTCGGTCACTTTGCAGTCACGCTTGGAGTGTCTAATTAAGCATCAAGTGTGTGCCTCCTGGCAATGGCTGCAAAGAGGTTCAGGACAGAAAGCCTCACCCCCGACATGCACGAGGAACTGAGAAAGTAGAATATGGAGAGCCACGTGTCACCAAGGGCTTCTCAAGGGGGGCCCAGCTATTAACAACGCTGGGGCAGGGCCGGGGACTGAGGGGAGGCTGGAGTTGATGCCACCAGAAATGCTGGAGATCAAGGGCAGCAGAGATCTCCCCTCCCAGGGCATGCTCCCCAACACACCAGCTCCAGCTCCTGCTTTCCCAAGGCTTCATTTTGAATGATACCATTCAGCCTGAACCTTCAGCCTGTCAGACTCTTTCCTCCCCCTCAACTCCCGTGGAACCGGCACTGTGGTTGTTGTCCAGGTCCTAGAAGTCTCCTCACATGCTACGCTTACGGCCCCACCTCTCTTCTAAGAAGCTCTTCCTCTTGCACTGTGACTGTGTGATCTAGGAAGCACCCCACCTCCCATACCCACTGTGACCGTGGAGGTAGGGTCCAAACAGCACTCCTAAGTCTGGCCAAGCTGCACCTTCTACTGGGCATTTTCAAATTGGAGCTGGAGGGGAGGACCCTCTTTGTTCTTCGGTCAATGGCAGGATGTGAGCTTGAGGTAGCCCTGCGGTCAGCTTTCTCAGCTCATGGAGAACGCCAGCCTCCAGCAGGAAAGGATGAAGATGCCCCATGAAGAAAAGAGAGATGAAAGAAAGAACCAACGCCTACAAGCATTCTTCTTCCTGTTTGCCGGCTGTCCCCAAGGCTAGCTCCATTCTTGTCCTTCCCCTGGCTTGATCACAGGAGCCCACACATTCCTCCCTTCTTTGGTTTAAGCTGAATTGAATTGTGTGTCTGTCACTTTCAATGAACAGTTCTTATACCCTCCACTTGCCAAGGAGAGTCGTAATTATCCCATCTAGTCCATGGCATTGGGGGCCTCATAACATTTCTCTGAGGCAGCTGGTCCCATTCTACCGATGAGGAAGCTGAGCCACGGAGAACTGAAGTGAATTATCCTAAGGCGCCCAGCGAGTCAGCGGCAAAGCCCGGAATCTGTGCTCTTTCCCTACCCTTGCCCCTCGAAGTTATTAACCTAATCCCTGCGACATGTGTCAGAGCCCTCCCTCCATCCTCTCTGTCCTCCCTGCCCCTCCGCCTAGGCTAGGGCCTCTTCACTCCTTCCCTAGTGGAGTGTACTAGCATCCTAACTAGCTCCCCTGCCTCTCCCCATCTCCAACCCACTATTTCCGGCCAGGATTCCTAAAGCATACTTACTGGTTATATAATTTGCTCAGTTAAAAAATCGCTGTGGCCTTCCCATTGCCTACTCAATTAACTTCGGAGCTTGGCATTCAAGGCTCTTCCCAACCTGGACCTAATCAACCCTTGTATGTTTGTCTTCCTTTCTCTTGCCACCCACTGTTAAGGTTCCAGCTGTACCAGCTGCATTCCTGTGCCCACCCCTTGGCTCAAGTAGATCCTCCACCCAAACTGCCCCTGTGCCCACTGTGGAAATCCACCCGGTTCATTAAGGCCCAACTCAGACACCGGTGCTTGCATAAAGCCTTCCCAAGGTCACTAACTGCACGTCATGGTCGCCTCTTGGAATCCTCATGGACCCTTCATTCTGTCCTTTTAGGGCACTTTTCATACTGTTCTGGATATTATAGCTACCCTGAGATTTTTCTCAAAATCTTTACCAGGTCAAGAGGGCCAGGAAGACAAGGTCTGTGCCTTCCTTCCTGATTTCATTCAACATACATCATTCAGCACCTTCTGCATGATTGGCACTCTTCTTTGCGCTAGAGGTAGTAAATTATAGTAGATAACAAGCCAGGCACTATTCGAGAATTTCATGCACGATAGCTCTTATCATTCTCACAATAATTCTACAAAGTAGGTATTGTCATGCTCATTTTATAGTTGAAGAAACAGAGGCCCAGAGAAGTTAAGTAACTTGCCTGAGGTCACACAGCTAGTAAATGGCAGAGCTGGGATACAAACCCAGGCAGTCTGGCCCTGGGGGCAGCGCTCTTAAGCACCCTGCCGGGCTGCCTTTAAGCCCTCTTCCCTTTCACCATTCTCTTCAGAGGTGATCCTACCTGCATCTTCATATCTTCTTTCTTTCATCCACTCATATCACACAGTTTTATTGACGCCTGCTGTGAGCCAGGCACTGATGGTGATTCAGCAGTGTGGTGGGCTGAATGATTGCCCCAAAGATATATCCACATCCTAATCCTTAGAACCTACGGATATCCACTTACGTCACAAAAGATATGATGAAATTAAGGATCCTGAGAGGAGGAGCTTTTGCTGAACTATCCAGGTGAGTCCACTGTAATCACAAGGGTCCTTATAACAAGAAGGCAGGGTGATCAGAGTCAGAGAAAGAGATGTGACGACAGAAGCAGAGATTGGAGTGATGCAGCCACAAGCCAAGCAATTCTGGAAGCCACCAGATTCTCTCCTACAGCCTCTAGAGGGAGTCTGGCCCTGCCGACACCTTGATTTTGGCCCAATGATACTGATTTCAGACTTCTGGCCTCTAGAACTATGAGAGAATACATTTCTGTTGTTTTAAGCCATCCAGTATGGGATCATTTGTTATGGCAGCGCTAGGAAATTAATACAGACAGGGAGCAAGATAAATGTGATTTCTGCTCTCATGGAATGGACAAGACAGATACTGATTTTTTAAAAATTAGAAGGTCACTCTATTAAGTATGTGAAATAAGGCTAGTCCTAACTGAGATATGCTGTGTCAATTACACATGAGATTTTGAGGACTTACTAGGAAAAAAAGTATAAAGTAGCTCACTAATTTTCTACCGATTACATGTTGAAGTGATAATATTTTAGATACATTGAGTTAAAGAAAATATATTATTAAAATTTAAAAAAAAAATAGAAGGTCACTGTGTGTTCCAGATGGGAACTACAGGGTACAATGAGAGCTTCTCTATCAGCAGCCCACGGCCACAGCCTTCCTGTCCCTTAACACATGTGAAGGGGACAAAGGGATGAGATTGATGGCTGAGGGCTGGCGGAGAGACTTAGTACACTAAACAAGCACGACAGGGGAGCATTTTGAACACTGCCACTGAAAACATGAAATTCATCATGAGATCACCTTATGAGGCTACGAACGAAGGGATCTAATCCTCATCCTTGCTGCCGTCAGCATTTTCATAAAGGCTACCCAGAGGCTCTTGCGGCCCTTGGCCCAGAAGCATGCCTCTCTCCTTTGTTAAGAACCGCACACAGGTTACCGTGCGGGCAGTCCTGTAGCCACCTGTGCTGGGCTGACAAGTAGGTCACCTCCATTCAATTGCTAGTGACGGACTAGAATGCTGTTTGGAGAAAGACTCTGAGGCCATGTCCGGGCTCGGTCATCATGAATGATTAGCAAGACCTGCCATGAGCTGCATCTAGTGGAAGGGGAACACGGACACCGTGTACTTCTGACCATCCTCTAGAACCCTGTTCTCAACCTTTAGCTCACATAAGAATCCCCTGGGCAGGGGGGCTTATTAAAACCCACACTGCCGGGCCCCACCTCGAGAATCTCTGAAACATTCGATTTGGGGTGAAGCCTGAGAATGTACATGACTCGCAGGTGCTCAGATGATGCTGGTACTGCTGGCCCAGGTACTGCACTTAGCAAACTGCTAGTCCAGAGCGCATCTCAAACTTCTCCACGAGCAGCAATCACACGGAGTCCTTGGGAAAAGGCCGCTCTGAGTCAGCAGGCGCGAGGTAAAGCCCAAGATTCTGTATTTCTTGTAAGCTCCCAGGCAGCGCCCATGCTGCACTATGGATTACACACACCTTGGGTGGAAGGAGCTAGAAAGACAGTCCTCCATTATGGTGGCATGGCACACGAGGGTGCCAAGGACAATTGTAAGGTGTCACAAATAATTTAGAACGAATCGCTTTCCCTAAAAGTAACCTCGGGAAGATTCGTTCTTTTCTCTATTTAGAAAGCCTGTCTTTTACTTGCATACTTGTATATGATGAAAGATGCGGGATTTCCCTGGCCGTCCAATGGTTGGGACTCCGCACTCTCACTGTTGCCGGCTCGGGTTCATTCCCTGGTCAGGGAGTTAAAATCCCACAAGCCGTGTGCCTCGGCCAAAGAATGAAAAAAAATTTTTTTGAAAGAAAGATGCAATTACAGCAAATCTACCAGGAACTGTATATAGACTCAGACTCAAAGACCATATCCCATCTCTCTCCCTCCATTACAATCCCGTTTATATATACAGATACACAGGGAGTTGTGGAGGGACCCAGAGGACCCTAGTCCACCCTTCCTGGCCCAGGGAAGTTCAAAAGAAGGGGTTACTGGCCCTGGAGGTGTTGGGAAGGATCTGGAAAGCTGTGTTGAGGGAACTGGAGGGGAAGGTGGTGGGCCAGGCCGGGCACTCCCCCTGAGGACAGCCCAGGGTCCGGCTGGCTCCACGGCTCACTGGGAGGACGCAGAGGAGGGGGTGGGGAATCTGGCACCTTCTGGCATCTTGGAGAAGCTGGTCCCCAAGGACACCCAGCCCAGGTCGTGCTGCGCCCGAGCACCGTGTAACTGTCCAGAGGGCACGGCAGCCCTCTGAAGGTCACCTCCCACAGGCGGCAGCAGACAAAGGCCAAGACCACTGGGCTGGGGTGTTAGGATGCAGTTCCTTGGAGAGGACATCCCACTTCTTGCCCCTAAGCTGAATTACAAGGACAACATGAAGGCTGAGGAAAGAGAGACAGTCAGCTCTGGAAATAGAAGGGCGAGAGGGAATACAGCAGCGTGACCGGTCACTCATCCTGCTTTGCCCAGACCGAGGGGCTGCTCAGGATGCAGGAATTTCAGTGCAGAAGTCCGGACAGTCCCAGGCAAACAGGGGCGGTCAGTCACCCAAGCACCCGGCCTTTCTTTGGGCCTCCTCACATCTCACGTTCGGGCACTACATAATTCCCTGCCCCTCCTCAAACACACCATAGTCTCTGGAAAGTTCATGGTGCAGTTCTGGAGCATCATTGCTTACAGAAAGTTAGCCATTATTATTGCAACTGTGGGCACGTTTAGAGACACACAGTACAACCTACAGCTCACTCAGTCTTCTATATCTCTGAAAAGGAAGAGGCAAAGAATGGAAGAGGAGGGGAGAGGAGAAAGAGAAGGGTGGGGAGAGGAAGAGGACATGCAAGTGAATAGGAAGCTGTGTTTTCAGAGGGGAGGGAAGATCCCACACCGTTTCCTTTTCCTTCCCGTGGGTTCCCTTCTGGCTAGTTTAGCAGGCTTTTTTTTTTTTTTTTTTTTTCGGTACGCGGGCCTCTCACTGTTGTGGCCTCTCCCGTTGCGGAGCACAGGCTCAGTGGCCATGGCTCACGGGCCCAGCCGCTCCGTGACATGTGGGATCTTCCCCGGACCGGGGCACGAACCCGTGTCCCCTGCCTCGGCAGGCGGACTCTCAACCACTGCGCCACCAGGGAAGCCCTGCAGGCTTTTTTTTTTCTCTGCTCCCTACCTTGCTTGGTATAATGGGCCTATAAAGTGATCCTGAAGCTGCCTTCTTCTAGGTTCTGGTTCATCATATAAAAAAGCCGTGATCTTTGTGGATGAGGATGGTTGGACCAACAAGGGAAAAGCCCTCACCCTATATCTGCTGGCCTGGGCTCACCTATGGGAGTGCAAAGCCCACGTATCCTCTAAAGATAATTGACAAGCCCTGATCACACTTGTATGTTTCAGGAGTCCCGGGCTTGGGTTTTTCCACACCAATTTATCAGCAAACAGAAACAGCAGAATTGGGGTCCCTCTTTTTTGGGGGGAGTTATCTCCTTCTTGGGCTGCAGGGGAGAAGATATAAAACTAAATTCAAACCAAAGACTCATGTATAGAATCCTGATGCTTTAAAAACCCAAGGTAAATATATATATATATATATATATATATATATATATATATATATATATATCTGAATGTATTGAATTTGACTCTATCATTTCTGGATTTTTGGTCTTTTTCTTAACGCCTCTTTCAAGTAAGTACTTAACAACCCAGGATACTTTCTCTCCCCTTTCTGATTTCTTTCCTCATGTCAGGTGGGCAGGGGGTGGTTTCATAGGGTCCAGATATCTATGATTTGCTTCTTGTCTTTGACCAGTTGCAGTCCAAAATTGACATTTACTGGCCATGTAACTTATCCTGCCTGTTCTTTGCAGTCCTTAGGCAAAGGACATCCCACTTCCTCCCCCTAAGCTGAATTACAGGGATAACACGAAGGGTGAGGAAAGAGACAGCTCCGAAAATAGAAGGGCAAGAGGAAACACAGCGGGGTGACTGATCAACCTGATTTGCCCAGACTTGAGTGGATGTTGCTGCATCCACTGCTGAAATGCCCAAGTCCTCCTCTAATCTTTATTCCCGTGGACCCTGCAGGTTGTTCTGGATCATCCATCCTTTCTCTGACTGTGCAGCCTCCTCAAGTCCACTAGCCTACATTAGAGCCCCATCCCAAAGTAACAGGAGCCAGGAGAGTATGTCAGGCAGTATCAGGGTGTGGGGGAGGTATATTTCTCTACTGGCCCCAGAATATCTCCTGATCAGAGGATGCCTCTGTCTTCAGATGGCAGAGAAAGAACCAGAGTGGCTCCAAAGGAAAAGAGGAAAAGCAGCAGGTTGTTTAACCTGCATCTGGTCTGGGCAAAAAAAGTCTGCATCATCCAGAGCATCTCACCAGGGGAGGACTGATGACACAGGGATCTGTGGCCAGAGGCCCAGTTAGCAATGTGTTCTTGGAGATGATTTCAACTTCAAGAATCTATAGCAGTAGGAGGAAATGGCTTGAAACTTAGTAGATTTGGGGCTCTGGCCAAACCGTTTGTAACATCCAGGGACCAACTGAGCTTTCTTCTTCCCTTGCTATCAATTAGCTATTTCTATTATTTCTCCCTATCTTTCCAGTCATGTTTTTGCCATTAGCTCATCTCAATTATGTTGGCATTTCAAGGAAACACTTTTTCCCATAAGGCAAGTTGATGTAAGTTGATCTTTACACATTCTCAGGAGACTTGATTATTGAAGGCCCCAAAGAATCTCATTATCAAATGTTTTAATGACGACAATCCTAGCATGTGGTCCTTCCCATTAGTTTAGAACTATGAAACATTTTTTAAGACATCTTTTCTTTGTTCAACAGACAAAACTTTTAAATCAAATACATACACGCCTTAGTAAATGGATAGCTTTTTTGTGATATGGGAATTATAATGCTGAACTACTACAGCAGTAGCTGAAGGAAGCATGTGTTCAAAATTCTCCCAACAGCATTTTAGCCATAGGTACAAAGAAGTCTTAAAAATGTGTTTATTCATATCCTTTGTTTCAACTGCATTTCTAGGAATTTATAGTAAGAAATAATTAAAGATGTATGCACAGAGACTGAACTTCCACTTAGAATGTAGAAAGGTGCACGAGAACATCGCTTCCACCATAACAATGAAAAATAAAACTGGGTAATTTATAAAAACATAACATTTCTTGAGCCCAACAGAAATCTGAAGTCACAGGGAAAGCAAGCAAAATGAGTTCCAGGAACATGAAATCTTCTGAGAAGAGATGAGACTCATGATCTATTTCATCTTTGGCAGAGCAGAGGGAAAAAGGAGTCTGCCACACAAGTGGTATCAGCTAACATTTTAATGAATTCTTAAAGGCCAAGTATGGGTTAGCACATCAGTTTGGAATAGCTAAGGACCACAGACATAAACAAATCTCACACTCACTTCCACAAACCTTCACTGGGTGTTTACTCGAAAGATTGAAGGGAAGGCAGGAGACTGGAAAGAACTCTCCTCAGTGACAGGCCTGCAGGAGGTGATCGCTGATGCTGGTATCTGGACCAGCAGCATCGGCATCATCTGAGCACTTGCGAAGCAAAAGCTTTAAGTGACTGGGGGAATGGCAGCAAATCCTTTTGCTCCCAGGTTCCAAGCAGAAATCTATTGCCTCAGGAGGAAGGGTAGAAGCAAAAACCTTCTGACCCTGAAGGAGGGGCAGGAATCCATCTTCAGCTCAGGAGCCTTCAAAGATCCCGAGCAAAGATCCACATCATCTGGGAGAGGGGAAGGGAACTTTCATACTAGATCAACCATGAAAACAAGGCAGAATTTGGGTGTCATAGGAAAGAAGGGCAAGAATGTTGAGAAAACCCTACCCTTGAGGTCCAAGTATACAGGGCTTGCCTAAGAAGGGGGCTGGACCAGGACAACAGAAAACGTTTGCATCCCCTACCATGAGCCTAGCATTGAGTAACAAGGAATAGTTTAGCAAGAGTGGAGAGGCAGTCAACCTCTGTAGGGCAGGTGGATAAGAACTAGCAATTTCCCCAAGGGTGGGTAATAGAAACACTGAGAAAAACCCATGAGCACCCCAGTTCCATTCTAAGAACAAGGTAACAGCAGCCAAGATCTGGAGAAATTTGAAGCCTGTAGCACACTTAGGTAAAGATAGCAATAACAGAACAACCCAAACCCTGCTACACTCCTGACTAGACTGCCTCAAGTCCCAGTGGCCTAACAGAAGAAGAGGAGTACTCATTGCTAGGCTGAATACCATTTACCTCTGTTTCTTGTTCTTCTAACCATGATGGCCAGGATTCAATAAAAAATTATAAGAAACACAAAAAAGCAAGTTTAAAAATAACATTGTCAAGTGATGACATAGTCAACAGAACCAGACTCAGAGATCACCCATTTGTTGGAATTCTCAAAGAGACTTTAAAATAAATATTAATAATATGTTAAAGGTAGAGGAGTATGATATTAGTTGGAAATTTGGATATATGCGTATAAATTGAGTAGAAAGTGGTAAAAATTAAGGTAAACATAAAATATATTATTTTCACATTTAATTGCCTAATTTAAAACAATTTTTTATTAGAGTACAGTTGATTTACAATGTTGTGCTAGTTTCAGGTGTACAGCAAATGGTATTTTAAAAAATGTCCTTGAGATGTCCTTTTTGACCTATGGGTTATTTAGGAGTGTGTTGTTTAGCTTTCAAATGTTGGGAGATTTTTCTATTATCTCACTGTTATTGATTTCTAATTTGATTCCATTGTGATTGGAGAACACACTCTGCATTATTTCAATTCTTTCAGATTTGTTGAGGTTTGTTTTATGGCCCAAGATATGGACTATCTTAATAAATGTTTTGTGGGCCTTTGAAAATAATATGTATTATACTGTTTTGGAGTGGAGTGTTTTATAAATGTCGATTAAATCCTGTTGGTTGATGATATTCTTGATTTCTCCTATACTCTTGCTGATTTTCTGTCTAGTTGTTCCATCAATTGTTGAGAGAGGGGTGTTGAAGTCACCAAATATATCTCTGGATTTGGCTGTTTCTCCCTTTTTTTTTTGCTTCACATATTTTACAGCTCTGTCTTTTTCATGCACTTACATTTTGGATTCCTATGTCTTCTTGGTGGATTGATCTTTTTGTCATTATATAATGTCTCTGTCATTCGCTGGTAATTTTCTCTGCTCTGAAGTCTACTTTATCTGATATTAATATAGCTACTCCTGACTTCTTTTTGTCCTCCTTTGACTTTCAACCTACCTCTATCATTATAAAGTGAGTTTCTTATAGACACTATATAATTGGGTCATATTTTTAAATCCACAATGAAAATCTATGTTTTTAATTGGTGGATTTAGACCATTTACATTTAACTTAAATGTTGCTATGTTAGTGCCTAAGTCAGCCATTTTATTTTTTGTTTTCTGCTTCTCCTCTGTATTTTCCTTTTCTCTGTTTTCTTTTTCTTGTTTTCCATGGGAATTCCATTTTGATTTATCTATAGTGTTTTTGACTGTATCTCTTTGTATAAGCATTTTTGAGATATTTCTAGATATATCATTATATATATCTTACTTATTACAGTCTACTGGTGTCATCATTAAACCAGTTTGAGTGAAGTGTAGAAACCGTACCTCCACTGATATCCCTTTACTCTCCCCATTTTTGATATAATTGTCTTAAATAGTTCCTCTACATACAATTAGAAATACATGAGACAGTGTTCTAATTTTTGCTCCAACTGTCAAACATAATTTGGAAAACTCAAGAAAAGAAAAAAAGCCTATTTTATTTACTCATATTTTTACTAAATGTCTTCTTTCTTCCTTCCTGATATTCCAAGGTTTTTTTTTTTTTAATCATTTCCTTTTAGTTGAAAGAACTTCCTTTGGCCTTTCTTTTAGGGTAGGTCTGCTGGTGAAAAATTCTTACTTTTCCTTTATCTGAGAATATGTTGATTTCCCTTTTATTCCTGAGGTATATTTTCATTGGGTAGAGGATTCTGAATTGACAGTTCTTTTGTTTCAGCACTTGAGAAACACTGTGCCAGTTCCTTCTAGCTCCATGGACTCTGATGAGAAATCCCTCATTCCAACTGCTTTCTCCCTATAAACAAAGTGTCATTTTTCTCTTACGGCTTTGAAGATTTTTTCATTGGTTTTATTTTGCAGAAGTTTAATTGTAATGTGTCTTGGCATAGATTTTCTTTGGGTTTGTCCTTTTGTAGTTTGTCCAGCTTCTTGAATCTGTGTATGTCTTTGCCAAATTTGGAGAGTTTTCAGCCATTATTCTTTAAGTACTTTTACAGCTCTGTTCTCTTTTTTTCTTTCCTCCAAGACTCTTGTTTCATTAATGTTAGATGTTTTGTTACAGTTTCACAGGTTTCTGAGGCTCTATTTGTTTTTGTACTATATTTTCTTTTTTGTTGTACAGATTGAGTAATGTCTATTATTCTATCTTCCAGTTCACTGATTCTTTCCTCTGTCTCCTTTTGTTGTTGAAGCCATGCACTAAGCTTTCCATTTCAGTTATTGTGTTTTACAGTTGTAAAGTTTATGTTTTGTTCTTCTTTACATCTTCTATACCTTTGTTGAGACTTCCTATTTCTTTGTTGAGAGTTTAAGTCTTTTCATTCTTTTCAAGTATAATTGCTCCTTGAAATATTTTTATTATGGCCACCTTTAAATCTTTGTCAGATAATTCTCACACCTGTGTCATCTTGGAATTGGCACCTCTTTTTCTTAATTTTAATTTTTTGTTTTTTGGCTGTGCCGCTCGGCATGCAGGATCCTCATTCCCTGACCAGGAATTGAACCCACGTCCCCTGCACTGGAAGCGTGGAGTTTTAACCACTGGACCACCAGGGAAGTCCCGGAATTGGCACCTCTTGATTATCTTTTTTTATTCAGGTTGAAATCTTCCTGTTTTTTTTGTATATGTAATTTTCTACTGAAACTTGGAGAATTTCGTATTGTATTCTAATTCTTTGGATCTAATTTGTTTAAACCTTAGCTGGCTTTCTCTGACACCACTCTGGAAGAGAGAGGATGACAGAGCCTCATTGCTGATAAGTGGGGTTAGAAATCCAGCTTTCCCACTTGACCTCTGTTGACAATCAAGAGGAGGCACCCCATTACTGTTGAGTGGTGAGTAGGATTTCTGGCTTCCCATTAGGCCTCCATTGATACCTTCCTGCCTTGGAGGGGTAGGAGTTCTTTGTCACTGCTCCCCCAAAAACTTTGGCTGACACCATGAGGTGGGGGGCTCACCACTAGCCATCAGGGATGAACACTGCTCCCTACTGGGTCTTCCCTGACATCATCTTGGTGTGAGTTTGGGTCACCTGGTAACAATCTGCAAGGATAGAAGTCTAGGCTCCCCATTCTCTCTTTGTTGGTATGAGTGGGGGTGGGGTCATAGTTTTTCTGTGGTGTTTGGCTGGAGTAGAGCAGTATTGTCTAAAAGTTTCTGGCTTGCTAGGCTGCCCCTTTCCTAGTCCTTTGGCTAGAGAGAGCAGCCTTTTATTGGGGCTTTTTTATTTTCTTGGTATGTGCCTATTACTGTTTCTCTGTTACTGACTTCATCAGCGCCAAGTCTGGGACATATGAGGAAAAACAAAACCCAGAGAACTCAGTAGCATGTTGTACCTCAGGTCCTGAGGTCCATACATAGTTTGCATTCTTCTCCACATTTCACAGTCTTCTTACATTTCTTTTATATGTAATTCCTAGGGCTTCTCATTGTACTTAGTAGAAGAAAGAGGATAAAGTATGTACATCTTCTCAGAAGTGGAAGTCCTCCAAAAATATTTAAAGAATTGAAATTATACAAAGTATGTTCTCTGGTTACAAAAGAATTAAACTAGAAACGAATAACAGAAAGATACCTAGAATATCTCCAAATATTTGAAAACTAGGAAATACACGTCCAAATAACTTATGAAACAATAAAGAAGTCACAAGGAGAATTAGAAAAAAAACTGAGTTGAATAAAAAATAAAACATAATATAGTCAGAATGTGTTGGGTATAGCTAATGCAGTGCTGAGAGGGAAATTTATAGTACTACATGCATAAATTAGAAAAGAGGAAATGTCTCAAATCAATCACCTAAGTTCTACTTCAAGAAAACTAGAAAGAGTAGAGGAAATTAAACATAAGACAAGCAAAGTGAAGGAAATAATAAAGATAACAGAAATAAATGAAATAGAAAACAAACAATACAGAAGATCCATGAAACTAAATTGTTTCTTTGAAAATATCAATAAAACTGATAAATCTCTATCAAGACTGTTCAAGAAAGAAGAGATAAAACACAAATTTTCAACATCAGAAAATAGACTAGTGTTATAACTACTGCCTCTAAAGATACTTAAAACATACTAAGGTTATATTATGAACAACTTTGTGCCAATAAATTTAGTAACTTAGATGAAATTTAGTAACTTAGATATTCTTTGAAAATCACAAACCACCAAAATTATTCAAGAAGAAATAGATCACCTGAATGTCCTTATAGTTACTAAAGAAATAAAATTTGTAGTCAAAACATTACTGCAAACAAAACCACAGCCCCAGGTTAAAAACCTCCCCAAAGAACTATTGACTCAAGAGGAAGGAATAATTAACTCAGTTTATAAGGCCAGCTTTACCCAGATACCAAACCAAAGACATTACAAGAAAAGAAAACTACAAAACAATATCCCTCTTGAATATAGATGTAAAAATCCTTAACAAGATATTAGCATATTTAACAATATATAAAAGAATAATATATCATACCTGAGTAGAATTTAATCCAAGAACATAAGTTTGGTTCAAAAGTCAAAGACCAGTGGATAAAGAAGATGTGGTACGTATATACAATGAAATACTACTCAGCCAGAAAAAAGAACAAAATAATGCCATCTGCAGCAACATGGATGCAACTAGAGATTATCATACTAAGTGAAGTAAGTCAGAAAGAGAAAGACAGCTACCACATGATATCACTTATATGTGGAATCTAAAATATGACACAAATGAACATATCTATGAAACAGAAACAGACTCACAGACATAGAGAACAGACTTGTGGTTGCTGAGGGGGAGGGATTTGGCAGAGCGATGGAGTGGGAGGTTGGGGTTAGCAGATGTAAGCTTTTACATGTAGAATGGATAAACTACAAGGTCCTACTGTATAGCCCAGAGAACTATATTCAATATCCTATGATAAACCATAATGGAAAAGAATATTTTTTTAAAAACAAGAATGTATATATATGTATAACTGAATCACTTTGCTGTACAGCAGAAATTAACACAACATTGTAAATCAACTATACTTCAATAAAAAATTCAAAGACCAATAAGGCAATTCACTATAAAAATAGATGATTTTAAAAGTTTTCCTTTTTTAAAAAAATTTTTAAAATTTATTTATTTTATTTTATTTAGTTTATTTTTGGCTGTATTGGGTCTCTGTTGCTGCATACGGGCTTTCTCTAGTTGCAGCGAGCAGGGGCTACTCTTCGTTGTGGTGCGCGGGCTTCTCATTGCAGTGGCTTCTCTTGTTGTGGAGCATGGGCTCTAGGCGTGCTGGCTTCGGTAGCTGTGGCTCGCGGGCTCTAGAGCACAGGCTCAGTAGTTGTGGTGCACGGGCTTAGTTGTTCCACGGCATGTGGGATCTTCCTGGACGAGGGCTCGAACCCATGTCCCCTGCATTGGCAGGTGGATTCTTAACCACTGTGCCACCAGGGAAGACCTGAATTTTTTTAAGGTTTTTATTATCTCACTCCATGCAGCAAAAATATTTGACAAGATTCAGCATTCATTCATGTTAAAAACCCTCAGGAAACAAGGATGGAAGAGAAATTCCTAAAACTGATAAAGGGTATCTATAAAAAACCTCAGCCTGTAGACCTTCTCTAAAAAAAAAAAATTGCTCTATCATACTCAAATGATGAAAGAGTTTACGTTTGTTTCCCTATGATCAGGAATAAGACAGGAATGTCCACTCTCACCTCTCTTATTCAACATTGCACTGGAGGTCCTAGCTACAAATATAGTAGAAATAAGAGGATATTTACTCTCAAATCAAAAGAGATTTGAAAGGAAGAAATAAGTCTTCATTCATAGAAGACATGATTGAATCTGTAAAAAATTTCAAACAATCTACTACAAAGCTTCTAGAACTAATAAGTGAATTTATCAAAGTCATAAGATATAGGGTCCATTTACAAAAATCTATTTCTTTATGTTTACAATGAACAGTTGGAATTGAAATTTTAAAAGAAGCATTTCATTACCTCTTACAATGCCATCAAAATACATACAAGATCTGTATCCCGAAAATAAATCTTCCCTGTAGTACTTTTTTAAATTAACTAATTATTTTTGCCTGCGTTGGGTCTTTGCTGCTGCACGCAGGTTTTCTCTAGTTGCGGCGAGCGGGGACTACTCTTTGTTGTGGTGCGCGGGCTTCTCCTTGTGGTGGCTTCTCTTGTTGGAAGCATGGGCTCTAGGCGCTTGGGCTTCAGTAGTTGTGGCACATGGGCTCAGTAGTTATGGCTCGCAGGCTCTAGAGCGCAGGCTCAGTAGTTGTGGAGCACGGGCTTAGTTGCTCCGTGACATGTGGGATTTTCCTGGACCAGGGCTTGAACCCGTGTCCCCTGCATTGGCAGGCGGATTCTTAACCACTGTGCCACCAGGGAAGTCCTCTTCCTTGTAGTTATTGTTTTTAGTAGATATGAACCTCAAACTAGATAAATGCCAATAATAGAGTTCTGGGTAAATTATATATGGGTCTTTCAAATAAAGGAATGCTATTCAATCACTAAAAAAGACATTGTAGATTATTATTTATCAAATGTGTTTTAAATATCTTATGTTTTTTAAAAGTTTAAAAATAATATATGCAGTAAAATGTTGTTTAAAACTATCTTCTACATAGTGCATAATAATGAGCTGCAATAGGTAAACGAAGATTTACATGACAACTTCCTCTGGATGATAGGATTATGAGTGTTTTAAACTTTTTCATTTATTTGCTTATGTGCTTTTCTTCATTTTTATACATGAGCATGTATAGCTAACATCATAAAAAATAAATAATGCTTTTATACATTAAATTTGGTCTCAGGACTTCCCTGGTGGTCCAGTGGGTAAGACTCCACGTTCCCAAAGCAAGGGGCCCGGGTTCAATCCCTGGTCGGGGAACTAGATCCCACATGCCACAACTAAGAGTTCACATGCTGCAGCTAAGAAATCCGCATGCCAGAACTAAAGGTCCCGCATGCCACAACAAAGATCCTGCATGACGCAACTAAGACCCAGTGCAGCCAAAATAAATAAATAGATAGATAGATAAATATTTTTTTAATCTATAAAAATATAAATAAATTTGGTCTCTATCAGCTCTCTTGTATGGTTGAGATGGAATATTACAGAATGACATACATGTATTAACTTTCTAAATTTCTCTTCATCTTTTCCACCTTCATCTGAGTAGCTCTCTAAATTTGGTCCCAACCTTCTCATATAAGTATAGTGAGATTTGGGTGGTTCAGTTTGACCTTCATATATTCAACATCCTAGAATCTCAATTACATTTCCTATTTCCCCCAAATACTTTGAGATACACTGATATTTTACCATTCATATACGATTCTGCCTTTTCTTTTTTTAAACATCTTTATTGGAGTATAATTGCTTTACAATGGTGTGTTAGTTTCTGCTGTATAACAAAGTCAGTCAGCTATACATATAAATATATCGATTCTGCCGTTTTGAATTTCCTTTATTTTACCCCTAGTGCAGTTGGTATGACAATATAAAACATCATTAATTCCAAGATTAGTTTTAATGAAACAATAGCTTAAATGATCACATTTCTATTTGCATTTTAAAATATCATTTAAGTATTCACATCATGTATATATTTAATTCAGATACTGCTGAGAAACATAATTTCTGTTTTACTTGTACTGTCTGCGTTGGGAAAAAATCACTCATTTACATCTGGAAATTATTATGTTAAAATGTTCCTGAGCAGAAATCAGATCCTGTATTGTCAACAAAGTCTTTTGCCTGATATTATTTCTAAAAGTCACCTATTCTACCCTGTCTATCAAAAGAGTATTGAAATCAATACACACTGGTCAGTCACTGGATTTGAAACAGAAAACTGGTCCAGGGCTCTAGCATATGATTATGGAATTGAGTGAAAAACACTGGTAACTGAGTTAATTATGACACATCTGCAGCATATAGCACGGCATTTAAGAGAACAGGTTCTGGAGTGAGACTGCTTGGGTTCCAAATCCTCGCTCACTAGCCAGAGGACTTGGGGAACTTAACCTCTCTCAGCCTCCATTTCCTTCTTTGTAAAATAGGGGTAATGCCAGTACCTTCCTTAGAGGGATGATATGAACATTAATTAAGTCACTACATGCAATGCACTTCGAATAGTGCCTGGCACGTTGTAAGGACTCAATAAATATTATCTATTATTATTTGATAAACTGGTGGTTTGGAGTGAAGTCAGTTCAGGATACAGATGGAACGAACACTGGATTAAGGGGCCCTAATTAATCTAATGACAGCTATGTGACTGGCAAAATATACCACCATTTACCAACTGAGTACTGAAGTACATATACCTGTGCTAATTGCTATCTCATAGCATTATCTGGTTTAATGTAATCCTACCAGACAAGCATTAGCATCTCCATTTCATTTCATAACACAGTGGTAAGACTTCAGACAGAGAATCAGATTTCCAGGGTTTTAATCATGGCTCTATTATTCACTGGCTACGTGATCTGGGGCAGATCACCTAAACGTTCAAAGCTTCAGTGTCCCCATATCTAAAGCGGGGAACAGTTGAAGCAAAAGGCCTGCATCATAGACTTACTGTGAGGATTAAATGAGTTACTACATATTAAGGTCTTTTAGCACAATGTCTGGCCCATAAGTGATCAAGACGGCTTAGCTGTTATTATTGCTACTAGAACAGATGATCATAAATATCTAGTCGCAGGTCACAAATCTGTCTAATTCTCCATTTCATATTCTTTGCATGGTTCTGTGCTGATTGTGATGGCAAGTCAATTCTTTCTTGGTTTCAGTGAAGATCCTCATCTTTAAAGTAAGCATTGTGATCTCTTGTTATAGTATAAAGCTGTCTTGCTTCTCTAAAAAGCAATGACTTCTGGATGGACTTATATAGTCAAAAGTTGGACAAATAGTAGCAGTGCATTCTTTCCTCAGTAGAACTTAGCGTGACAGCACAGATACAAGGCTGAAGAGGGGTACCAGTAAAGATGGCACTGTGACCTAAAGCACAGGTATCTGCATGATTTGTGAATTATTTTTAGTTTTTCTAGTGGTTATAAGAGTATACAGCATATATGCAGCATATATGATCCGATACGCTCGCAAACCTTACTGAGAAGCATTGGGAATGTGCTTCTGTCCAAGCCAAAGGTAACATAAATTTGGTTCTTGGTCTTCCTCTGTATTAAGGATGGGAAAGGTTGTGTCTAAAGAGAAAAAGGCAGGGCTTCCCTGGTGGCACAGTGGTTAAAGAATCCGCCTTCCAGTGCAGGGGACACGGGTTCGATCCCTGGGCCGGGAAGATCCCACATGCCATGGAGCAACTGGGCCTGTGCGCCACAACTACTGAGCCTGCGTTCTAGAGCCCAAGAGCCACAACTGCTGAGCCTATCTGTCACAACTATTGAAGCCCACATGCCTAGAGCCCATGCTCTGCAACAAGAGAAGCCACCGCAATGAGACGCCCATGCACCGCAACGAAGAGTAGCTCCCACTCGCTGCAACTAGAGAAAGCCCAAGCACAGCAACAAAGACCCAATGCAGCCAAAGATAAATAAATAAATTTATTTAAAAATAAATAAATAAAGAGAAAAAGGTAAACATCAAAATCCACATTCAAGGAACTCCCTGGTGGTCCAGTGGTTGGGACTCTGCACTCCCAATGCAGGAGGCCCGGGTTCAATCCCTGGTCAGGGAACTAGATCCTGCATGCTGCAACTAATAGCCTGAATGACACAACGAAAAAGATCCTGCATGCCACAACCAAGACCAGACGCAGCCAAATAAATAAATAATTTTTTAAAAAAATCCACATTCATGAGGAAATCTTTCTATGAAGATGATTGAGGAGCCTGTCTAAGTCCATTAGGTCTGTTATAACAAAAATACCTTAGACTGGGTGGCTTAACAACAAACATTTATTTCTCACAGTTATAGAGTGTGGGAAGTCCAAGATTAAGGCACTGATAGATCAGTGTCCGGTAAGCACTCACTTCTTGGTTCATAGAAGGCCATTATCTCCATGTGTCCTCACATGGTGGAAGGGGAGAACTCTGGTCTCTTCAGCCCCTTGTAAGGGCACTAATCCCGTTTATGAGTGCTCCACTTTCATGACTTAATCACCTTCTAAAGGCTGTACTTCCAAACACCATCACATTGGGTGGTGTTTATTTCAACATATGTATTTTAGGGGGACACTGTCTTTAGCAGAGCGCCAAACAACGATCTCCTCTGGACAGCCTCAAATACCCTTGTAAGATATAGCCTCTGAGTTTGACAGCCAAGGCATTTTTGTTTCCTTTGACAGCAAAAAGAGTTCATTTGAATACTTAGATTTCAGCTACAACATTAAATTGGTACCAAACCAACTTGAGTTTTTGTTATATTTGAACAATGTGATTAAAAGATCTTTTTGAAAACTGTGAAGAACAAAATTTAGAAGTCAAAAAGGTCATAAGAGACATCTTAGCAAGAATACCGAATTTGGTGAAACAACCCAGGAAAAAAATGAGAGGAGGTGGCTAAGTGTAATGCCTCTTTACTTCATTCTTTTTCTTCAGTTTTAATGAGAAATGATCGACATATATCACTGTATAAGTTTAAGGTGTACAGAATGATGGTTTAATTTACATATATTGTGAAATGATTACCACAGTAGGTTTAGTTAATATCTATCATCTCATATATCAATAAATACCAAAAAAAAAATCTCCTTGTAATGAGAACTCTTAGGATCTACTCTCTTAACAACTTCCTATACATCACACAGCAGTGTTAACTATAGTCATCATGTTGTACACTACATCCCTAGTACTTATTTATTTTATAACTGAAAGTTTGTACCGTTTCCTCTAATCCACTCCCCAGCTTGCCTCTGGTAATTACATACCTGATCTCTTTTTCTATGAGTTTGGCGTTTTTGGCTTTTTAAATTAGATTCCACAAATAAGTGAGATCATACACTATTTGTCTTTCTCCGTTTGACTTATTTCACTTAGCGTGATGGCTTCAAGGTCCATCCATGTTGTCGCAAATGGCAAGGTTTCCTTTTTTTATGACTGAATAATATTCAACTGTGTGTATGTGTGTGTGTGTGTGTGTGTGTGTGTGTGTGTGTGTGTGTGTATCACAGAGTCTTTATCCATTCATCCATCAATGGGTACTTAGGTTGTTTCCATGTCTTGGCTATTATAAATAATGCTGCTATGAACATGGAGGTGAAGACAGCTTTTCAAGTTAGTGTTTTTGTTTCCTTTGGATATACTCCCAAAAATGGAACTGCTGGGCCATTCGGTAGTTCTACTTTTAATTTCTTGAGGAACTTCCATGTGTTTCTCCATAGTGACTGGATCAACTTACAATCCCATGAATAGTGTGCAAGGGTTCCCTTTTCTCCACATTCATGCCAGCATTTGTCATCTCTGGACTTTTCAATGATAGACATTCTAACAGGTGTGAGTTGATAGCTCACTGTGGTTTTAATTTGCATTTCTCTATTGACTAGTGATATTGCGTATGTTTTCATGTACCTGTTGGCCATTCATATATCAAAGAAATCCTGAGAAAAAAGAACAAAGCAGGATGCTTCACACTTCCTGATTTCAAGCTATACTATAACATTATAGTAACTAAAGCAGTATGGTACTAGCATAAAAATAGACAAATAGACCAATGGAATGGAACTGAGATCCCAGAAATAAACCCAAGCAAATACAGTCAACTAATATTTAACAAGGGAGCCAAGAACACTCAATGGAAAAAAGAGATTCATTTCAATAAATGATGCTGGGGAAACTGGATATTTACATGTAAAAGAATGAAAGTTGATCTCTATCTTACACTACTCACAAAAATTAACTCGAAATGGATTAAAGACTTAACTATGAGACCTGAAACCATGAAACTCCTAAAAGAAAACAGAAAAAAGCTCTCTGGCATGGGACATAGTAATGATTTATTTGGAAATCACACCTAAAGCACAAGCAACAAAATCAAGAATAAACAAGTGGGACTATATCAAACTAAAAAGCTTCCATACAGCAAAAGAAACCATCAACAAAGTGAAAAGACAATCTACAGAATGGGGAAAAGTATTTGCAAATCGTATATCTGATAAGGGGTTAATATACAAAGTATATAAAAAGTACATACAACTCAACAGCCAAAAAAAAAAAAAAAAAAAACCAGCCAAATAATTTTTACTTCATTCTGAGCTGTGTACCATTTATATTGCATTCGAATTGTCCTCTAAGGAAGCCAAAAACAAGTAAGAATGCAACGTAATTAGTCTATATTTATGTTTGGGGAAAGTTCTTTGAAGCAAATTATACACCAAGAGTATAGCTTCAAATAAGTAGGACTAAGTACTGTAAAGCAAAAAGCATGTTAACAGGACTTTTATCATTGCAGCTTTGATCTGCGATCAACTGCACCATTAAGCCCCCTTACCAACTGTTGGCACCTAACGCATATCAAGCCAAAGGTACTCCTTGTCAAGACGGTGTACTGAGATAATAGTAACAAAAACGAAAACAACCTTCTCCTTCAAACACAAAATAGACGCTAGATAAAATATGACAAAATCATTTAAAAATGCATGGTCAAGATTAAAAATAGGAAGAGGAAATACCTTTGTGCCAAAAACCAAGAAGGAACTCAAAAGTTAGAATGGCGAGCAGATATTTACATAGAACAGCTCTTGGAGATCACAAGGACAGGTCTTAGAGTTTGTATTTTAACATCTATTCAAGGATAGCAAATAAGGACCCAGGCCCATGTAGAAAGCTAGAATTGAGCTCCCTGCATAAAGCTACATGCCCCCTCCCTGCCCCCACAATAAACATGTCCTTTATGTGAAACAGAGAATCGCAAAACTTTGCCTACCAGCCAAGGGAAGCAGCAAAGTAGCTTGTCATATTCTCATCAGTACGGGTAAAAAAAGAGTCAGTTGCAAGAATGAGTCCCCAAATCTGCCTGATCCATGGAAATAAGACTCAAATTCACAATACCTGCATGGTTCAGGAAACTGAAGCCAAGAAATAAATATAAAAATAAATTTGAAGCAAGAAAATTCTATAGGGATCTGAAAAAAAGGGCCAAATTGACCTATAGGATTGCATCTGCAACCAAAGGGTCTGGGATACCTACTGAAAATAACTTCCTCTGAAGACTAGTTCATATTCAAGAATTACAAGAAAACAAAAGACCATGAGTGAGATTTTGGACCCCCTCAAAACTAGAAATAATTCAGCATTTAAAATGTACTTAGTTTAGGGCTTCCCTGGTGGCACAGTGGTTGAGAGTCTGCCTGCCGATGCAGGGTACACGGGTTCGTGCCCCGGTCCGGGAAGATCCCACATGCTGCGGAGCAGCTAGGCCCGTGAGCCATGGCCACTGAGCCTGCATGTCCGGAGCCTGTGCTCCACAACGGAATGGGCCACAACAGTGAGAGGCCCGTGTACTGCAAAAAAACCCCAAAGTACTTAGTTTAAAATCTCTTTGAAATTGTTTTTTAAAAAATAAAGAAAAAGGGCTTCCCTGGTGGTGCAGTGGTTAAGATTTCACCTGGCAATGCAGGGGACACAGGTTCGATCCCTGGTCCGGGAAGATCCCACATACCGTGGAGCAACTAAGCCCATGTGCCACAACTACTGAGCCTGTGCTCTAGAGCCTGTGAGCCACAACTACTGAGCCCAAGTGCCACAACTACCAAAGCCCGTGTGCCTAGAGCCCATGCTCTGTAACAAGAGAAGCCACCGCAGTGAGAAGCCCATGCACTGCAACGAAGAGTAGCTCCCGCTCGCTGCAACTAGAGAAAGCCCGCACACAGCAACAAAGACCCAATGCAGCCAAAAATAAAATAAATAAATTTATTAAAGGGAGAAAGAAAGAAAGAAAGGAAGGAAGGAAGGAAGGAAGGAAGGAAGGAAGGAAGGAAGGAAGGAAGAAAGAAAGAAAGAAAGAAAGAAAAAGAAAAGGAAACAATATAGTAAGAATAGGTGGATTTAACAGATGATCCAAGTAAAAACTTCCAAATTTGAAAAATGTAACCATCGAAATGTTTAAAACTCAGTGTGTTAGACAATATATTAGACATCATTGGAAAGAGTTAAATGAACTGGAAGATAAAGCTAAGGACATCACTGAAAACACAGCACAGAGAGATAAAAAGAAAATATCAAAGTGAGGTGAAGAGACATGAAGGATAGAATGAGAATAGCCAACACATAGTCATCAGGAGTTCTAGAAACTTACAATGTAGAAGCAATCTTCAAGACAATACTTGCCAAAAATTTTAGAACTGAGAAAAGCTAGTGTCTCCAAATTCAAGTATCAGCATACTGAATCCCTAGCAGGTTAAGTTACAACAAATCACAGGTAGGCACACTGTAGTGAAATTGCAGAACAATTAGCAGCCAGAGAGAAAAGACAGATTAATTGCAAAGAAAAGAATGCCACAGTGTATGTCAAATATATCTCAATAAAAGTGGAAGGAAAAAACAAAGAATGCCACAGTGGCTGTAGATACTGAATCACCAGTAAGAGATGTCAGAAAAAATAATATATTCATAGTGCTGAAGGAAAATAACAATCTAATAAGCTATACACAGCTAAGCTCTCATCTTAGGGGAGCATAAAATACTTTTATAGGCATATAAATCCTGAGTTTATTATTCACAGACCATCACTAACAGAAACACTAAATGACACGTTATCACAAGAAGGAAATAAAACTAGAAGAAAAGTTTGAGATACAAAAAGCATTGTAAACATATAAAGCGTTATAAACAATTTGATATACCTAAATAATGTTACATCCACTACTACAATATAATACTTATATAGCACTTGCTATGAGCCAGATACTATATTTAGCACTTTACAACAATCTTTTGAAATAGGTACTGATATAATCCTATTTTATAAAGGAGAAAACTGAAGACTCAGAGAGGTTAAGGGACTTGCTCACTGTCTCACAGCTAGCAAGTGGTGGAGTCTGGCTACAGAATCTGTGCCCATAACCTGTTTGCTGTATTGCCTCTCCAATAAATATCAACTCCAATATAAATCACTAATAAAAATGGTAATGCTTGAAGCAAGCACATATGTTAATAAATGGTAAATATAAGGTGAAACTAAAAATCTAAACAATAGTAGCACAGAAGATGGAACGTGTGAGCTCAGAATTAAGGCATCCTAAACTCATTTTATTTTTTAGGAGGAGAGAAATATTGATTAAATTTAATCTGTATTGAGTATAAAGTGTAAAACTTTAAGGATACTCACCAAAAGAATAGCAATAAAATGTATATCAAACCCAGAGAGGGGAGAAAAGGAATAAGGAATCCTTGACTACTCCAATGAGTAAGTAATGAGAAAAAAAAATACGTGTAATTCACCAGAAAGGAGAATTCAATAAGTTCCAAGAATACAATGCCATACAGACTTCTTTCTTTAACCACATTTAATACAATTAGAAGTCAGTAATTATAGCAAAAATGTGGACTTTAAGGAAGTTATAAGTGAAGTATGGATTAAAGAAGAGGTCATAATGGATATAGTGTTTGTAATAAACAACCCTGAAAGGAATACACATCAAACTTTGTGGGATTCGGTTTAAGGGGAATATTTAGGGGAAATTTTATAGTTTTAAGTACATATTTAGAAAACAGAAAAAAATGAAATTAATGAGATAAAAGTTCAAATCAAGAGGCAAGAAAAATAACAATAGAGTAAACACTACTAAATCAGAAAGAAGGGAAAGAACAATAAAAGTCAAAATGAAATATTAATAAAAACAATAGAAATGATCAACAATATCAGAAGTTGGTTCTCTGCACACACAAAAAAATATTGGAGGATATTACTACAGATTTTGTAGAAATTTAAAGATAATACAATAATACTGTGAATAGTGTATGCCAATAAATTAGAAAATGTAGACAAAATGAATACTTTCCTTTTAACATGTGCTTAAACTGATCAAGAAGAATATCAGACTAAAAGTACTAGAGAAACTGAATAGTAGCAAAAAAAAAAAATCTAACCACTAGACCAAGGAATTTTCCAGACTATTTTGCAAAGGAAACTTAAAGGAAAAAGCAAAAGAACATTCATTTATTTAAACAGCTTTACTGAGGTATAATTGAAATTCAAAAAACTGCACATATTTAATGTATACAATTTGATGAGTTTGGACATAAGCATACACTTGTGAAACCATCATCACAATTGAGGTAATAAACATACATCACCTCAGAAAGCTGCCTCGTACCCCGAGTTTTGTTTGTTGTTTGTTTGGTAAGAACACTTAACATGAGCTCTACCCTCTTAACAAATTTTCTAAGTGCACAAAACTATTAACTCTAGGCACAGTGTTATAGAGCAGCTCTCTAGAACTTACTCATCATGCAAAACTAAAACTTTTAGCCATTGAACAACAACTCCCTACTTTTCCCTCCTCCCAGCCCTTGTCAACCACAATCCTACCATCTACTTTCATGAGTTTGACTACTTTTAGATACCCTATATAAGTGGAATCATGCAGTATTTGTCCTTCTGTGACTGTCTATCACTTAGCATAATATCCTGAAGGCTGGTCCATGTTGTTGCATGAGATAGATTTCTTTTCCTATTTACTTATTTATAAATATTTATTTATTTATTTATTTGGCTGCACCAGGTCTTAGTTGCAGCACGCGGGGTCTTTAGTTGCAGCATGCGGGCTCTTAGTTGCAGCATGTGGGATCTAGCTCCCTGACCAGCGATCAAACCTGGGACCCCTGCATTGGGAGCACGGAGTCCCAACCGCTGGACCACCAGGGAAGTCCCTCTTTTCCTTTTTAAAGTATGAATAATATTCCACTGTGTGTGATACCACATCTTCTTTATCCACTCCCATGTCAAAAGACATTTTTGTTTCTTCCATATCTTGGCTATGGTAAATAATGTTGCAATGAACACGAGAGTGCATATATCTCTTTGAGATCCAGATTTCATTTCTTTTGGATATATACCCAGAAGTGGGATTACTAGATCATTCATTCCCACCAACACATTACTCCACATCCTCACCAACTTTTTAAACTTTTGTCTTTTTTTTTTTGACATCTGTCTTCCCTCCTCACCAAAACATTCACTGTAAGCTTCACAAGTCTTTGGTCTTTTTGAAAATAGCTAATCTAACAGGTGTGCAATGACATCTTATTGTGGTTTTGATTTGCATTTCCCTGATGATTAGTGATATTGAGCATCTTTTTTTTTTAAACATCTTTATTGGAGTATAATTGCTTTACAATGGTGTGTTAGTTTCTGCTTTATAACAAAGTGAATCAGCTATACATATACATATATCCCCATATCTCTTCCCTCTTGCGTCTCCCTCCCTCCCACTCTCCCTATCCCACCCCTCTAGGTGGTCACAAAGCACCCAGCGGATCTCCCTGTGCTCTGCGGCTGCTTCCCACTAGCTATCTTTTTTTTTTTTTTTTTTTTTTTTTTGCGGTACGCGGGCCTCTCACTGTTGTGGCCTCTCCCGATGCGGAGCACAGGCTCTGGACGCGCAGGCTCAGCGGCCATGGCTCACGGGCCCAGCCACTCCGCGGCATGTAGGATCTTCCCGGACCAGGGCACGAACCCGTGTCCCCTGCATCGGCAGGAGGACTCTCAACCACTGCGTCACCAGGGAAGCCCATAGCTATCTATTTTACATTTGGTAGTGTATATATGTCCATGAGCATCTTTTTATACACTCATACTGGCCATCTGTGTGTCTTCTTTGGAAAAATGTCTTTTTCCCATTTTTTAATCAGGTTATTTGATTTTTTTGATGTACTCCCACTTGTCAATTTTTGCTTTTTTTGCCTGTGCTATATTAGTGTCATATCCAAGAAATCATTCCAAGCCGATGTCAAGAGGCTTTTCCCCAATATTTTCTTCTAGAAGTTTCATGGTTTCTGGTCTCCTGTTTAAGTCTTTAATCCATTTTTAGTTGATTTTTGTGTATGGAATAAGAAAAGGGTACAATTTCATTCTTTTGCATGAAGTGCAGATATCATTTTCCCAACTTCTCCATTTGTTGAAGAGACTATCTTTTATCTATTGTGTATTCTTGAAGATCAGTTGACCACGTCCTTATGGGGTCAATTGAGGGCTCCCTATTCTGTTCCACTGGTCTATATGTCTGTCTTTATGCCAGTACCATACTGTTTTAATTACTGTAACTTTGTAATAAATTTTGAAGCCAAGAAGGTATAATGCCTCCAGCTTTGTTCTTTCTCAAGATTGCTTTGTTATTTGGCATCTTCTGTGGTTCCATATGAATTCTGCGATTGTTTTCCTCTTTCTGTAAAAAATGCCATTGGGATTTTGATGGGAATGACATTTAATTTGTAGATCACTTTGAGTACTATGGACATTTTAACAATATTAAGTCTTCCAACTCATGAACATGGGATGCCTTTCCATTTATTTGAGTTTTCATTAATTTCGTTCATCAATGTTTTATAGTTTTCAGTGTACTATTCTTTCACCTCCTTGGTGAAGGTTATTCCTAAATATTTTATTCTTTCTGATGCTATTGTAAGTTATTTCCTTTCCAAATAATTCATTGTTAGTGTATAGAAATGCAACTGACTTTTTATGCTGAATCTGTATTTTGCAGATTTACTGAATACACTTATTAGTTCTAACAGCTTCTTTGTGAATCTTTACAATTGTCTACATATAAAATCATGCCAGCTGCAAACAGACTATTTAACTTCTTTTCTGATTGGGATGCCTTTTATATGTTTTTCTTCCCTGATTGCTCTGGCTAGGACCCCAGTACTATGTAGAATATAAGTGGTGAGAGTGGGCATCCTTATCTTAGTCTTAGTGGCACCCCTTATGCATACATTTTGGTTATACAGATTGTATATTGATTATTTTTTTCTACTGGTTAATTTGAGATGATTTCTGAAAGAAGGAGGCAGTAAAGTCTTTACTTCAGCGGTCTTCAAGTGTTTCTTTGCACATTTTAAAGTTGACACTTTTTTTGTCATATGTGTAAGTAGGTACAAGGAATACAATTTTCCACAGATTGTGAATAAAATAAAAACTGCTAAATCATTATTTACTACTCACCATTATCTACTTTATTCTATTTTACTTTTTAGTGGTGAACTAGCATGATTCTTTTTTATTTTGGCTGTGACTCAGGGCTTGTGGGATCATCTTAGTTCCCCGACCAGGAACTGAACCGGGGTCTTCAGCAGTGAAAGCACCAAGTCCTAACCACTGGACCACCAGGGAATTCTCTAATATGATTCTTTTTTTTTATTCTTTTTTTTCTAAATTGAAGTATAGTTGATTTACAATGTTGTGTTAATTTCTGCTGTACGGCAAAGTGATTCAGCTATACACATATATATACATTTTTTAATATTCTTTTCCATTATGGTTTATCATAGGATATCGAGTATAGATTCTCTGTGCTATACAGTAGGACCTTGTTGTTTATCCATTCTATATATAAAAGCTTACATTTGCTAACCCCAACCTCCCACTCCATCCCTCCCTCCACCCTCTCCCCCTTGGCAACCACAAGTCTGTTCTCTATGTCCATGGGTCTGTTTCTGTTTTGCAGATAGATTCATTTGTGTCATATTTTAGATTCCACATATAAGTGATATCATATGGTATTTGTCTTTCTCTTTCTGACTTACTTCATTTAGTATGATAATCTCTAGTTGCATCCATGTTGCTGCAAATGGCATTATTTTGTTCTTTTTTCTGGCTGACTAGTATTCCATTGTATATATGTATCACATCTTCTTTATCCATTCCTCTGTTGGTGGACAGTTAGGTTGCTTCCCTGTCTTGGCTATTGTGAATAATGCTGCTATGAACATAGGGGTGCATATATCTTTTTGAATTAGAGTTTTATCTGGATATATGCCCAGGAGTGGGATTACTGGATCATATGGTAATTCTATTTTTAGTTTTCTGAGGAACCTCCATACTGTTTTCCATAGTGGCTGCACCAACTTACATTCCCACCAACACTGTAGGAGGGTTCCCTTTTCTCCCCACCCTCTCTAGCATTTGCTGCTTGTAGAGTTTTTAATGATGTAGAGTTTTTAATGATGGCCATTCATCATTATATGCAGATGACATGATACTATATATAGAAAACACTAAAGACTCCACACAAAAACCACTAGAACTGATAAAGAAATTCAGCAAGGTAGCAGGATACAAGATTAACATACAGAAATCAGTTGCATTTCTTTACACTAACAGTAAAATATCAGAAAGGGAATGCAAAAAAAAAAATACCTTCTCAAATTGTATTATACAATTGTATATTTAAATACATAAAATTGTATTAATATGTATTTAAATATACATAGTTCCTGTTTTTCCTTGACCTCATACATCCATTCCATCCCTCCCAATATTTTTAACATAATATGTTTTTATACTTGAATGCCTATAATTAAGCCACATCAAAGTATACACATAAATTGAAATTAATTAAAAAAAATTTTCTACAAACACACGGCTCTATATGTCTTTTTTCTGGATTACATTATAATTACAATATCACTATTACACACTTTTTAAAAATAACATAAATATATTTAGTATTTTGATAAAATTATTAACCTAAAGATAAAATTTTACTGCAAATTCATTTCTGAGTGCCTTGGATGAGGATAGGTTCTGAATTAACTTATGCACCTCTGAATTAATACTACTTTTTGATGGAATGAGAAAGGGTTCAGCATTAATTCTATCCCTCTTTTACATTTTTGTATGTGTGAGGGCTAAGAAACTTTGTTCACATAAACAAGTATTAAAAGAAGTTTGGTATAGCAAAGTCACTCAATTCCCTGAACCCCTTCTGAATCATATGCCCAAATCACTTAGCCATATTTCATCAAAAATTATGTTTAATGATCTATCAGTGGGCAAGTCTATTAAGTCCTCTTGACATCTTTCTGAGGCCGATCAGTTTCAGGAGAGACTACATAAGGAGAGGATATGGAAATAGATACAGAGTACCTATGCCTTCCCAGGGATATATCCACCCAAACTCAAAAAATTGATTCTACCATCTCAAAACTGGAAGTTTCTGTAATATAACTTTTTATTAAAAAATGAAAAAAATGGGCTTTGCTTTCCTGGTGGCGCGGTGGTTGAGAGTCCACCTGCCGATGCAGGGGACACGGGTTCGTGCCCCGGTCCGGGAGGATCCCACATGCCGTGGAGCGGCTGGGCCTGTGAGCCATGGCCGCTGAGCCTGCACGTCCAGAGCCTGTGCTCTGCAACGGGAGAGGCCACAGCAGTGAGAGGCCCACGTACCGCAAAGGAAAAAAAAAAAAAGAAAAAAGAAAAAACCTGACAAAATGTTAACATTTATTAATATTGGATGTGATATATTGGTGTGTCTCTTCTAGTACTCACTATACTGTTCTATGAATTTAAAATATCTCATTTGACATAACTCATTTCAAGTTGACAATGGTTAAAAGGACCTAATGAGAACATTCTGCTCAAGTCTGAGGACAAGTCCACCCACTGTCTAGCACAACTGATTCCATTATGGCATTTAGTTGCTTTGACTTCTCAGACTTCACTGTGAAGTTCAAGATGTATTTTTTAAAATAACCATTCAAATCCACTGAGAAAGTGCGTAGCGAATGTGGAGGCTTGTCAAATTTGAAAGTCCCAAATATGGCGGATGGGCTTGTATATTTAACCAGCCTCCACCACCACTCCATCACCACTCACCGTAACCACATCCACACACACTGAAAATGCACTGTGTAGCAGGATCCTTGAGAACAGGATGATAGCCAAAGCTTGATAACCAGGATATTTGACCTAGGGAACTGATGGGGCTGGGATAGGGTAAAGAATGACTCTGAAACTACCTAACCTGAAAGAGGTAGCATAAACGGTAAATACTAAGCTTGACTACATAGCTTAGATGGCCAAAACGAAGAAGTGTTCATTGAGTACTACCACACCAAGGCTCTGTGAAGATCATTGCAAAAGCAGCCTGTTAGGTGAGAAGTACAGACTGATCGACCTGGTGACCTGGGTTCCAATGCTGGCTCTCCTACCATGTGCTAGCTTAGTGATCTTGAACATGTTCCTTAATCTATGCAAGGATTAGTGTCATTGCATGTAAACTGGGGGTTATAACTATCTGATTGTTGTGAGAATTAAATTAAATGTTTTGTTTGTTTGTTTTGGCCAAGCCATGTGGCATGTGGGATCTTAGCTCCCCGATCAGGGATTGAACCCGCGCCCCCTGCGGTGGAAGCATGGAGTCTTGACCACTGGACCATCAGGGAAGCCCCTAAATGAGATGATTCTATGTAATAGGTCCTGGTTAAACCTAGCACAGAGTAAGCATTCACTCAAAGCATGTTCCTTTCATTTTATCATTTTCTAAAAGACATTTTCACACGATTTTAGGTATTGGAGGTTGAGAAGAATAAACAGATAAATACATGAATGATAGTTTGACATTAGGGAGCGTATGAGTTCTGAGTAGACACTGATACTCAAGTTTGGGATAATGCCCTGGTTAAAGAGCTCTGGTGTCCAACTGTCTGGGTACAATTCCTGGCTCTGCCATGTTCTAGAGATATAAACATAGACAAATCATCTGTCTGTGCTCAGTCCCTCAGCTAAAATAGTGCTGCTATAGACTGAATGTGTCCCCCTAAAATTCATACGTTGAAACCTAATCCCCAGCGTGATGGTATTAGGAGGTGGGGTCTTTGGGAGGTGATTAGGTCATAAAGGTGGAGCCTTCTTGATTGGAACCAGTGCCCTTACAAAAGATACCCCAGAGAGTTCCCTAGCCCCTTCCACCAAGTGAGGACACAGCAAGAAGCTGGTCATTTATGAACCAGAAAGTACGCCCTCACCAGGCACTGAATCTGCCAGCAACTTGATCTCGGATTTCCCAGACTCTAGAACTGTGAGAAACAAATTTCTATTGTTTATAAGCCACCCAGTCTAAAAGACCAGTGCCCTCCTCATGAGATTGTTATGGGGACTGAAAAGGGATAATCAATGTGATGCTTTAGCATTGTGATTCGCACATTGTAAGTACTCAGTGTTTGTTATTTTGCACACATACACACCCAACTTTACTCAAGACCCTATTCCCAACCATGCCTCTATGGCTTTCTATTACAGTTGTTTCTTCAAAAAACTGCTGAATGAATGCTTTAATTGACAGCCAAGGTGAACAATCATTCCTTTATAGCCTTGCTTCTCAAAGTATGTTCTGCAGAGATCAGCAACATCAGTGTTACCTGGGAGCTTGTTAAAAATGCAGAATCTCAAGCCCCGCCCCAGACCTACTGCATCAGAATCTGCATTTTAACAGGATGCCCAGGTGTTTCCAATGCACGACATAGACTGAGAAGTGCTCATTTATACCTCGAGACTGAGAAGTGCTCATTTATACCTCGACCTATTCTCTTGTCCCCACTGTGAAACGCCTTACAGTCTGGTAGCAGGCAGAACTCCCTCTAATGCTTTCAAGAAAGCCTCCACTGTGACTTTGATCTCTTTTGCAAGTTCTCGGTGTCCTCTGGTCTGGCCAGCCCTTCCAGGACAAAGACAGACAAATCTACTTCTGCTTCACTTCCACCACTGAGCACAGCACTTGTTAGCCTGGTCTCTCCAACTCAATTGTAAACTCCTTGAAGGCAAGGACCAGGCTTTATGTTTCTCCTGTATCCTACCCTTTCTCTCAGCTGCTCAGTGTAAAGGAAGTATAGCTGTCAACCTCAGTGTCTTGATTATAATCATTTCGGCAGAACTTCTTGGAGGGAGAGATTCTCTAACTGTCATGGCTCAAGGTAGCAGTTCAAAGGGAGTGTCAGAAAGAGTAGCCAAACCCCGTCCCTAGCACTCCCGATTCTATTCCAGAAAGCTGCTTTCCCAAGTGAGCGATGATGCTGACAGGGTCAAGTGCATCCTGGGATGGCTTGCCCGTTAGCTATACTGTTGGCCTGCCCATCAAGTCACCTGTCCTGAAGATTCAGAAACCCTCAGAATAACAACCCTGGAGGCAGCCATGGCACCAGCCATGGAGTAAGAAGAAAGACTAGATAATTTTGGGGGAAATTTTTCTCTTTTTTTTTTCTTTTCAGGCACTGAAAAGGCAAGTAAGAGAAGGGGGAATAAGGTTGAGCTTGGATGAGCACCATGCTAACTAAGCACTTTATACAGATTCTTATTTATTTTATCCAACCTAAGTTGTTTCTTTTTATTTTTATATGATTTCTAACTCACAAAAAGATTTGCAAGGGCTTCCCTGGTGGCGCAGTGGTCGAGAGTCTGCCTGCCGATGCAGGGGACACGGGTTCATGCCCCAGTCCGGGAAGATCTCACATGCCGCGGAGCGGCTGGGCCCGTGAGCCATGGCCGCTGAGCCTGCGCGTCCGGAGCCTGTGCTCCGCAATGGGAGAGGCCACAACAGTGAGAGGCCCGCGTACGACAAAAAAAAAAAAAAAAAAAGATTTGCAAGAACAGTACAGGAACTTCTGTATACCCCTACATGGACTCACCAACTGTTTACATTTGTCCCATTTGTTTTATCATTTTATCATTCATTTTCATTCTCTCTCTCTCTCTCTCTCTCTCTCTCTATATATATATATATATATACACACACATATACGTGTGTGTGTGTATATGATATGTATTTATTTGTATACACACAAACATGAACATAATTTCTTTTTCTGAACCACTATGATGGAGACATGTGCCACTCAACCCTTAAATACTTCAACGTGTATTTCCTAAAAACAATGCCATTCTCTTTTTTTATTGGGTAAAATATACATCACAAAGTTTACCATTTTAACTATTTTTAAGTGTACAATTCAGTACAATTCAGTATGTTCACATTGTTGTGCAATCATCACCACCATCCATCTCCAGAACGTTTCCATCATCCCAAACTGAAACTCTGTACTCATTAAACAATGACTCCCCATTTCCCACTCCCCCCAACCTCTGATACCCAAAATTTCGTTTCTGTCTCTATGAATTGGCCTACTCTAGGTACCTTATATAAGACGAATCATGCAGTATTTGTCTTTTTGGAACGGACTTATTTCACTTAGCATAATGTCTTCAAGATTCATCCATGTTGTAGCATATGTCAGAAGTTCCGTCCTTTTTAAGTCTGAATAACATTCCACTGTATAGATGGACCACATTTGTTTATCCCTTCATCTGGTGATCGATACTTGGATTAAGTCCATCTTTTGGCTACTGTGAAAACTACTGCTGTGGACATGGATGTACAAATCTGTTAGAGTCTCTGCTTTCAGGGGGTTTTTGGCATAAACCCATACGTGGAATTGCTGCATCATACGGTAATTGTATTTTTAATTCTTTGGGAAACCACCATACTGCTTTCCACAGGGGCTGCACCATTTTACATTCCCACCAGGAGTTGCACGAGGGCTCCAATTTCTCCACATCCTCACCAACACTTCTTATTTTCTATTATTTTGATAATAGCTAACCTAATAGGCATGAAGTAGTATCTCATTATGGTTTTGATTTGCATTTCCCTAACAGTAGTGACAAGGAGCATCTTTTATATGTTTGTCACCCATTTTTATATCTTCTTTGGAGAAATGTATATTCAAGTTTAATTTAGTTCTTTTGTTGTTGTTATTGAGTTGTATGAGTTTTTTATATATTTGGATACTAATCCCTTATTAAATATATGATTTGCAAACATTTTCTCCCACATCATGGGTTGCCTGTTTACTCTGTTCATAGTATTTCTTTGATGCACAAAAGTTTTTAATTTTGATGAAGTCCAATTTATCTATTTTTTTCTTTTGTTCACTGTGCTTTTGGTGTCATATATAAGAGATCACTGCCAAATCCATTTTTATGAAGTCTTCCCCTATGTTTCACTCTAAGAGTCTTACAATTTTAGCCTGTATATTTAGGTCTTTGATCCTCTTTGTGCTAATCTTTGTATATGATATAAGGTAACAGTCCAACTTCATTCTTTTACATATACATATCCAGTTTCCCCAGGACCACTTGTTGAAAGACTGTCCTTTTCCCATTAAATGACTTTGGCAACCTTGTCAAAAATCAATTGACCTTATATATATGGGTTTATTTCCAGACTCTCAATTCTATTCCATTAATCTATGTATCTACCCTTATGCCTTTACCACACTTTTAAAAATTACTATAACTTTTCAGTAAGTTTTGAAATGGGGAAGTGTGACTCCTTGCAATGGATTGAATGTTTGTGCTCTTCCAAAATTCACATGATGAAATCCTAACCCTTAGCGTGATGGTATTTGGACGTGAGGTCTTTAGAAGGTGATCAGCTCATGAGAGCAGAGACCTCATAAGTGGGATTAGTACCCATATAAAAGAAACCCCAAAGAGCTCCTTTGCCCCTTCTGCTATATGAGGACACAGTGAGAAGATAGCCATCTATGAACCAGAAGGCAGGTCCTCACCAGATGTCAAATCTGTTGTGCCATGTTCTTGGACTTCCTAGCCTTCAAAACTGTGAGAAATAAATTTCTGATGTTTATAAGCCACGCACTCTATGGTATTTTGTTATAGCGGCCTGGATGGATGAAGACACTCCTCCAAATTTGTTTTGGTTTTTTAAAAATTGTTTTGGCTATTCAGGGTCCCTTGAAATTTCATATGAATTTTAGGAGCGACTTTTCCATTTATGCAAAAAAGGGGCTATTGTGTTATTGATAGGAATTGCACTGAATCTTTAGATCAATTTAGGGAGTATTACCATAGTAATAATATTAAATCATCAAGTTCACGTACACTGGGTATCGTTCCATTTATTTAACTCTTCTTTAATTTCTTTCAGCAATGTTTGTAGTTTGCAGTGTATAAGGCTTGCACTGCCTTGGTTTAATTTCTTAGTATTGTGAATGAAATTGTTTACTTAAATTCCTTTATGGATTGTTCATTGCTGGCATATATAGAATTACAACTGATCTTTTTTGAGCTTATATCCTGAAAATTTTCTGAATTTGTTTATTAGCACTAATAGTTTTTGTGGATGCTTTAGGAATTTCTATATATAAGATCATGTCATCTGAGAACAGAGATAGTTTTACTTCATTTCAATTTGGATATCTTTTATTTATTTTTCTTGTCTAATTGCTCTGGCTAGAACTTCCTGTACAATGTTGAATAGAAGTGGGGAAAGCAAGTTTGCTTGTCTTGTTCCTGATCTTACAAAGAGAGTTTTCAGTCTTTTACCATTAAATATGATGTTCACTGTGAGTTTTTCATAAATGCCCTATATCATGTTGAGGAAGTTCCTGTCTATTTCCAATATCACACTGCCTTGATTACTGTACCTTTATAGTAAGTCTTGAACTCAGGTAGTGTCAGTCCTCCAAATTTATTATTCCCCTTCAATAATGTGTTGGCTATTCTGAGTCTTTTGCCTCAGCATATAAACTTTAGGATCAGTTTGCCAGAATCCATAAAACAACTTGTTGAGATTTTTCTTGGGATTGCATTGACTTTATAGGTTAAGATGGGATGAACTGACATCTTGACTATACTGAGCCTTCCTATTCATGAACTGGAATACCTCTCCATTTATTTGGTTCTTCCTTGATCTAGTTCATCAGAGTTTTGTAGTTTTCGCCACATAGATCGTATACTTATTTTGTTAGATTTATAACAAAGCATTTCGGTTTTGGAGGTGCTAATGTAAATGGTATTGTGTTTTTAATTTCAAATTCCACTTGTTCACTGCTGGTATACATGAAAGTGACAGACTTTTGAGTATTAACTTTATATCCTGCAACCTTGCATTCATAATCACTTATTAGTTCCAGCAGTTTTTTGTTGCTGTTGTTGATTCTTTCAGATTTTTTACATAAACAATGTCATCTCCAAAAAAGTTTTATTTCTTCCTTCCCAGTCTGTACACCTTTTATTTCCTTTTCTTGTCTTATTGCATTAGCTAGAACTACCAGGACCATGTTGAGAAGGAGTGGTGAGAGGGGACATTCTTGCCTTTAGACTGACCTTAATGGGAAAGCTTCAAGTTTCTCATTATAGAGTATAAGGTGAGCTATAGGATTTTTGTAAATGTTCTTTATCAAGTTGAAGAAGTTCCACCCCAGCTTACTAAGAGAATTTTTATCATGAATCAGTGTTGGATTTTGTCAAATGCTTTTTCTGCATCTACTGACATGATCATGTGATTTTTTTCTTTTTTGTCTGTTGATATGATGGATTACATTGATTTTCAAATGTTGAATCAGCCTTGCATACCTGGGATAAATCCCACTAGTCATGGTATATAATCTTTTTTATACATTGTTGGATTCAACTTGCTAACATTTTGCTGAGGATTTTTACATCTATGTTCATGAGCGATATTGGTCTATAGTTTTCTTGTAATGTCTTGGTCTGGTTTTGATATTAGGGTAATGCTGGCCTCAGAATGAGTTAGGATGTATTCCCTTTGCTTCTATCCTCTGAGATTGTAAAGAATTACTATAATTTCTTTTTTAAATGGTTAGTAGAATTCACCAGTGAACCCAATCTAGGTCCACTGCTCTCTGTTTTGGAAGGATATTTTTGATTTGATATCTTTAATAGATATAGGCCTATTTAGATTGTCTGTCTCTTCTTGTCTGTGTGAGTTTTGGCAAAATGTGTCTTTCAAGGAATTGGTCTATTTCGTCTAGGTTATCAAACCTGTGGGCATAGAGTTGTTCATAGTCCTCCTTCATTATCATTTTCCATTTTTGTCTGAGAGGAGACATTGTATGATTTAGTCTTTTAAATTTGTTAAGTTGTGTGTTACGGTCCAAACTGCAGTCTATCTTGGCGACTGTTCCATGGTAGCTTGAGAAGAAGGTGTATTCTGCTGTTGTCAGATGAAGTAGACTATAGATATCACTTATATCCAGTTGACTGATGGGTATTGTTCAGTTCAACTCTGTTCTTACTGACTGTCTGCCTGTTGGATCTTTCTTTTTCTGAAAGAGGGATGTTGAAGTTTTCAACTATGATAGTAGATTTATCTATTTCTCTTGGCAGTTCTATTAGTTTTTGCCTCACATAGTTTGGTGCTCTGTTGTTCTCCTTCTAGTAGCTGCTAGGCTACTGGTTTTCAAGGCTGCCACTGATTTGGGGAGAGGAGGATGTACATAGGGAAAGTTAAAACACTACAAAGTCCTCTATTCTTATCAAGGCCCAGCTATTTTCCTTAAATAAAATGCTTCATGGATTTTTGAAGCCTTTGGTTAATTTCCAGAAAAAGTTATAAAAAAGCTTATTTTGACAAATTTCCCAGTGTTTTCCCTGCTTTCATGGAGGAATGTATTTTTGGACACCCTTACTCCTCCATTCTGTTAAGTGCTTCTCTCTTTCTATTGCTTTTTGGTTCTCGACCCATACTGTTTCTGTGACCTTAGGCTACTCATGTTATTTCTCTGGGCCCTCTTCCTCTGTACAACATAGAGGGGTCTGTGGGTGTGAAGGCCAGATAATCTTAAGATCCAAGATTAGAATGTAAGTTACAATTGATGCATAAGACAGCATTGTCTCATAGTTTAATTTTAAGCATTAAAAAAATTTCTTAATGGTATGTAAGAGAGCATCTTACCAGAGTGGCATCTTAGATTGCATAAGGTACGTTAAGTTAGTCATACTCAGGAGGCTTTAAAGCACATTAACTTCATGGCCAGCTGATTCAAGCTTCATCATAAGGGTGATCAGATCCTATTGCTTCTCCTCAAGCCCTGAGCCCAGGGTCTATTATTAGACTTCTCAAACACCCCCTTCTCTATAAACCTGGAAAAAGGGGTAAACTTCAACCTATTGATTTTTAATCCCAGATCATTAAAACTGGCAGGAAGCCTAGAGATCAATGTCCAACCTCCTCTGCAAAAGCACTTCTCAAGGACACGCAGAGAGTTAGTGGCAGAGTGAAAGTTAGAACCATGGTCTCTTGTTCTTCTCTACTAGACCAGGCTGCTTCTCTTTTATCCCTTCCCTCTCAGCTTCACATTTATCTGCATATGATTTTTTTCATTTCATTCCAAAGGCATTCTCACCTTAATGGGCAATTAGAATGGAGACAACTACACATTTTAAAAATCCTTAAATCATGTTTGTACTTTAAGTAATGTGATTTCCATTTGGACATGAGTAAAAATGCCAAGACAAGCCATAGCCCTGTTGCAGACCAGGTCTTCCTCCTTCCAGGCGGCAGCCAGATCACTACTGGTGAGGAAGAGTGGGCTGGCGGCGGCCTTTGTTAACCCTTAGCGGCAACCCAAATGTTTATAAGTCAATTGGGTCAGGAGATGCAGGTTTTAGCTTCAGCTCTGACAATAGCTAGCTGGCTGTATGACCTGAGGTCTTGGTTGGTGGGGCAACACTTGGTCTGAGGTTTCTGCAGCCAAGATGGAGCAATCCGGAAGGCAATATTTTTATGAGAAGCTGGATCAGAAGCTAAACAGATGAGATCAGGCATATTCAGGGTGGTATGCCCGTAGACTCAAAGGCTAAACAGATAGGGATTAAGAACCTCGAAAAAGCATATACCCCTTGATGTAGAAATTCAGTTTCTAGGAATTTATTCTCTGGAAATAATAAGATAAGCATACAAATATGTGTACATATAAGGATGAATACAGAAATACCGCTCATCACAGTGAAAAACTGGAAAGAATTGAATAGTCAACAACATGCGATTAAGTACATGATAGTTCCTCTTTGCAGTAAAATGTTATGCAGCCACTAAAAATAAAAATGAAGTATGTATTTGTGGTCATGGAAAACTTTTCCCAGTTGATCAAAAGGTAGGTTATAAAATAATGTCTGAAATATAATTCCATGTATATAAATTTAAAGTATATGTAGCTCTGTATGCATAGGAAAAAAGACTGAAAGCATATCATTAAAGAAAATAAAGCAGAAGAGACTACGGAACAGGGAAGACTATGAGAACGAATCCATGAACCTGAAAAGATGGATCTTGGACAAAGCAGTACTAACAGAGGGAAGACAGAACTTTGCTTTGTGGTCAGAGCTGCTCTGACTTTGTGGAAGGCTCTTGTGGGGAAATATAGGGGCGGGGTCCCAAGAACTTAAGGGCCTGTGCCCCAGAGCAAGGCACGTCTTTGACCCACATATCCGCATACACCTCCAAGCAACACCTAGCCCAGCTCCCCAGTAAGTGCCCTGTCAATGTTTAGCGACTGAATAATGAGAAACAGATACACAGCTATTGCTCACTCATCAAGAAACAATTTTTTTACATAACACAGCAGAGGCAAGAACTGCATGATTTCAGGCAAATCTCCAAGTTAACATTTCAGAAAAAGCACTTCATTTACAATATTCTGATATTTTCAAATACATATATAGACAAAGAGATTACTCATTAAGTTATATTTCCATAACTTACCCTGAGTTGGGGGAGAGATAGGCCTGCAAGCCTGCCATATTATAGAAGATTTATTACATTAAAATGACTTCTCATTTCTATAAAATGATTAAGCCCAAGTTGGCTTTGAAAGGATATGGAGCAATCAGCCTTAGTCTAGTACTCACGCCGGCACTGACCAGCTGTGAGGTGATGAACAGGTCATGTCCAGCCCACTCTGAGGCCTCCATGTCTCCATCCATACAACCTATTAAAAACCTCCTCCAAATCTAAGAGTAAGGTCTCCACAGTGGATAAAAGCTACAATAAGCCTCCGTGTCACCTGTTAAAAATACAGAAGACTATTTGCATTCCTGCCCAAAGTCTTGTCTCCATTGGGGCTTCTGGTATTGAACGTGCCTAACTCCCTTCCCCCAATGGGATGATTCTGCTTGCGTTGACTCTCATGGGTCAGAGTCACTGCTGAAAGGACTGAGAGGACAAGTTGATCTCCAGAGAGAACCATGAGGACTGGTGGCGGGAAAAGAAGACCCCTCTCTGGTCAGTAGTAACCTCCACACATTAGATTCCTCCTCAAAAATATCTCCTGCATATTCCACCAATTGGAGAGATGGTGGTGTTGACCAATGGGTTTGCACATACATAGAAGCCATTCACCCATTGGTGTCTACTGCTTTTAATCAGCTCTATGTGGGGAGGAAATGATCTTGCTCAAAGTTGTGCTGATTCCTTTGCAGGAGGGAGAAGAGAGAAATAAAACTAAAAATAGAACTGCCATACGACCCACCAATCCCACTCCTGGGCATATACCCTGAGAAAACCATAATTCAAAAAGAGTCATGTACCACAATGTTCACTGTAACACTATTTAGAATAGCCAGGACATGGAAGCAACCTAAGTGTCCATCGACAGATGAATGGATAAAGAAGATGTGGCACATATATACAATGCAATATTATTCAGCCATAAAAAGAAACGAAATTGAGTTATTTGTAGTGAACTGGATGGACCTAGAGTCTGTCATACAGAGTGAAGTAAGTCAGAAAGAGAAAAACAAATACCGTATGCTACACATATATATGGAATCTAAAAAAAAAAATGGTTCTGAAAAACCTAGAGGGAGGACAGGAATAAAGACACAGATGTAGAGAATGGACTTGAGGACACGGGGAGGGGGAAGGGTAAGCTGGGACGAAGTGACAGAGTGGCATGGATATGTATACACTACCAAATGTAAAATGGATGGCTAGTGGGAAGCAGCCGCATAGCACAGGGAGGTCAGCTTGGTGCTTTGTGACCACCTAGGGGGGTGGGGTAGGGAGGGTGGGAGGGAGGGAGACGCAAGAGGGAGGAGATATGGGGATATATGTATATGTATAGCTGATCCACTTTGTTATACAGCAGAAACTAACACACCATTGTAAAGCAATTATACTCCAATAAAGATGTTAAAAAAAATGGAAGGAAAAAAAAAAGGATACACAAAAATGGAGAAAGGAGGTAATTCATTCACCATATATCAGATTCGTCCTCATCAGTGATTCTGCTTTTCTTGGCCTGTTATACCTCCTTCCTTTCCATCTAGGTTTTGGATATCCGGAAATTATTGTTTTCCTCTACATTAGTTAAGGTAAGTAAAGCTGGGCTCTGTAACTCAAACTTTAGTAGCGAAACAGAAAAAGAGTTGTTTACCACTCGTGTCATAATCCAGTGCAAATATTCCTGGCTGGATAGCTCTCTCATTGTCATCCTGGATCCAGTCTCCTCTAATCCTCAGAGTTCTTTCCATCAACCTGATTGATATACAGGAAAGGGATTGAGGATTACATGGAGTTATTCTGGGCTAAGTCTGGACAAAGTTCACATCGTTTACACTCATGTTTTATGTGGAATAGTCCCATGTCCACACCTTACTGCAGGGGAGCCTGGGAAGTATAGTTGGGCTATAGGCCTAAGAAGAGTAGAACACGAATGTTGGTGAGTGCTAGAAGTCTCTGCAACATCCTCCAAGGTCAAGTCCTCCATTCTTTGATATTCAATCAGGAATGCAAACACCTAAGTCATTGCAATAAACCTGGAGATAAGAAAAGACAAAAGGAAAACAAGTGGGGATCCTGAAACTGACCACAGCATGACTAATACCTCTTCCAAATAACCCAAAGGGAACAGTCAGCCCACAAATTAGAGGTTACTTGAATGAAGACAGAACATCTACTGACAGGATCTGCTTTCTGACAATAAAGCACTCGATGGCTGAGTCACATAATTAGAGGTGAATGACAGGTGATACAAGCCATGCACACTCTCTCTCAGCCTATAAATCATGCTGCTAATTAGGGGAAGTTACAACAAATGTGGCCAATGGGAGACATGCAGTGGGAGAGGATGCAGAAGTCCACATATGTCTGCAGACATATTTCTAGACTTTGGGAGGCAGTGGGTTGAATGGAAATAGAGCAGCCTCTGGAGGTAGACAGTCTGGTTTGAGGCCCAGGTCCTGCCATTTACCAAGTCTGTGGTCTTGGGAAAAGATCTCAGCCTCCGCTAAGTCTTGGTTTTCTCATCACTAAGATGAGTATAATAATACCTTTCTCACAGAGCTACTGGGAAGGGTAAATCGTTGCTGTAAAATTGATTGGCATGAAATTTGGCATAGAGAAGATGCCCAAGAGAGGGTCTCGTTTTCAAAATATTGCCAAGCTAATTTCTAAATGTGGGGCCTGGGCTTCCCTGGTGGTGCAGTGGTTAAGAATCTGCCTGCCAATGCAGGGGACACGGGTTCGAGCCCCGGTCCGGGAAGATGCCGCACACCGCGGAGCACCTAAGCCCATGCACCACAACTACTGAGCCTGAGCTCTAGGGCCTGCGAGCCACAACTACTGAGCCCATGTGCCACAACTACTGAAGCCCGTGTGCCACAACTACTGAGCCTGTGCTCTAGAGCCCGCGAGCCACAACCACTGAGCCCATGTGCCACAACTACTGAAGCCCACGTGCCTGGAGCCCGTGCTCCACAACGAGAAGCCACCGCAATAAGAAGCCCACGCACTGCAACGAAGAGTAGCCCCCGCTTGCCGCAACTAGAGAAAGCCCGCGCGCAGCAACGAGGACCCAACACAGCCAAAAATAAATAAAATAATTAATTGATTTAAAAAAGAAGAGATGCAAAGAAAATAGTCTTTTAAAAAAAAATGTGCAGCCTGCTGTTCTAGCCTGTCCTCGACTCTCAGATAGCCAAGCAGACAAAGGCGAGAGAGGAGGAAATGAGATCAGAGAGCTAAGAGCAAATTGCACAGGAGACTTGCAGACCACTGCGAAGGCTTTTGGCTGTTATTCTGAGTGCAGTGGAGGAACCTTCGCGGATAATGTTAGTACCTACCTCACAGGGTTGTTCTGAGGGTTAAATGAAATAATACGTCCATGCTTAGCCCAATGCCTGGCACATAAACGTCGGCATGAGTACTCATATTATTTATTATTCTTCTGAACAAAAGGAGAGTGGTACCGGCTGGGTGAGGAGAAAGGGAAAAGAAATTGTGGCGTCCCTCTGGCAGGCCTCTGTCTTCTTAGTAATGTAGAGGGTGGAGTGGCCGTGCAGTGGAGGCCTTGCGGGGGAGTCGCAAAGGCCTGGCAATGCTGCAATGACGAGCACTGTCTTCCTCAGTCCAGCCTCAGAGGGGAATGTCTGAAGACAGGATGAGATCATGCCTGGAAAGTTCTCTGTGCTCCAGAGGAGAAAGACGGCCCGCACATTTAAGTCACCATTATTTGGAAAGCCAAGTGCCAGGCTTTGAAATGCAGCCAGTCTCTCTTCAATATCTAGTTATGTTTCCACAGCACAGGAAGAAAAAAACCCAACTGTTTACATGCAGTAGTATTTCTGGTAACTGAACTTAGTAGTTTAAAAGGCAATATTTACTGAGCTCACAAAATAGCATGCTTTCTGCCCACAGAGACCTGTTTTAATTAAAGCTCTACCTTTAAAATTCATTAAGGTAATCAGTTCTAAGAGATTAGGAGCCCGCATATTAGATTTCAACCTGGGACTGCCACATATTCCCTTCTGCAGGTGCAGGAGGCAATGATTTAAACAACTGTGAACATCTCTCCTTTCAGTGGATTTCAGTTTTATTTAAAGGCACTGGCCGGCTAGCCTCAAGAATTTCTCTTTTTTAGTAGGCATGAGCGGCTCAGTCGCCTTACTACGTGGATCACCTCATTATTCTCGTCACCTGGGCAGAGCCGTCACTCAGAAGCCGTCTCTCCCAGGGCAGAGGGGATGGGAAGGGGAAGGTGACTACGGAGAGATGAAATGCCACCATGTTCCCCGGCCCCAAAGAGGCTCTGCTCTTACACCCTGGCCCCCTGGCTGTGGGGTAACAGGGATGGCTGGAAGAGCTCAGTGGGGACAGCTTAGAGGGGTAAGGATATAGTAACAACAGCAATGACAACCACAACTATAATTGCTACAACGTATGCAGCACTTACTATGTGCTAGGTCTACACACTGTGTGTTTTGAGCCTCTTAGCAACCCTACGAGGTGGGCGCTCTGATCAGCTTCATTTCACACGTGAGGAAATAGAAGCTCAGGGAGGCCAGGTGCCTCGCCAAAGCCCACATGGAGAGGAAGTGACAGGAAAGCAGCGTAGGCAGAAGACGACTGGCCTTGGAACTCCACTGTGGCCACTTTCTAGATGTGAGCTCTGCGACGTCATTTTCCTGACCTTTGGTTTGCTCGCGTATAAAGGGTTGCGTCCACCTGACAGGGTAACGGCAAGGATCCCATGCGGTGACGTGAGGACAGCATGCAGCACAGAGCCCGGCACGGAGGACGCACCCAACGCAGGGTAGCAATTCGTATCCGGCGACGGTGAAACGTGAAGTCGGGCATCCAAGCATCAGAGAGCCAGCTCCCCTGCACCTGGACGACCTCCCTGCAACCCCGACTGGGAGACGGGGGACGGGAGCTCAGTCCGCTCGTGTGGGGATGAGGCAGAGCTCCGAGTGCGAGGCCGTGGCAGCAGACGACGGGCAGCCCCGCTCCGAGGGTCGTAGAAGGCATGCGGCGGGGATGCCAGGGACAGGCTGACGGCACAGAATGAGGCCCGGGAGGCGATAGCTGGGCTTGGAAAGGGGCCTCAGTCCTTTCTCCCTGGAAAACAAGCCGTCGCTGCCAGATCGAAACACTAAGAAAGGCCCTTGACGGCAATCTTGTCCAACCTCTTCACTGTTCACGCGGGGCTACCGAGGCCCCATGAGTGCAAGTCTATTTTATTTTACGTCCAGAGAGCAAGTGTCTACACTGGAGTTCAAGATGACTCCGCCACCTGACTGGCTATAGGACCCTGACAAAATTATGTCATCTCTTCATGCCTCAATTTCCTTACCTATAAAAAAGCATCTATTTCACAGAGGTTTTCAAGGATGGAATGAGAGAATGACTGTAAAACCCACAGCACAGGGCTTGGCACCTGCGAAGCATTCAGTACAAACTCTCTGGCACTTTGCCCCCGTCACAGTCACCTTCTCTGCCGGCCCAGAAGCATCCTCGAAGCTGACTCACACTGGCCCCTGTGACAGTTGGGCCCTGTGAGGGGTCTATTCTGTGGGGCCCTGGAACACGGAGGCCCTGTTTCAGTGCTCCCACGCTGGAAGCCCCTTTGGGATAACTGAGCCCCAGAAGGATGGGCTCCAGGAGTCCCCTCTGGGGGGATCTTCCTCACCAGCTATGGCTTCTCCTGCTGAGAATGCTGAGCCGTGTCTGCCACAGGCTGGCGTTTGGCAACAGGCTCCGGGAGTCCCTGAAGTGAGGCCGTGCCCACCCCTGAGCCAGGCTCGCTCCCTCGCCAGGCACTGAGCGGGGCACGGAGACTACAGTGGCATGCAAGGTGGATGCTGGCTCAGCCCTCAGTGATCACAAACAATACTCAGTTGGGCAAGAAGCAACAGTAAAAGGTGATTCGCGCTATTCACATATTTATTTAACCCCTATGGATTGAGTTCAATTTTGTGCCAAGTCATATGCTCAGTGTTAGAGAGATGCTGGTGATTTAAAAGCAGACACCATCCCTGACCATAAGGTACTTACAGTCCAGTGAAGGGGACCACGTTATTGCAACGAATACTTCTTGTTTGAATTACTTGCTTGCTGTGTAGGTGATGGAAAGAAAAGAACCAGATTGCTAAGAGAGCAGATATTGGAGGCTTGACCCAGCTTGGAGGATCACAGAGGCAGTAACATTTGGTCTGAGCTCTAAAGGATGCAGAGTTTTCTAGGCAGAGGCAGTAGGAGGCGGGGTGGCGGGTGGGAGAAACCATTAGAGGCAGAGGAAACTTTGAGGAAGGCCCCGAGAAAGGAAAGCCCGTGACAAGTTGAAGGAGTTGAGAGACTGCTAGTGAGTCTGGGGTATCAGCAAAAGGAAGAATGGTACAGGATGAGGTGATGAGGCCAGTAGGCCCACATCACCCAAGGCCTTTGGTCCAGAATAAGGAGACTTGCTTTCAGGGCCAATGGGGAGCTGTCAATGGATTTCAAGCCAGTGAGCAACATGACTTGACTTAGGTTTTTGAAAGATCTGGCTGCCGTGGGGAGAATGGATTGCGGGAAGGCAGACCAGAGTGGAGGGCAGAGACCTGTTCGGATGCTACTGTCCAGTGAGAGGTGATGGGAGCTCAGAGGTGGAGAATGGGAAGAGGGAATAAGCACAGTGGGTTGATCTGAGAGAGACGTCAGAGTTCTTTTTTTTCTCGCGTTTTTGTTTGTTTGTTTGTTTGTTTTTGTCCTCACCGCAAGGCATGCCGGATCTTAGTTCCCCGACCAGGGAACAAACCTGATTCCCCTGCAGTGGAAGCGTGGAGCCCTAACGTGGACCTCCAGGCAAGTCCCTGTCAGAGTTCTAACTGAAAAGCCTTGCTGATGAGCTGGACGTGCAGTGTGAGTGAGCAGGAGTGGTCAGGAGTGACTCCTTCTCAGGCTTGTGCCCTGGGTAGATGCTGGGACCTGGTCATGCGGATGGGAAACCCGCAAGGAAGAGCCGCTGCGGAGTGGTTTGGAAGGATGGGGAGCTCCTTTTGAGATGAGTTGAACTGAGATGCCTGGGAGGCAGGGCAGTGGGCAGTTGCATATACAGATCAGGAGCTCAGAGGACAGGAGAGAGAAATCTGAATTCCGTCAGCTCAGTACAGAGGCGGGAACTGCAGCCAAGGAGTGAACGAGTTCATCCGCGGGGGCATGGAACGTGAGCACAGAGGAGGACGGAAGACAGAACCGTGATCGACTCCAGCAGGTCAACGTCAGGAAGAGGACAGACCAAGGAGGCTGAGAGGAACCAGGAGGGATGGTAGCTGGGAGAGTGAGGGCTTCAAGCACAGAGTGACCAACAGTAGCTCTGGGACAGATGTCCAGTAAGATGAGCATGGGAAAATGTCCATTAGATTTAGCAACCTAGAGGTAATTTGGGACGATGAAGAATCAGCCCTGCTCCCCCCTTTAGCTGACAGGTATTTTTTAACGTGACTGTAGTTAAGTTGCAGAATCTAACCTCAAATTCTTCACATGTCCCTTTGCCCCTTTCCCAGGCCCAACCCACATGTTGAGAACTCCAGTGGCTGGCAGGACTCCCCCAGAGTACTGCCCATCTGGTCCTTCAGGTCTCTGGGTAACTCCCAACTGCTAGCTGTTCCAGGCATCATTTCTCTAACTACCACTTACCACTAATTTGGTCCTCATGTTGGCTTCACGTTGTTTGCCTTTTACTGAAGGCTAATAGTTAGGCATTAGCTACAATTTATTCCTACAATTACTTTTGAAGGGCTCAGCAATGATAGCAGTTTCCAATCCTCGCCTATCAAATGTGTTTCCGATGCCATTATAATCATAGAATTATATAAATAAATGAACAAGCAAATTACCCAAAGCAAAATGTGATTAGACTCCAGGCAGCCCATCTTATTCTTTGGTACTCCAGATACCCTCCTTTTTAGGTACCTCCCAATCACTTCCCTCACCCCTTCATGGATACACAAAAATGAAAGCATAAGACTGGATTACTGTAGTGGCAGACACAAATTTTCAGTTCCATCTTAGAAAGTTTGATGATGTGGATGTCACTGAGAAATTAGCAGTTATTGCAAACCACAGAAACTCATAATTAAGTAAACCAAATGCAGGATCACAATTTGCTTCCAAATTAGTTGTTATTTTCTTATACAGGAAAGCAGAGCATAAGCGAGGATGGATTTATTTCATATTATACAAATTCATCTATTAACATCTCCTTTGAGGATTCTCATCAAGTTTAGTTTCAAAGATGTCACTAGTGGGCTTCCCTGGTGGCAAAGTGGTTAAGAATCCGCCTGCTAATGCAGGGGACATGGATTCGAGCCTTGGTCCAGGAAGATCCCACATGCCACGGAGCCACTAAGCCCGTGCACCACAACTACTGAGCCTGCGCTCTAGAGCCCGCGAGCCACAACTCCTGAAGCCCATGCACCTAGCTCCGCAACGAGAGAAGCCACCGCAATGAGAAGCCCGCACACCGCAATGAAGAATAGCCCCTGTTCACTGCAACTAGAGAAAGCCCATGTGCAGCAGTGAAGACCCAACACAGCCAAAAATAAATAAATGGAATAAATAAATTTATTAAAAAAGAAAAAGATGTCACTAGTGACTACTTAACATCTGGACAAAATGGTTCCCTCTTACTCTATACTTGTTTTTGAATTTATTAGGAATGTAACCGAGTATTATCTACCCAGTTTGGCATCTCAAAAATACCATATAGTTACGGGTAACAAAGATAAGACCAAACGTGAGCAGTCTAGAGGCTTCTTCAAGGGATTGTGCCCATTGTTCTGGGCTCCAGGCCCTACTCAGGAACTTGCGGAATATACCCTCTCAGCCAGTTCCTCCCAACAACTCTTTAGCTCGATTCACAAATAACTTTAAAGACCAATTACAATTTGACACCATGCCCTCACAACAATCTACTTGGTCTCCATTCCCTTTTCTGGGCCACCCCCTCCCCTCCCACCATCTTTGAACTCAGATAAGGATCTACTTCTAGAAGTCTTGCTTCTCACAGGCTGGTCTCCCTGCTTCCCCTGAGGTTTGCTGGTCTGTGTCCTTGTTACTTCTGGAAAGCCCTCTCCTTTAAGAAAGAGGCCAACGCTACTGGGATCACCACCCCACTTGTAACGTCTGCTCAGGAAAAGGCACATCTCCTTCTTTTATAAAGTCCCTCTTACTCTGCTATTGCTGGGGATCAATGAAACAGATCTCTACGCAGCTAGAGTGACCAATGCCATAGCCCAAGCTAATTGTCCTTCCAATCTCACTTCAAAATTGGTCCTTTCTTTTGCAGAGGCCTTCACCCTCAATCTCAGCTGGCTGCTCCAGCCTTTGCTTCCTGCCTCGGCTATCCTGAGGGAACCACAGAATAAATTAGTTGGCAAGTTAGCCAACTGAGAAACAAAGAGGCCCCAACACCCATCAGAGGTTAGAAGTTTTAAAAAAAAAAAAGGCAAAATTTTCAGGTTTCGAATGATTTCTTTTTTAAAAGATTTCAGTGCCCTAACTCCAGTTTGAGAACTGAAAAAAGGTCTTTCTGCCACGGTTTGGAATGCACAGACCTCTTACTTCCTTTTTCAAAGGGAAAACAAAAACGAAAGCAAAACCAAAGGTCTCAGTGTCATTATCCATTGATGTCTGCCTTCTCTTTTATTTCATGATCCGCTTGATTTTTGTCCTTGTTAGTTTTGAAAATCTCCGGCAAGTTTCCAAAGCTTGATGTGACAAGGTGAAGTGGCTCAAAAGAAAGTCCGCATTTGGCAAGACTCATTAACAATAAAGAGAAACAACGGGATATGAATTTCTAGGTGGGCTGTCTTCTAAAATGAGTAGCTTATAAATAAACACTATAATTGTGATTTGGGGCACTACTAATATATCCTCTTTAAGAAAATCCTAACCACAAAACTCAGAGACAATGCGGATAGATTAGCTTATTTGCATTACAAAAGATCTCTTCCTGTTTACCAAAGGATTCACCACAAGACTTCTTTAATGAGAGCGCGTTTGTACAAGGTTTCTGCTTACAAAAATAAAAACATCAATTTGTACTAGAGTTACAGGAACTCTCCAATGGGTAATATGAGAGCCACCCTCTATTAGATGATTTATCTCGGGTCAGCTGGGATGGAAGGCCACGCTCGGGAATGTGCTGGCTCACTCTGCCAGGACCCTGGAATCCACTGAGTAATTCTAATCTCATTTTCCCCAGATGCCCCACTATCCTGTTTTCTGAGTGCACATGTGTGGAAGAGTGTCCTCAGAAAACAATCTTTGGGGACATTTCGACTCAGATATCGAGGAATCACAACACTCCTGCATTCCCCTGCCTTCTGACCTCCAAGGTGGGGATGGGCGAGGTGGGCGGTCAGGACTCCCAGAGCCACTGGACTTGACCTGAACTCCGATCTGTGGATATCCCTGTGGATCTGAGGCCTGGATGAAACTGCTTGAAGTCTCCATTTAAAAACTTTGTTGATGATTAGATTAAAACAGCTCCAAAGTTCTGTCATGGTACAAGCCTCTGTTTGTGTCTGGAAGCTCTGCCAAACAAGGCTGTTTGTTAGTCTCAGCAGTTATGGAAGGAAGCTTTAAAATGGAGTGTAATGATCTTCCATCTCTTCACACTTGGCAGTTTCCAGAGAAAGAAGCAGATAACATAAAAAGTCGACCGTTCTGTTCTCCCCCGAAGAAGAAATCAGTGAGCAACCTTTACCATTAAGGGGCCCATCCTACCCTGATGGGGCAGCTTCTCCTCCTGTTTTGGCTGGGGGAAGAAACAAAGTAAACATCGCATAAACCAGCACTGATTCCCCCTGATCTGCAGCTGAGCTAGAAAGGCAGCTGGGAGCAGATGAGCATATTATTAGAAAGTGCCTGTGGGGCTCAGCAGACCTGGGTGTGAATCCCACCTCCGCCATCTATTCTCTGTGGAACTTGGACAAGTGATTTCATCTCTTTAATGAGATGATTCTTCATCTGGGAAATCGGGAGGATACCATCAACCTTGCAGGGTCGCTGTAAGTGTAAAGGGCTGAGAGAGTATGGAGGCTGACACAAAGTAGGCCCTTGATAAATGTGGAATTAATGACCGCTTATAAATATCAAAACTAACACTGTCCCTTTAATTCTCTCTAAAGCTTAATCAGGGTCAAAAGAATACTGATGGATTGTGACAGAAAGAAAACTAGACAGGTCATTAGGCTTTTGATGCAAATCCTAGACCCAGGAAGGATTCGATTCTCAGATTTCATTTCGAGTTTAGTTAACGAGGGTGGTCTCATCAGGGTCCATGAGTGAAAACAGGATTCGATTAAATGTGAGTGATGGCCATTAATGGATGGTAAGATTGTCAACTCTGCATTGCCACAGCTAAGCCTAGCACCTTGGGCCATATGCCAGGGCACACGGTGACAGTGTGACTTCTTTGCACACAACTCACCTGAAAGGAAAGACAGTGCCAGTGCAGAACCTGCTGGTCTTATTACCTCAAAAGTGTGGACCCATGATGACAATCCTTCCCAATCACTTGCAGTGACTGAACTCAGTACTTTAGAAAAGGGGGGAAGAGTCAGATGTTTTTCCTTTCAAGCCTGTGGCTCCCAATCATAGACGCCTTCAGGAACAAGGTAGCCCCTTTCTGAGGATCTCCTTCTGAGAGCAAGAGGACCCTTGGCACTTCTTTTCGTTGCCTTGGATTAGTTCAATGAGAAACATGGCTAAATAGAGAGTAACATTAGCAGGTGTCCTACAGAGCAAAACAAAGCAAAGCAAAGCAAAGCATGAAACTTGCTTTGGCTTTAATGAATCTCTTCTTCTTCATCCAATTTAGTATGGGAGAAAATATTAGCTGACTCCTCTCACTCAAGCTGTATCAGTAACCCTTTGCCCTGACCCCCAGTTGAATTCGCTTTATCTCAGGGTGGAAGATGTTTTCCTATGACACCCTCTCCAGAAGTGCAGGTAGCCTTTATCTCCCCTTATTTGCTGTGAGAGGATCTGAAGCCTGGTGCTACAGAAGCTTACTGAGGGCTCCAAAGCGCTCTTTGCAGCGAGACCCCATTCTGGCTACCCCAGGTCTCTTCAGGCAAACACGAAGATCAGTCTTTAGGCTACACTAATTATCTCAGGTGGTGTTTCTGACCTTTTGCAGTTCAAGTTCACGTTCCACCTTCCCCAGGGACCATTCATGTATGCCTTCATAAAGTATTTCTTGAGCACCACAAGTGATGAACACTAATTTGATGGGTAAATTTGGGTAGATCACTGGACAAGCTCAACTCAATGCAGTCCCCCTTTCTCTTGGGAGCAACTGTACTCCAGGGAGTAGGTTTCTCCTCTGCTCCTCTGGGTGGGCAGCCTGCCCTGGTTCTGTGCTGCTTATACTGAAGTTGGGTAAGTCTGCCTAATTTTTACAATTCATTTAACAGACACATTTCACTTGCTCATTAAGCTAGGTTTCCTAGCCTGGCCTCCATCAGCACTGAAGTGATATTTTAAAGTCCACATTTACTGTTTTGTATATTTCTCCACTTGTTCAGAATCTAGATGATGAAATGGAAATCGGGACCACCCCCCGCCCCGCCATAAGCACCAACCGTGTGCCAGGCGGACGGTCTAAGTCACAGGGATAGAATAGTGAGTGTCATAAACAGAGTTCTTGTCTTCATGGAGCTTACATGTCTGGGTCTCCCAGGAAACATTTCTGGTGTGAACTGCCTTTTTCTCACCATCGCTCGTGTAGCATGCTATCTTCATGGAGCAGGTGATCAGGATAGCCCCCCAGCCAGAGGACGTCAGTGGCAGAGCCAGGAAGACGTTCTGCCCTGCTTTCCTGCTCATGCCTTTTCCTAAGATACCTTTGCTCAGAGTTGTGTTCCTAAAGGATAGGACTGTTGCCGAAATAGAGAAAGAATCCTACCTATTATAATGCCAAAACTTGGCACTTGTTTTTCTTTTTCAGATACTGTTCTCTTCTTGTTTACAGATCGCATCAATGCCCTGTGGCAGAGTCAAAGCTTTTGAAGGGTCACTGTTTAGGATTCAGCATTACTTCAAAGCCCAGGAAACTTTAAACCCGACCAGACATCAGATATAATTTTCCAAATAAAACCGGAGAGTTTCCAAAAATATCCTATGTGGTGCACTGTGCTTAAAGTTTTGAGGTTGTTCCAATGCTTTTAGGTGTGCAAGTCCACGACTTGGAAGCAATTCTATTTCTACTGGGTAGACTGGCATTACCTCCAATAAGTCGTTTCAATCAACATGCTTTGACTGGGTGCCAATGATGCACCCAGAAGGGTGATAACTGTCATCTCCTGTTTGCCCGAGCTCTGCCCAGCTTTACGTAAGAAAAGCCTATAAAATCTATGCAAAGTAAGATATCAGAAGCCCAGTCTCCAACACGGGTAGGGTTAGTCTCAGTCTTGCTATCTGGACCCTGCTCTCTGGTATATCTGAATGGAGACTTCGGCTCTCTATGCCCACCCAAATACAGCCTCCAAGCCAAATCTCACTGTATGTGCCCAACGACAGCTTCTAATTACCATTCCAGCTCCTCACGGGTACTGGAGCTCTGCTCTGCCCCCACTACGAACATTTATCTCATGCTCAAGAGTTCATGTGATAACTGGCTTTACAATCATCTCTTTCACATGCTATAAGGTTCGACTGCCAAAGTCACAGTCACATGTCAGCTAAGGCTAATCTCAGTGAGAGTCAGACCTAAAGATTCCAAAGGGATAGGTGGAGAGAGAGTCAGGTGAGAAGTTAGGGATGATTGGCTTGGAGGAAGCGAAGGAGACACAGTCTGCTTTGTCAGCTCTCCCTTCTCATGCACTGACTGAAATACGGGTTAACTATGATGATTATTTTCTAAACCATTGGTCTTCGGGACACATGGTCTGTCAAATTTTATGACTTACGGTGTTAAAGACACTTAGAAGTTCTGACCCCAGACATTAACAGTTCTTGTACATTTTGATTGTTTATATCAGGGGTTAAAAACTCAAACATCAATCAGTCAATCAATCAATCAATTTGTAAATCCAAATTTGCAGATTGAAAAAGAAACTCAGATGCATGCAAGGGTCTCATATATAACATAAATGAGTGAATGGGCTAAATGTAAGACAACAGGAGTGCTGGGGACATGGGGGAGCTAGAGTGTGCCTACTCTATTTAAAGACATACCAATTCAATTAAAAAAAAAAAAACGATGGGACAAATTAAGCAGGTCTGTGGGTTAGATTTGTCTTGGGATCCACCAGTTTGCCAAACTTAGTTTTACAGAGATAAGAGATAATTGTACCATCCTTGGAAGTTCAGGTTTTATCATCTCTATAGCTAACTTCTTCTAGACAGAACTGTTGAACTTTGCACAACTGTGGAACAATGGAAGGAACGCTGCATCCAGGAGCAGAAGGCCCGGGCTCTAGTTCAGATCTTATAAAATGTGCTTATAAATAAAGTGATATTGGATAAATCCCTTGTCTTCTTTAGGCCTTAGTTTCTTCATCTGTAAAGCTGCCTGTCCTAGACAGCCTTTAAGGCATCAAAGCACCTTCATCTCTAAGATTCTTTTTTCCATTTCTAATGGTTTTGGGAGACGGGAAGAGAAAGATATTAGACTACCACTGTTTACTTCCATGATGTGCAACTAAGATGTCCACGATCAAGATCTGAAACAATACATTCTATTAAGGCTCATGTCAAGCACTTAAATTCAGTGTGTATGCGCGTGCACCAGTGGTTTGGGACAGGGTATAGTGAGGGACAGCAAGGTGGCACCGTTCCATTTTGACCTTTCTCCAATAATGCCGATGCACAAGTCTGCCTCGTGAATAGCTGTGAGCAGGGAAACAGGAAACGGATGCTGCCTAAGCATCTTTCACTCACCGTTAACTGATTATTCACTCAACAAACATTGAGCACCTCAGATTCTGGTGATGCTGAGCTAAATGAGCAAGGTCTCTTGTCCCACAGAGCTCGGTGACAAGCATTAAGAGGCATCTGCTTTCACTGAAGAATATAATGAACAACGAGAATGTGGTGGCTGAAGTGTTGCCAAATGGTGTCCTCCCTTCAGGTATAAATCGGTTGTATTCAAACTGGTCCTAGAGCCGCAAGGTTCCCCTTGGGTGCTTCTGGGACCATCACGGTTAGGAACTAGTAGAGGCTAAATGAGTAAGACTTTAACTATAGCTGCTGTGCTTTGATGTAATTTATGTACTGGGGTTCCTCACACGACTTCACTTGAAAAAATGATTTTATTAGTTGTGGTAAGCTAAATCATGCTCCCCCCATGATGTCCACATCTCAATCCCTGGAAGCTGTGAATGTTATCTCGTATGGCCAAAGGGATTGGTAGATGTGTTTTAAATTAGGTATCTTGAGATGAGCAAATAATCCTGGATTACCCTGAAAGAACCAGTATAATCACAGGATCCTCAAAAAAAGGAAGCAGGAGGGTCAGACTGAGAAGGAGAGAAGGCAACGTGACAATGGAAGCAGAAGTTTAAGTGTTGCCGCCATGGGACAAGGAATGCGGGCAGCCTCTAGAAGCTGAATAGGCAAGAATGGATTCTCCCCTAGAGCCTCCAGAAGCCCTGCTGACACCTGGATTTTAGTCTAGTGAGACTCATTTTACTTTCGACATCCAGAATTGTAAGGTAGTAAGTTTGGGTTGTTTTAAACCACTAAGTTTGTGGTGATTTGTTACAGCAACTATAAGAAATGAATACACTAGGATAAAACATGATGTTTGGAGGCCTTTCTCGTTAAAGCCAGGTCTCCTTTAACCTAGACGTAGAGAGACATTTTCCCAGGGCAGTGCCTCTCCGTGACTCTTTCTAGGGTCCCTCTAATCCTGGCATTGCTGTTAGAATTCTAGGTATGAGCTACCCAAGTGCCCTAATTTTGAACTAGTTCCACCCCCACCAGCTTCCCCAGGCCAGAAGCTGATTGTCTCTTGCTTTAGGGAGAGGAGAAACCTCCAGTTTCCCCCTCTGTAACAGCACTGACCCACTTCTGCAAGCCATTGCTAGTTAACGATCTGAAAAGGATAGGGGAAGGCTCATTGTTCTCCATCTTATTTTCTAACCTGGCTGGATTAACAGCCAATCAGAAATTAATGCTCTTGAGTAGGCACTTCTTCTGACTCAACAGTGAACAAGTCAGCAAAAACTTTAAGTAACCGCTTTATTGCCTGCCTCCACTGCAACAGGGTTAACAATTATGAGGCAGGGAACTTAGCCGTCATCGTTTCCCATTGGGATTTTGGCTGTTCTTTCAGTTCCTGAATTTAAAATGAAACAGGAAATAAACAGTGCATGGTAAAAACTTGTTACGTAGTGAGGTCGACAGAGGTTTTCTTCAATGCCTCTTTCCATTTGGAGCATCAGGGCAGGGGAGAGGAAGGGTCCGTACGCTGGATATTAGGTGATGGGATTCTAATCCTGGTTTTGCTACCAACTTGCTATGAGTTTAAGTCCCTCAGTTGGCTTATCTGTAAAATTGGGATAGGGAGCTTAATGTCAAAGAATCTTGTCATCTTTAGTAGTCCAAATCAATGGTTCCCAGATTTTTGAATTTCATGGACCAATAACACTTGCCATGAACATTTTGGAGACATACATAGGATTTACAAAGTTTGACTGCCAAGTGAAGGCATTGTAAAAAGCTACCACAATAATTTCAAAAAAGAAAAGACAGGGGCTTCCCTGGTGGTGCAGTGGTTGAGAGTCTGCCTGCCGATGCAGGGGACACGGGTTCGTGCCCCGGTCCGGGAAGATCCCACATGCCGCAGAGCGGCTGGGCCCGTGAGCCATGGCCGCTGAGCCTGCGCGTCCGGAGCCTGTGCTCCGCAACGGGAGAGGCCACAGCAGTGAGAGGCCCGCGTACCGCAAAAAAAAAAAAAAAACAAAATAGAGAACTGGTCATTATGTTGAATCTTTTTGGCTTTATGAAAAACTCACTCCCTTGTCTATTTTTTTCTCATTTAGATACAGATATAAGAAACATTGTCGGGAATTCCCTGGCGGTCCAGTGGTTAGGACTCCGTGCTTCCACTGAAGGGGCACAGGTTCGATCCCTGATCAGGGAACTAGGATCCCACAAGCTGCGTGGCCAAAGAAAGAAAGAAAGAAAGGAAGGAAAAGAAGAAACATTTTCAAAGATTGGCAAAGTTCCTCAGATCCACTTTTGGGATTCAATGTTCTATGGCACCAAACTTTCTTATTTCTCCCTTAAAGTCACCCTGGGTGGATGATCTCTTCCGCCAGGCCTGCTTACTGCTACTCCAGTCAGAACCTTGTCAAGGGGAATGCCACTGGGCCTCTTCCTCCCCAGGAGGGAAAGGACATCTATGTCTAAAAGCCTCAGCAGAGAACAAGACAGAGAATAAAGTGGCAAAGGAAGCTGGGTTTGATGAGTTGGAAAAAATCAAACAAATCAAAAGGACATGCATGGCACATCATGCATGCATGCGCATGCATTCTGAAAGAGGAAATCTAGGAAATTTGAAGTTTGGCCTCAGGCATCTGAGGCTGGGTATCATTCATGTGACTCTGGTTAACGGAGAAAAATGCCATACTCCAGATCTCTCTGCCCCTTAGGGAGAGTAGGCGTCTCTAAGCATCTCAGCAACTGCTACAGAGATAATCCCAGCTCAGAAATCTTGGGGCTGCTTACTGCTTCTCAGGATGGATCAGTGGCCAGTGTCGCCACACCGTGCTGACTTTTTAAAAAACATAAATTTATTTGTTTGTTTATTTATTTATTTATTTTTGGCTGCACTGGGTCTTCGTTGCTGCACGCGGTTTTGCTCTAGTTGCGGCAAGCAGGGGCTACTCTTCGTTGCAGTGCGTGGGCTTCTCATGGCAGAGGCTTCTCTTGTTGCGGAGTATGCGCTCTAGGCACATGGGCTTCAGTAGTTGTGGCACGCGGTCTCAGTAGTTGTGGCTCGTGGGCTCTAGAGCGCAGGCTCAGTAGTTGTGGCGCACGGGCTTAGTTGCTCCGAGGCACGTGGGATCTTCCCGAACCAGGGCTCGAACCCGTGTCTCCTGCATTGGCAGGCAGATTCTTAACCACTGCACTACCAGGGAAGCCCGTGCTGACTTTTTCTCTCACGGGCTCAGAGAAGTTGGGCGACTTACCCAAAGTCACAGGCTGGTCAGCGGGAAAGCGGAGATCCCATTAAGGACTGCTGAAATACAATGCCTGCCCTCTCTTTCTTTAAAAATTAAGATAACATTGGTTTATAACATTATATAAGTTTCATGTGTACAACATTGTATTTCTACTCCTGTGTACACTACAGTGTGCTCACCACCACAAATTTAGTTTCCATCTATCACCATACAATTGATGCCTTTAACTCATTTGGCCCACTCCTCACTACCCCTTCCCCTCTGGTTACCACTACAGTAAGTCCCCTCCATACGAACCTTCAAGTTGTGAACTTTCGAAGATGTGAACGCACGGTCACGTGTCCAATCACGTAAGTTAGTTCACGTGTCTGGCGTACACTGTCACGTGTGCGCATCCTCTACAAGTGGTTGTGCTTTTGTGTACTTTACTGTACAGTATTGTATAGAGTACAGTAGTATGGTATCTTTATTTCTTGCCTGTTCACGCTATGCTACCCCCTGTATGCCAGCTGTTGTACTGGACTGTAAGATTAAAAATGTTTTATTTTTTGTGTTCGTTTTTTATGTATTATTTGTGTGAAAAGTATTATAAACCTATTACGGTACAGTTCTATATAGCTGATTGTGTTAGTTGGGTACCTAGGCTAATGTGTTTGGTTTAGTTTGGCTTGGTTTGTTAATTTATTTTTGTTTGTTGGTTTTTATATTCCATATATGAATGAAATCATATGGTATTTGTCTTTCTCTGACTTATTTTACTTAGCATAATACCCTCAAGGTCCATGCATATTGTCACAAATAATGCCTACATTTTTTTTGCCAATTTTAAATACAGTTTTATTTAAGACATTGCATTTTCCATTTACAATACAGTGCTTGTAAAGTGCAGTGTTATTTCCTTTCCCTGTGCACACATTCCATGTTCAAGTATCAAGAAGGCCCAGTTTACTATAGCAGCTCAACTTTAAAACTGCCATGGAATTTGCTACAGATTTGGGTCCTTCAATGTTGTGTGGAACAATGCTCACCCTGTGCTAGGCTGGCTTAATCAACCTCTTCAACGGTGGGCCCAGAGGAGGCACCAGCAGATGGAGGAGCTCCACCACCAGGGAAGCCCCCGGGCATTCCTCCTGGCATGCCTCCTGCGCTCTGGTACAGCTTGGCAATGATGGGGCTGCAGACTTTTTCCAGCTCCTTCTGCTGATGTTCAAATTCTTCCTTCTCTGCAGTCTGGTTCTTATCAAGCTGGTTGATTATTTCATTACACTTATCAAGAATCTCCTGTTTGTCCTCATCATTAATTTTGCCTTGAAGTTTCTCATCCTCAACAGTAGCTTTCATGTTGAAAGCATAGGATTCAAGAGAATTCTTCAAAGACACCCTATCCCGCTGCTTCTCATCTTCAGCTTTGTACTTCTCTGCTTCCTGAACCATGCGTTCAATGTCTTCCTTGCTCAAACGGCCCTTATCATTAGTGACGGTAACCTTGTTCTCTTTTCCTGTGCTCTTATGCACAGCAGAGACATTGAGGATGCCATTGGCATCAATATCAAAGGTGAGTTCAGTCTGAGGAACACCACGGGGCAGGAGGTATGCCTGTGAGTTCAAACTCGCCAAGCAGGTTGTTATCCTTGGTCATGGCACGCTCACCTTCATAAACCTGAATGAGTACACGGGGCTGGTTGTCCAAGTAGTTTGTGAAGGTCTGTGTCTGCTTGGTGGGAATGGTGGTGCTGCGCTTGATGAGGACAGTCATGACTCCACCAGTAGTTTGAATTCCAAGGGAAAGAGGAGTGACATCCAACAGCAGCAAGTCTTGAACATTTTCAGATTTGTCTCCAGACAGAATGGCTGCCTGGACAGCTGCACCGTAAGCAACAGCCTCATCAGGGTTGACGCTCTTATTCAGTTCTTTCCCGTTGAAGAAGTCCTGGAGAAGTTTCTGAATCTTGGGGATGCAGGTTTAACCACCCACCAGGACAATATCATGGATCTGAGACTTGTCTAGCTTGGCAGCCCGAAGGGCTTTCTCCACAGGGTCCAGTGTGCCAAGGAACAGGTCAGCATTCAGTTCTTCAAATCGGCCACAGGTAATTGAGGTATAGAAGTTGATTCCTTCACAGAGGGAATCAATCTCAATAGTGGCCTGGGTGCTGGAAGAGAGAGTGCGCTTAGCACGCTCACAAGCAGTGCGAAGGCGACGGACAGCCCTCTTGTTCTCACCGATGTCCTTCTTGTGCTTGCGCTTGAATTCTGCAATAAAATGGTTGACCATCCGGTTGTCAAAGTCTTCTCCACCTAAGTGGGTATCTCCAGCTGTAGATTTGACCTCAGAGATCCCATCCTCAATAGTGAGGACTGACACATCAAAAGTGGCACCACCTAAATCAAAGATCAGCCCATTTCTTTCTGCTCCAACCTTCTGTCTAAGCAATAGGCAATAGCTGCAGCAGTTGGCTCGTTGATGATTCTAAGTACATTGAGCTCAGAATAGTTCCAGCACCTTTGGTAGCCTGACGCTGAGAATCATTAAAGTAAACGGGTACTGTGACAACAGCATTGGTAACAGTCTTCCCAAGGTAGGCTTCTGCTATTTCCTTCATCTTTGTCAAAACCATGGATGACACCTCCTCTGGATAGAAACTTTTTGTCTCTCCCTTGTATTCTTCTTGAACCTCAGGCCTGCCTGCATCATTCACCACTATAAAGGGCCAATGCTTCTTATCAGACTGGACAACAGCATCATCAAATCTTCATCCAATGAGGTGTTTGGCATCAAAAACCGTGTTGGTGGGATTCATTACAACTTGGTTCTTTGCAGCATCACCGATCAATCGTTCGGTATCAGTAAAGGCGACATAGCTTGGGGTAGTTCGGTTCCCCTGATCATTAGCAATTATTTCCACCTTTCTGTGCTGGAAGACACCCACACGAGAATAGGTGGTGCCAAGATCAATGCCAACTGCAGGTCCCTTAGACATGGTTGCTGGAGTGCAGGCCCAGGTCCGCTGGAGGAGAAAACAGCAATCTGTAAAGCTGCCGCCATGTTCAATGAGACCCAATGCCTACATTCTTAACCACGGTTATTTACTGCCTCCCAAATAGTCCAGTTTTACCACAGCAGAGGATATATGACGGTTTGGTTTCCCATTCATTGAGAAGGTTTTTTTGATCCAGATAATAGAATGATTATGGTAAAATCTAGATGAAGGGTAAATGGGAGTCTTTGTAACTATTTCTGCAAGTGTGAAATTATTTCAAAATGAAAAATTAACAAAAGAAAGACTGCCCCAAACTATCACTATTTGTAGATAACATGATTTTATATATAGAAAACCCTAAAGACTCCACAAAAAAAACTGTTAGAATAAGCAAATTTAGTAAACTTGCAGGATACAAAAATCTATATACAAAATCTGTTGTGTATCTATACATTGATAACAAATTAGCAGAAAGAGAAGTTAAGAAAACAATCCCATTTAAAATTGCATCAAAAAGAATAAAATACCTAGGAATAAATTTAACCAAGGAGGTAAAAGACCTGTACACTGAAAAATATAAGACAGTAATGAAAGAAATTGAAGAAGACACATATAAATGTAAAGATATTCCATGCTCATGGATTGATAGAATTAATACTGTCAAAATGTCCATACAACCCAACAGACATAGAGAACAAATGTATGGATACCAAGGGGAAAGGGGTGGCGGTGGGAGGAATTGGGAGATTGGGATTGACATATATACACTATTGATACTATGTATAAAGTAGATAACTAATGAGAACCTCCTGTATATAGCACAGGGAGCTCTACTCGATGCTCTGTGGTGACCTAAGTGGGAAGGAAATCCAAAAAAGAGGGGATATATGTATACATACACCTGATTCACTTTGCTGTACAGTAGAAACTAACACAACATTGTAAAGCAACTATATTCCAATAAAAATTAATTTAAAAAAATGTCCATACAACCCATACTACAGATGCAATGTAATCCCTGTCAAAATTCCAATGGTATTTTTCACAGAAATAGAACAAACAATCCCAAAGTTTCTATGAAACCATAAAAGACCCTGAATAGCCAAAGCAATCTTAAGAAAGAAGAACAAAGCTGGAGGCATCAAGCTACCTGATTTCAAACTATTTTACAAAGCTATAGTAATCAAAACAGTATAGTATTGGCATAAAAACAGCACAAAGATCAATGGAACAAAACAGAGAGCCTAAAAACAAACCCATGCTTATATGGTCGATTAATCTGTGACAAAGGAGGCAAGAAGATACAATGGGGAAGGGACAGTCTCTTCAATAAAAGGTGCTGGGAAAACTGCACAGACACATGTAAAAGAATGATATTGGACCACTATCTTACACCATACACAAAAATTAACTGAAAATAGATTAAAGACCTGAATGTGAGACCTGAAACCATAAAACTCCTAGAAGAAAACATAAGCAGTAAGCTTCTTAACACAGGTCGTAGCAATGATGTTTTTTTATTTGACACCAAAAGCCAAGGCAATCAAAGTAAAAATAAATAAATGAGACCACATGAAACTAAAACCTTCTGCTCAGCAAAGGGAACCATCAACAAAATGAAAAGGCAACCTACTGAATGGAAGAAAATATTTGCAAATCATAAAGCTGATAAGGGGTTAATATCCAAAATATACAAAGAACTCATACAACTCAACATCAAAACAAACAACCCAATTAAAAAATGGGCGGAGGACCTTAACAGACATTTTTCCAAAAACTACATACAAATGGCCAGCAGACAAATGCAAAGATGCTCAACATCACTAATTATCAGGGAAATGCAAATTAAAACCACAACGAGATACCACCTCACACCTGTCAGAACGACTACTATCAAAAGAACAAGAAATAAACAAGCGTCGATGAGGATGTGGAGAAAAGGGAACCCCAGTGCACTGTTCATGGGAATGTAAACTGGTGCAGCCACTATGGAAAAAAGAATGGAGGTTCCTCAAAAAACTAACAATAGAACTACCATATGACCCAGCAATTCTACTCCTGGGTATTTATCCAAAAAAAACCAAAACCAAAAACACTAAATTGAAAAGATATATGCACCCCCATGTTCACTGCAGCATTGTTTACAATAGCCAAGACATGGAAACAACCTAAATGTTCATCAATGGATGAATGGATAAAGACAAACATGGTGTGCGTGTATGTGTGTGTGTCTCTGTGTGTATTGATATAGGTATAAAATATTGGAATATATAATGGAATATTATTCAGCCGTTAAAGAAATGAAATCTTTGGAATTCTCTGGTGGTCCAGTGATTAGGACTCCGAGCTCTCACTGCCGAGGGCCCTGGGTTCAATCCTTGGTCAGGGAACTGAAATCTCACAAGCCACACAGCGCAGCCAAAAAAAAAGAAAAACAAATGAAACCTTGCCATTTGTGACAACATACATAGACCTTGAGGGTATTCTGCTAAGTGAAATAAGTCAGACAGAGAAAGACAAATACCGTATGATCTCACTTATATATGGAATCTTAAAAAAAAAAAAGAGAGAACTCATAGATATAGGGAAGAGGATGGTGGTTGCCAGAGGTGGGGCGTGGGTGAAATGGCTGAATGAGGGTCAAAAGATACAAATTTCTATTTATAAAATAAGTCATGGGGATGTAATGTACAGCATGGTGACTATAGTTAATAATACTGTATTGCATATTTGGAAGCTGCTAAGAGAGTAGATCTTAAAATTTCTCATCACAAGAAATTTTTGTAACTATGTATGGTGACACGTTAACTAGACTGAATGTGATGATCACTTCTGATCTATACACATATCAAATCATTATGTTGTACAACTATAACTAATATAATGTTATATGTCAATTACACCTCACTAAAAAAAAAAAAAAACACCAAAAATTAAAATTTGGCAAATTTGTTGAAAATGATCACAAAGGCCAGAGTGCTGAGTATTTATGTATCAGGCACGGGGCAAAACACTTTATGTGCATTGGTTCATGTAATTCTCACAGCGATGCTTTAAGTACTACAACTATCCCCAATTTACAAATGAAGAAACTGATGTTCTAAGAAATTAAGTAATCTGGCAGGGGTCACACAGCTAACAAGCAGTAGGTCCTGCACTTCAACCATGATCTAGGCTGATGCTTCTCTACTATAGCACCCTGCTTGGATATGGGGTATTGGTATTTTAAGCATACAGATGTGAATACATGATATTAACAAATATCCATTTACCCACATTCTGTGTTATCAAATCTTAATTTTAGCCCATTTTTGTTTCAGACCTCATTTATTTTTAAGAAAAAAACCCATTTCAGATAGAGTTGAGAACCCCATTGTACTCTTTCCAATCCATTCCCCATTTTTCTCTTCTTCTCGTTAGTTAGGAATACAGTATTAAAGTTCCCAGGCATATTTTTAATAATTTTACACCATACGTATACATCCATAAACAATGTACACTATTAGTGTATGTATTTTTCAACATTTAACAAATGAGGTCATACCGTATCATGAGGCAACTTGGTTTTTTCACTCAACATTATGTTTTCAAGATACTAAATGGTGCCTCTGTGCAGATTTTTTAAATTACAGAATCAAATTTATCAGTTGCTTCCTTTATGATTTGTGCTTTTCTGTTTTGTTTTGTCTCGTTTTGTTTAAGAAAACTTTTCCTGTCCTGTGATCATGAAGATTTTCTCCTGGGTTTGGTTTTACATTATATGTAATAAAGGTTTAATTTTATTTTCCCTCAAATTATCCCCAATTCTACCAGAAGCATATACCGAATGATGCTTCCATCTCCCTGCTGATTTGATATCCCACACCTGACATATATCCAGGGTCCATGCTCATCTGAGTATATTTCTGGGCTCTCTATTCTGTTCCAGTGTTTTTGCCCCTCCCTGCACCAAGCACAGTGTCTTAATTACTGTAGCTTCATAGGAAGTTTTGTTTTGTTTTGTTTGTTTGTTTTGCCTGCACTGAGCGGCTTGTGGGATCTTAGTTCCCTGACCAGGGACTGAACCCAGGCCTCAGCAATGAAAGCATCGGGTCCTAAACACTAGACTGCCAGGGAATTCCCATGTACCTTTATAGGAAGTTTTGATATCAGGTAGAGCAAGATACTCTGCTCAGTTCTTCCAAAATCTCGTAGATATTTCTCCCTTATTTTTCTATTCTCTGCAACAGTTTGTAAAAGAGGGACTATCTGATCCTGGAAGATTTGGTAAATTTCTTCTGTAAAACTGCCTGAGCCTAGTGTTTTTTAAGGTAGAACATTTTTGAATATTAACTCACTTCCACTAATGTTTATTGGTTTATGGAGGTATCTGTTTTCTTCTTGAGTCACTTTTGATAGACTTTCTAGGAAAATATTCATTTCTTTTAAGCTTTCAAGTTTACGGGCATAAAGTTGATTGTAGTTTTCTCTTACGATCACTGAAATCTCTAATTTACCAGCAGGACTGTCATATTCCCTTTTTTGTTCCTAAAATTATTTGTCTTTTCTTGACCATTGTTGTTATTTTCTCACTGTACTCATTCCTTTTTTCCCCAAAGAACCAATATTTAAATTTTGTGGATCCTCTCTCTGATTTGTTTTCTACCAAACTCATTAATTTATTTCTGCTCTTTACAATTTCCTTCTTTCTAATTTACTTTGTTTTTCTTTTTTCTGCTTTCTTGAGTTGAACATTTAATTTATTTATTTTCAATTTGCCTTCGTTTTTAAATGTAGTTAAGATTGTAAAATTACCTTTAATTATCACTTCAGCAAGATAACACTAGATCTTTTATTTTTAGATAATTTAAGGCTGACAGAAAAGCTGCAAAAATAATAAAAGAATTCTTATGTACCACAACTCAAATTCCACAAATGTTACCATATATATACACACACTTAATGGTATATATTATATATTTTTCTAAACTACTTTGTTTGAAAGAAAGTTGCTGACATAAAGTCTCTTTTCCCCTCATATTTTAGTGTGTATTTTCTAAAAACAAGGTCATTCTTTTACACAATTACGATACAATAATCAGATATCAGGAAATTCACAATACAGTATTATAATCTATAGATCTTATTTATATGTCACCAGTTATCTCACTAATGTCCTTTATAGCAAAAGGATCCAATTTAGGATTATGTATTGCATTTAGTTGTCACATTTCTTTGGTATCCTTTAATCTAGAACAGTTCTGCATTTCTTTGTCTTTCATGATCTTGACAGTTTTGAATAGTACAGGCCATGCATTTTGGAGAATGTCTACCAATTTGGATTTGTTTGATTTTTCCTCATGATTAAATTCAGGTTATTTCTATGACTTTGGCAGAGATGTCATACAAATGATGTGTCCTTCTCAGTGCATCTTATCAGGAGACGCATGATATCTATGTCCCATTACTGGTGATATAAATTTTGATCACTTGGTTGCAGGGGTATCTCCAGGTTTCTCCTCTGTAAAATTACTGTTTTCTTCTTTGTTATTACTAAGTGTCCTATAAAGGAAATTCTTTGAAAATATGTAAATATGCCATCTTTCAACAAAATGTAACCCACTAGTTATAGCATCTATTAACGATTATTGCCGAATGGTGATTTTCTATGATTCCGCCTACATTTATTAACACTTTCTGTGAGGAAGAGCTTTCACAAGTTCTCCATTTATGTATTTATATTGATATTTGTATGGACTCGTGGATTCATAGCAGGGCCTGGGGGGAGAGTAAGGCAGCTGGGGCACAAAATTTAAGGAGGTACTTACTCTCAGCATTGTGCAAGCGCCTTCTGAAAAGCAACATGTCTAGGGCCTTTTTTTCCTGTCTCTGCTTCTGTTCTCATCCCTTCCCATCTAGCAGTTTTACAGTCATCTCCACCCAGCCCTACAGGTCCCTATTCCAGAGCCAGGTCTTACAGACTCAGTCTGGAGTTTCCACCCAGTGGTCATATTGTGGACTCGGCAGATCTTTTCACTGAACAAATGGGCCACTTGGCTCATACCTAGGTCATGAGGCTGTATCTGTGTCCTCCTATTTCTTAAGGCCTATATCTTGCAAGGGATGTGGTCTCAGGTAACATTTTGCAGCTTCCTTTCATGAAACAACGTAAAGTGTTCTGTCCCCCACTCACAGTTCTTGCTTTTAAACACTGAGCTGGTCCTGATCCCCCTTTATATGTGGAGCACATTAGCTGCCTCACCAAGGACCTAACCACTTGGCCATCATTGCCTATTACTAGATCAGGAGCCCAGCAACATTCAGCCCTGCTCACACTTGTGCTTTGCTTTTCTGTATCTGATCCATGGAGATAACTTGTGTTCTATCCAAGACCAGCTGTGTCTTTTTGTTTATCTTTTCTGTATATTATCCATCAATACTATTGTCTACAGCAGAGGAATTACCAAAGTATGTGACATCTCAAAGTATGTCTCACCTCTTATTCTTCATTCAGAGATATTTAACCTATGACTGTATAGCACATTATAAATGACCTATTACATTAGTTATGTTTTTCAAACTTCCTAATGAAATTTATATGCTCTCTCTTTATTTTATCTAGGTATTCGAAATCTAGCTAATAATATATTCCAGTGTTAAACACAAGCTTTAGATTTCAAATAAGGGAAGCTGGAGAATTAAATGCAAACAAGATAGGACAGCTTCGTAAGAAAATTTGATTACCACTGTAAGATAAAGAAAAAGAAAAAAATGAAGGAATTAGTCCTACTAGATATTACAGATTCAGCTTTTTGCTTCTGTGTCAAATACATAAGAGAGAGGGGTTATTTTTATCTACGTATGCATGTGAATTTTGTTTCATTAGCAATTATGATAATGGATCTGCTCGCAGAGGAGAGGGTAATTGTCCATTTACTCAGGCTCTAACCAACTTTAAAATTAATTATGTGGCATATAACATATGTTTAATGATCAACTAATAAACTCATTTTAAGAAAGGGCTGGAGGCTGGCATTCTAGGATTTTTTACTGTTGGCTGAATATTAAAATCAAAGGCAGGTTCCATGTTTTGAATTCCTAAGTTCATTCTCTCCAGGGTCTGATTTATGTACCAAATAACTGACATGGGTTTGTGGTGGAAACATTCAGTTCTAGCTACCTAAGACAAATGACTAATTACCCTGGACAGCAACTACATGAACAGACAACCTCCTTTTAATTAAATATCAGACTTAGTATCTATAACATTCATGCCACTTCAGAAAACATAATGGAAATGATGAAACTGCTAGTCTTTTGGAAACATAGACTGAAAGGTTGTAAATATGAAACTCAATCTTCCATTTTAGAACTCATTTTCATATATACTCAAATCCCTTGCTTTATCTCAAAACTTTTCAATTCAATAGTTACAAAATGGAAAGGCTTTGGGAGATATGAAATCAACATGCTGAATGCTTAAAGAATGATAGATATAGACATTACAAAATTGGAGTCAATGTCTTGCAGTCTAACAAAAGCCTGACAAAAACTACACTGCACATGATAGATAATTTTCATCTTCAAATCTGTTTTACACTTGACAACAGAATATTCTGGCTAAGGAAAGATGTTTTTTCCCTCAACAACCTAGTCACTGTCTTACACTTAACATCATTATTTCCCCCTTTCCCAATCTCTCTTGTCACCATCTCAGGCTGGGTCCTTATCACCTCATGCATGGATTACAACAGCCTCCAAGCTGGTCTCGCTCTTTTTCATGAAAAAACTAGGGGCTCCCATTTACGGCATGATTACTATGGGTCAGGCACTGGGCAGAGCATTTCATATATTTTGTCTTGTTGACTCCTTACAGCACCCCTATGAGACACTTACATTCTATTATCAGCTTCATCTACAGCTGAGACAGTTGAGGGTCAGGAGAGAGAGAATGCCTTGCCTGAAATCACACAGCTAATCAATGACAGCGCTCAGCTTCAGACTCAGGCCTCTGGGGCCCATGCCTATTGCCCTGTGCTTGGAGTAGAGAAATGGTTGTCTTTACTCACTCTAGGTCCTGCCACTCAATTCATCCTTGCAGACCAATGCCCGAGAATCTTCCTGAAAAACAACTCTCGTTATCTCCTTTCTGCATTCTCAGGAAATCTGACTAACTCTCCATTGTCAATTCAACAGAGTCCCAGAATTTCTGTAATCTGGGCCCAGTGGACCCCTCTGATTTTACTGTGTATTCTCTGTAAAAACAGTATCTCTCTTTATGGTCCATGGGCCAGGCGTTTGTTGATGCCATTCACCCACAACTAGCTACATCATCTCTTGCTAGCCTTTGTTTCAACATCTGCAAACTGGGGATCATGATATTGTTCTTGTGAGACTGAGATTTTTAAATAAATTTAGTTTATTTTATTTATTTTTGGCTGCCTTGGGTCTTTGTTGCTGCACGCCAGCTTTCTCTAGTTACGGCGAGCGGGGCCTACTCTTCATTGTGGTGCACGGGCCTCTCATTGCGGTGGCTTCTCTTGTTGTGGAGCATGGGCTCTAGGTGCACAGGCTTCACTAGTTGTGGCACGTGGGCTCAGTAGTTGTGGCATGTGGGCTCAGTAGTTGTGGCGGATTCTCAACCACTGCACCGTCAGGGAAGCCCCAAGGCCGAGTTCTAATGGATGAAAGTCCCTAGTGCAAGGCCTGGCATACATATAGCAGGCTCTAAAGAAAAGGAGGCACTGTCTATTCACGTCTCATCCCTCCTTCAAAAATGCACTTCCTGCCTCCTCTTCCATGGGTATGATGGGGGAGACCTTCAAGATGGCAGAGGAGTAACACGTGGAGATCACCTTCCTCCCCATAAATACATCAAAAATACATCTACATGTGGAACAACTCCTACAGAACATGTACTGAACACTGGCAGAAGACCTCAGACTTCCCAAAAGGCAAGAAACTCCCCATGTACTTGAGTAGGGCAAAAGAAAAAAGAAAAAACAGACAAAAGAATAGGGATAGGACCTCCCCTCTGGGAGGGAGCTGTGAAGGCGGAAAGGTTTCCACACACTAGGAAGGCCCTTCACTGGTGGAGACTGCAGGTGGCAGAAGGGGGAAGCTTCAGAGCCACATAGGAGAGCACAGCAACAGGGGTGCGGGGGGCAAAGTGGAGAGATTCCCACACAGAGGACTGGTGCTGACCAGCACTCACCAGCCCGAGAGGCTTGTCTGCTCACCTGCCGGGGTGGGCAGGGTCTGGGAGTTCAGGCTCGGGCTTCGGAGGTCAGATTCCAGGGAGAGGACTGGGGTTGGCGGCGTGAACACAGCCTGAAGTGGTCAGTGCGCCACAGCTAGCCGGGAGGGAGTCCAGGAAAATGTCTGGACCTGCCTAAGAGGCAAGAGACCATTGTTTCCAGGTGCGTGAGGAGAGGGGATGCAGAGCACCACCTAAACGAGCTCCACAGACGGGCGCGAGCCGCGGCTAGAAGCGCGGACCCCAGAGACGGGCATGAGATGCTAAGGCTGCTGCTGCCGCCACCAAGAAGTCTGTGTGTGGGCACAGGTCACTATCCACACCTCCCCTCCCGGGAGCCTGTGCAGCCCGCCACCGCCAGGGTCCCGGGATCCAGGGACGACCTCCCCGGGAGAACGCACGCTGCGCCTAAGGCTGGTGCAACATCACACTGGCCTCTGCCGCCGCAGGCTCGCCCCGCTTCCGTACCCCTCCCTCCCCCCGGCCTGAGTGAGCCAGAGCCCCCGAATCAGCGGCTCCTTTAACCCCGTCCTGTCTGAGCGAAGAACAGACGCCCTCCGGCGACCTACACGCAGAGGCGGGGCCAAACCCAAAGCTGAACCCCGGGAGCTGTGCGAACAAAGAAGAGAAAGGGAAATCTCTCCCAGCAGCCTCAGGAGCAGTGGATTAAATCTCCACAATCAACTTGATGTGCCCTGCATCTGTGGAATACCTGAATAGACAACGACTCATCCCAAAATTGAGGTGGTGGACTGTGGGAGCAACTGTAGACTTGGAGCTTGCTTTCTGCATCTAATTTGTTTCTGGTTTTGTGTTTATCTTAGTTTACTATTTAGAGTTTATTATCGTTGGTAGACTTGTTTAATGATTTGGTTGCTCTCTTCCTTTTCTTTTAATATATAGATATATATTTTTTTCCTTTTTCTTTTTTTATGAGTGTGTATGTGTATGCTTCTCTGTGTGATTTTGTCTGTATAGCTTTGCTTTTACCATTTGTCCTAGGGTTCTGTCTGTCCGTTTTGTGTTGTTTTGTTTTGTTTTTGTATAGTTTTTAGCATTGTTATCATTGGTGGATTTGTTTTTTGGTTTGGTTGCTCTCTTCTTTCCTTTTTTTTTTTTTTTACTTTTTAATATTTTTTATTTTTAATAATTTTTAAAATTTTAATACCTTTATTTTATTTTACTTTTCTTTCTTTTTTTCTCCCTTTTCTTCTGAGCCGTGTGGCTGACAGGGTATTGATGCTCCAGCTGGGTGTCAAGCCTGTGCCGCTGAGGTGGAAGAGCCGAGTTCAGGACATTGGTCCAGCAGAGACCTTCCAGCTCCACGAAATATTAAAAGGTAAAAGCTCTCCCAGAGATCTCCATCTCAACACTAAGACCCAGCTCCACTCAACAACCAGCAAGTTACAGTGCTGGATACCCTATGCCAAACAACTAGCAAGACAGGAACACAACCCCACCCATTAGCAGAGAGGCTGCCTAAAATCATAATAAGGTCACAGACGCCCCAAAACACACCACCGGATGTGGTCCTGCCCACCAGAAAGACAAGATCCAGCCTCATCCACCAGAACACAGGCACCAGTGCCCTCCACCAGGAAGCTTCCACAACCCACGGAACCAACCTTAGCCACTGGGGGCAGGCACCAAAAACAATGGGAATTACGAACCTTCAGCCTGCAAAAAGGAGACCCCCAACACAGTAAGTTAAGCAAAATGAAAAGACAGAAAAACACACAGCAGATGAAGGAGCAAGATAAAAACCCACCAGACCAAACAAATGAAGAGGAAATAGGTAGTCTACCTGAAAAAGAATTCAGAATAATGATAGTAAAGATGATCTAAAATCTTGGAAATAGAATGGAGGAAATACAAGAAACGTTTAACAAGGACCTAGAAGAACTAAAGAGCAAACAATGATGAACAACACAATAAATGAAATTAAAAATTCTCTAGAAAGAATCAATAGCAGAATAACTGAGGCAGAAGAACGGATAAGTGACCTGGAAGATAAAATAGTGGAAATAACTACTTCAGAGAAGAATAAAGAAAAAGGAAAGAAAAGAATTGAGGACAGTTACATGGACCTCTGGGACAACATTAAACACACCAACATTCGAATTATAGGGGTCCCAGAAAAAGAAGAGAAAAAGAAAGGGACTGAGAAAATATTTGAAGAGATGATAGTTGAAAACTTCCCTAATATGGGAAAGGAAATAGTTAATCAAGTGCAGGAAGAACAGAGAGTCCCATACAGGATAAATCCAAGGAGAAACACACCAAGACACATATTAATCAAGCCATCAAAAATTTAATACAAAGAAAACATATTAAAAGCAGCAAGGGAAAAATAACACACAAGGGAATCCCCATAAGGTTAACAGCTGATCTTTCAGCAGAAACTCTGCAAGCCAGAAGGGACTGGCAGGACATATTTAAAGTAATGAAAGGGAAAAACCTGCAACCAAGATTACTCTACCCAGCGAGGATCTCATTCAGATTTGACGGACAAATTAAAACCCTTACAGACAAGCAAAAGCTAAGAGACTTCAGCACCACCAAACCAGCTTTACAACAAATCCTAAAGGAACTTCTCTAGGCAGGAAACACAAGAGCAGGAAAAGACCTACAATAACAAACCCAAAACAATTAGGAAAATAGTAATAGGAAGATACATATTGATAACTACCTTAAATGTAAATGGACTAAATGCTCCCACCAAAAGACATAGGCTGGCTGAATGGATACAAAAACAAGACCCGTATATATGCTGTCTACAAGAGACCCACTTCAGACCCAGGGACACATACAGACTGAAAGTGAGGGGATGGAAAAAGATATTTCATGCAAATAGAAACCAAAAGAAAGCTGGAGTAGCAATTCTCATATCAGACAAAATAGACTTTAAAATAAAGTCTATTACAAGAGACAAAGAAGGATACTACATAATGATCAAGGGATCAATCTAAGAAGAAGATATAACAACTATAAATATTTATGCACCCAATATAAGAGCACCTCAATATATAAGGCAAATGCTAACAGCCATAAAAGGGGAAATCGACAGTAACACAATCATAGTAGGGGACTTTAACACTCCTGTTTCACCAATGGACAGATCATCCAAAATGAAAATAAATAAGGAAACACAAGCTTTAAATGATACATTAAACAAGATGGACTTAATTGATATTTATAGGTCATTCCATCCAAAAACAACAGAATACACTTTCTTCTCAAGTGCTCAAGGAACATTCTCCAGGATGGACATATCTTCGGTCACAAATCAAGCCTTGGTATAAATCGTATCAAGTATCGTTTCCGACCATAACGCTATGAGACTAGATATCAATTACAGGAAAAAAAATCTGTAAAAAATACAAACACATGGAGGTTAAACAATACACTACTAACTAACCAAGAGATCACTGAAGCAATCAAAGAGGAAATCAAAAAATACCTAGAAACAAATGACAATGAAAACATGACGACCCGGAACCTATGGGATGCAGCAAAACCAGTTCTAAGAGGGAAGTTTATAGCAATACAATCCTACCTCAAGAAACAAGAAATATTTCAAATAAACAACCTAAACTTACACCTAAAGCAATTAGAGAAAGGAGAAGAAAAAAACGCTAAAGTTAGCAGAAGGAAAGAAATCATAAAGATCATATCAGAAATAAATGAAAAAGAAATGACGGAAACGAAAGCAAAAATCAGTAAAACTAAAAGCTGGCTCTTTGAGAATATAAACAAAATTGATAAACCATTAGCCAGACTCATCAAGAAAAAAAAGGGAGAAGACTCAAATCAACAGAATTAGAAATGAAAAAGGAGAAGTAACAACTCTCACTACAGAAATACAAAGGATCATGAGAGTTTACTACAAGCAACTGTATGCCAATAAATTGGACAACCTGGAAGAAATGGATAAATTCCTAGAAAAGCACAACCTCCCGAGACTGAACCAGGAAGAAATAGAAAATATAAAAAGACCTATCACAAACCCTGAAATTGAGACTGTGATTAAAAATCTTCCAACACTTTCAGATTTTTCATCATTAGTGTACAGGAATGCAAGACATTTCTGTGCATTAATTTTGTATCCTGCTACTTTACCAAATTCACCGATTAGCTCTAGTAGTTTTCTGGTAGCATCTTTAGGATTCTCTCTAAATAGTATCGTGTCATCTGCAAACAGGGACAGCTTTACTTCTTTTCCGATTTGGATTCCTTTTATTTCTTTTCCTTCTCTGATTGCTGTGGCTAAAACTTCCAAAACTATGTTGAATAACAGTGGTGAGAGTGGGCAACCTTGTCTTGTTCCTGATCTTAGTGGAAATGGTTTCAGTTTTTCACCATTGAGGATGATGTTGGCTGTGGGTTTGTCAGAAATGGTCTTTATTATGTTGAGGTAAGTGCCCTCTGTGCCTACTGCCTGGAAGGTCTTTATCCTAAGTGGGTGTTGAATTCTGTCGAAAGCTTTCTCTGCATCTATTGAGATGATCATATGGTTTTTCTCCTTCAATTTGTTAATATGGTGTATCACGTTGACTGATTTGCGTATATTGAAGAATCCTTGCATTCCTGGGATAAACCCCACTTGATCATGGTGTATGATCCTTTTAATGTGCTGTTGGATTCTGTTTGCTAGTATTTTGTTGAGGATTTTTGCATCTATGTTCATCAGTGATATTGGCCTGTAGTTTTCTTACTTTGTGACATCCTTGTCTGGTTTTGGTGTCAGGGTGATGGTGGCCTCATAGAATGAGTTTGGGAGTGTTCTGCCCTCTGCTATATTTTGGAAGAGTTTGAGAAGGACAGGTGTTAGCTCTTCTCTAAAGGTTTGATAGAGTTCTCTGTGAAGCCATCTGGTCCTTGGCTTTTGTTTGTTCCAAGATTTTTTTTTTTTTTTTTTTTGTGGTAGCGGGCCTCTCACTGTTGTGGCCTCTCCCGTTGCGGAACACAGGCTCCGGACGCGCAGGCTCAGCGGCCATGGCTCACGGGCCCAGCCGCTCGGCATTATGTGGGATCCTCCCGGTCCGGGGCACGAACCCGTGTCCCCTGCATCAGCAGGCAGACTCTCAACCACTGCGCCACCAGGGAAGCCCCTGTTCCAAGATTTTTAATCACAGTTCCAATTTCAGTGCTTGTGATTGGTCTGTTTATATTTTCTATTTCTTCCTGGTTCAGTCTCAGAAGGTTGTGCATTTCTTGTATAGCACAGGGAACTCTGCTCAGGACTCTGTAATAACCTAAGTGGGAAAATAATTTGAAAAAGAATAGATACATGTAAAACTGAATCACTTTACTGTGCACCTGAAACTAACACAACATTGTTAATCAACTATACTGCATTATATAAAATAAAAAAAATTTTATATTAAAAGAAAAATCTTCCAAACAAAAGCCCAGGACCAGACGGGTTCACAGGCGAATTCTACCAAACACTTAGAGAAGAGCTAACACCTATCCTTCTCATACTCTTCCAAAATATAGCAGAGGGAGGAACACTCCCAAACTCATTCTACGAGGCCACCATCACCCTGATACCAAAACCAAAAATGTCACAAAGAAAGAAAACTACAGGCCATTATCACTGATGAACACAGATGCAAAAATCCTCAACAAAATACTAGGAAACAGAATCCAACAGCACATTAAAAGGATCATACACCGTGTGCAAGTGGGGTTTATCCCAGGAACGCAAGGATTTTTCAATATATGCAAATCACTCAGTGTGATAAACCATATTAACAAACTGAAGGATTAAAACCATATGATAATCTCAATAGATGCAGAAAAAGCTTTCAACAAAATTCAACACCCATTTATGATAAAAACCCTCCAGAAAGTAGGCATAGAGCGAACTTACCTCAACATAATAAAGGCCGTATATGACAAACCAACAGCCAACATTCTTCTCAATGGTGAAAAACTGAAAACATTTCCTCTAAGATCAGGAACAAGACAAGGTTGTCCACTCTCACCACTATTATTCAACATTGTTTTGGAAGTTTTAGCTACAGCAATTAGAGAAGAGAGAAAAATAAACGGAACCCAAATTGGAAAAGAAGAAGTAAACCTGTCCCTGTTTGCAGATGACATGATACTATACATAGAGAATCCTCAAGATGCTACCAGAAAACTACTAGAGCTATCGGTGAATTTGGTAAAGCAGCAGGATACAAAATTAATACACAGAAGTCTCCTGCATTCCTATACACTAATGAAGAAAAATCGGAAAGAGAAATTAAGGAAACACTCCCATTTACTACTGCAACAAAAAGAATAAAAAACCTAGGAATAAACCGACCTAAGGAGACAAAAGACCTCTATGCAAAGAACTATAAGACACTGATGAAAGAAATTAAAGATGATACAAATAGATGGAGAGATATACCATGTTCTTGGATTGGAAGAATCAACATTGTGAAAATGAATCTACTACCCAAAGCAATCTACAGATTCAGTGCAATCACTATCAAACTACCAATGGCATTTTTCACAGAACTAAAACAAAAAAATCCACAATTTGTATGGAAACACAAAAGACCCCGAACAGCCAAAGCAATCTTGAGAACGAAAAATGGAGCTGGAGGAATCAGGCTCCTGGACTTCAGACTATACTACAAAGCTACAGTAATCAAGACAGTATGGTACTGGCACAAAAACAGAAATATAGATCAATGGAACAGGATAGAAAGCCTGGAGATAAACCCATGCACATATGGTCACCTTATCTTTGATAAAGGAGGGAAGAATATACAATGGAGAAAAGACAGCCTCTTCAATAAGTGGTGTTGGGAAAACCGGCCAGCTACATGTAAAAGAATGAAATTAGAACACTCTCTAACTCCACACACAAAAATAAACTCAAAATGGTTTAAAGACCTAAATGTAAGGCCAGACACTATCAAACTCTTAGAGGAAAACATAGGCAGAACACTCCATGACATAAATCACAGCAAGATCCTTTTTGACCCACCTCCTAGAGAAATTGAAATAAAACCAAAAATAAACAAATGGGACCTAACGAAACTTCAAAGCTTTTGCACAGCAAAGGAAACGATAAATAAGACGAAAAGACATCCCTCAAAATGGGAGAAAATATTTGCAGACGAAGCAACGGACAAAGGATTAATCTTCAAAATTTACAAGCAGCTAATGCAGCTCAATATCCAAAAAACAAACAACCCAATCCAAGAATGGGCAGAAGACCTAAATAGACATTTCTCCAAAGAAGATAATCAGATTGCCAACAAACACATGAAAGGATGCTAAACATCACTAATCATTAGAGAAATGTAAATCAAAACTGCAATGAGGTATCACCTCACACCAGTCAGAATAGCCATCATCAAAAAATCTACAAATAATAAAGGCTGGAGAGGGTGTGGAGAAAAGGGAACCCTCTTGCACTGTTGGTGGGAATGTACATTGATATAGCCACTATGGAGAACAGTATGGAGGTTCCTTAAAAAACAAAAAATAGAACTACCATACGATCCAGCAATCCCACTCCTGGGCATATACCCTGAGAAAACCATAATTCAAAAAGAGTCATGTACCACAATGTTCACTGCAGCTCTATTTACAATAGCCAGGACATGGAAGCAACCTAAGTGTCCATCGACAGATGAATGGATAAAGAAGATGTGGCACATATATACAATGGCATATTACTCAGCCATAAAAAGAAACGATACTGAGTTATTTGTAGTGAGGGGGATGGACCAAGAGTTTGTCATACAGAGTGAAGTAAGTCAGAAAGAGAAAAACAAATAGCATATGCTAACACGTATATATGGAATCTAAAAATAAAAATAAAAAAGGTTCTGAAGAACCTAGGGGCAGGAGAGGAATAAAGATGCAGACATAGAGAGTGGACTTGAGGACACGGGGAGGGGGAAGGGTAAGCTGGGGCGAAGTGAGAGAGTGACATAGACATATGTACACTACCAAATGTAAAATAGGTAGCTACTGGGAAGCAGCCACATAGCACAGGGAGATCAGCTTGGTGCTCTGTGACCACCTAGAGGGGTGGGATAGGGAGGGTGGGAGGGAGGGAGACGCAAGAGGGAGGAGATATGGGGATATATGTATATGTATAGCGGATTCACTTTGTTATAAAGCAGAAACTAACACACCATTGTAAAGCAATTATACTCCAATAAAGATGTTTAAAAAATGGGTATTATAATAATAGTACCTAGCCCACATGATTGTTTTCAGCTTTGGTGATACTATTAGTAAAGCATCCACTAGAATATTCCAGCACACCTGAGGTGCTTGATTCTTTCACACAACTGATGCTCAGCGAAAATCAAATCTTCATTAATTAATCTATTTTATATTTTATTTTCATAGCAGGAATGGGTTTATCGTATCTGCCATACTCTGCCCACCCTCATGGTGATGGCTGGCCCTGGCACGGCAGTACACTGCACTCAGTGGTCTGGGGCTAATGACACAAGCCTACTTTCTTCACTAGGTCTCTTGGAGGGATATGGCTTGCTTTGCTTTCCCATTTCCCGGCTAGAAGACTAATGTACACGGTAGTGATGTGTTCCCCAGTAAAATTATAGTCACAACTCCAACAGAGAGTTGTGTCTGGGTCTAGCCTTGCTAGAATATATGGCTTTGATAACAGAGGACTAGAGAGTCTCACTCTTCACATTCACTGTTCATAGGAAAAATCCAGCGGGAATCGCCACACCATGCCTTTCAGTGGTAAAGGGAATACCACACCAGGAAACTAATAATTTCTCCCAGCCAAAATGACCTCTTCCTTCAAAACAGGGGTGCAGTTTCTCCTCGGAAAATTATAGTTCTGTTACTAGAATGTCTCTTCATCAAATTTCCCATTCATACAGCCAGGCAAGGATGAATAAAACATGCTGGTGGTGAAATATACTAGGTACAAGGTCCCATTTAATTCCATTCTACTGTTTCAGCACATTCGGCAGAGGTAAGTTTCCTAGACTGCCACAGGATTTTGCTGTTTAATACTTAAAATAGCAAGCAGAGGGTACCAAGTTGCTTCCTATCATGTTGAAGCAGACTTGTATCCAAGTATAGTGTGTAAAAGTAGAAGTGTCCCTGCTTATCAAAGATATGTGAGAGGTTGACACATTGAAAATAATGCCTCTACTTAGAAGCCTCCGTAGCTTCAGTACCAATCTGAGGGTCTTGGGGTTAGCCAGCTTCTTCTAGCTAATCAGCAACTTCCCAAGGAGGCATTCTTCATGCAAAGTGGAATCAATATTTGCAAATCTCGCAGGTAGTGTTTGGTCTAGTAAGACAATGAATGACCACAATGGTCCTCAGTTGAGGATACAAGGATTAACAAAGCAGAAGAACTCGTTACCCTATCCTACTAAGGTATTATCATACTAAGGACAATTAGCAGCAGCATTATTAATATTTACTCTTATCTATTGAATGCTTACCTTGGGACAGGCACTTTCCAACATGCATATAATACTCTGAACAATTCTAGGAGACGGGTATTATGATTTCTACTTACATTATCAGCTATGTGACCTTGACTACATTATTTTACCTCTCAGTTCCTCTACCGACTCGGTAAAATGGCGCCTATGGGAACTGTCAGGTCATCACAGGTGTAAACACACGCAAGGGGCACACACCAATGTCAGGTGAAAAAAACCCAATGATTTGTCACTATGTGTTTGTGAGCAAACTTGGTCTGTGCTTGAGAGACTCTTAACAGTGTTGGGCATTTCAAATGCGGGCTGACATTGCCAACGGCACCCAAATGGCTACAGTGGAGCTTCGGTGTAGAGGAAAGATCGCTGAACACTGAGGCCTGGATGTGGGCTCCAGTTCAACTACTTAGTCTCTGGGAGACGTTTTTTTCCCAGGACTTTATTTTTTAAGTTTTTTCCCTTTCTAAAAAATTTTACTATAGTTGATTTACAATATTGCATTAGTTTCAGGTGTACATCTTCAGATTCTTCTCCATTATAGGTTATTACAAGAATTTAGAAGAATATAGTTCCCTGTGCTATACAGTAAATCCTTGTTGTTTATCTATTTTATTTACAGTGATGTGTATCTGTTAATCCCATACTCCTAATTTATCCCTCCCCCTCCCCTTTCCCCTTTGATAACCATAAGTTCCTTTTCTATGTCTGTGAGTCTGCTCCTGTTTTGTAAATAAGTTGATTTGCATTATTTTAAAAAAATTTTTATTGGAGTATAGTTGATTTACAATGTTGTATTAGTTTCAGTTGTACAGTGTATTTTTTTTTAGATTCTACATATAAGCAATATCATATGATATTTGTCTTTCTCTGCCTGACTTACTTCATTTAGTATGATAATCTCTAGTTGCATCCATGTTGCTGCAAATGGCATTATTTTGTTCTTTTTTATGGCTGTGTAGCATTCCATTTTGTGTATATATATTTCACATCTTTATCCTTTCATCTGTTGATGGACATTTAAGTTGCGTCCATGTCTTGGCTATTGTAAATAGCGCTGCTATGAACATTGGGGTGCATGTATCTTTTCAAATTAGTTTTCTCAGGATATATGCCCAGGAGTGGGATTGCTGGATCATATGGTAGCTCTATTTTTAGTTTTTTAAGGAACCTCCATACTGTTCTCCATAGTGGCTGCACCAATTTACATTCCCACCAACAGTATAGGAGGGTTCCTTTTTCCCCACACCCTCTCTAGCATTTATTAATTGTAAACTTTTTGATGATGGCCATTCTGACCAGTGTGAAGTGATACACTGGGAGACTTTAAAGAAGGCAACAAGGCACTTAACCTCTCTGAGATTTCTCTGGAGACAGACTAAGTGGGTTTGAATCTCAGTTCTGCCACTTGCTAAATTTGTGACTTTAAATAAATTATTTCAAATTTTTGAGTCTTAATGTCCTTATCCATGAAAGATAGTACCTAGTTCATAGATTTCATAAGATCTAACATAGATCCTTAGATAAGGAAGAAGACTTGGCACTTAGAAATTATCTAAATCTATTTTGTATTCAATGACCAAATAAAAAAGATGCCTCTAGAAATGGTTAGAATCAATTATGAAGTATATTAAAGTCAATTAGGGCTGAGTGATAGAGATACTATCAATAATCCATTATATTTGACAATGTGTGTCAAGGACCTTAAACATATGCATAGATTTAAAACAGTCATTCTACTAGGAATTTATAACAAGAAAATAATCAGTCAAAATACAGTCAAATTGATTCATGGTAGAACTATGTATAATTGGTTTTGAAATAGCAAAAACTGAAAGCAGAAAAATGTCCAGTAATCAAAGATCGGTTAAATGAATTATGGTAGAGTTGTGTGGTAAGTAACCATGAAAATGCTTTCAACAAAATTTAGTGACTTGAAAATATGCTCACAATAGAGGTTAATATTAAAAGCAGAGTACAAAGCCATGAATACAGCCTGTTCATTAAAATATTTTATCTATCTACCCATGCAGGGTAAAGACTTGGAGAAAATGTACCAGATATAACAGGTATCTCTAGGTTAAGGTATTATGGATAATTTTTATTCTTATTGTTGTTTTCTTCATTATATTTTATCTTCTTTAAATGTGCCATAATAGTTAAGTATAGAGGCAGGATTTGGTGGCAGTAAAGTGTGAAGTTTCCAGTGTCAGAAGACCCAGGTTCTAATTCTAGCATTACCACTTCCCAGCTCTGTGAACCTGAACAAGACACTGGATTTCTTTGGACCTCACTTTCCTTCTAAGTTAAATGGAAATCATAATATTTACCACAGAAAGTTGTTGGGAAGATTAGTCAATGCATGCAAAACACTGAGCCCGGTCCTGAGCTCTTAGCATGTACTCAAAAGCATAAGTCATTGTTATGTATTCCTTTTAAAATCAGAAAGAAAATGTTACTTTAAAAATAGCTCTGGACTTCAATCAATACCTACGGTCGGTCATAGGCCCCAGGTATTTTGTTTGCCTAGCAGCTTGTTGGATAGCAAAAGATGAGCAGAACACAGAAACTACTTAAATAAAGGCCCCATCTAAAACACAACACAGAAAACTTGTCCTTTTGAAAGGAATTATACTCCAAAGGCCCTATGAGAAAGACACAAAGAGTGTGAGCACAGAGCTAGCAAAATCAGACCCCGGCTTCCTGGGATATTTACCGAGGGTTTGTCCTTTATGACCACACTGAATGTTTTCACCATATCCTGCATTTTGATATTCTGTGGGAAGGTGATGGTGCCAGGTGTCCATCAGTAATCCTTTCCAAATGACACGTCAGGCTGTACCACATACATCCATCAGCTTCCTTACACAAACTCAGGGTACCAAAGGACACTGGGCAAGGCGCTACATGCACTGAACTGTAAGTAGTTCATCAATCACTCTCCAGAAACCAGGGCAGGGAAAATGATTCCCTCCTTCTCCAGGAAGTAATCAGCCCTAAGTAAGATGATACAGAGTCCTTTAGAGATGCCATCCTCACAACCCAGTGTCAGGTCAGGAAGCAGGAGATGGACTGAGTTCAGACACAGAAAGAAATGTAGACAGTTCACCAAAGCACTGTACATAGAGAAAGCAGCGTCCAACATAGATGATGGTCAGATACTGAGTCAATTGACTGAAGATGCCAAACCAGAGCAGATGTAAGGTGGGGAATCAGAGTCTGAGGATTCAATTTCAGATTGGCAATGGCTCAATGCACAAGAAGGCTGAACACAGGTAATAAGATACCAAGAGATGTGCATGGGAGGGAGGCGCACCTCTCCTTGTTCGGTTATTCAGGTACAATCTGGGTACTCTCGACAACTTCAGGAAAGCTCCCTGGGAAGAACACTCCCAAACCCAAATAACTGCCCTGGGAAATGATGCAAAAACACTACTGCAAAACTGTAAATGCTCACCAGATTCACTAGAGTCTGGGGGTTCTCCCAGACTCCATGCTCTCTTCTTCCTGAGCACACAGCTAGGTGACATTGCCTAGTCACCCTTGCAGCTGGACATGGTCATGTGACTGAGTACAGGCCAATAGAATGTGAGATGAAGTGATTCTAAAACCTACTATATGCAACAGCTCCCCTCTCCCTGCCCCAGTTCCTGTTGACCTGCATTAGACTGTACGAAAGAAACAAACTTTTACTGTTTCCAGCCACTGCGTCTTTGGGGTAGTTCATTACAGCACTCAGTCTACCCTGACTATGCAGTTAGTTGATCATGTTGTTCCCTTCCTCCCTATATGAGCATCACAAGCATACTCCAAAGTTATATCTCTTAATTATATTGTCAACTTTCTTTTTAAAATATTTTTTTCTTCTTGATATAGTAGTAATGCATGCTTACTGTAAGAAATATGGGAAACACTGAACAACACAAAGAAGACAACAAAGGGGAATTCCCTGGTGGTGCAGTGGTTAGGACTCCACGCTTTCACTGCTGAGGGCACGGGTTCAATCCCTGGGACATTCAGAAGCATCATCCATTCAGAGATAATCAAGGTTGATATTTTGGTTCATGTCTTGTCAATATATTTCCTAGGAGTCTTTATATTTGTGTATATTTCAAAACTGGAACCAGGGTGCTCATCATGTAGACTCAATACACATGCTTCCCCATCACAATTTTTATAGCTGCAGCAGAGATTCTTTAATAAAAATAACATGAACTTTCCGATATATAACAAATAACTAGTTAGAAAACAGAATCAAAGAAAATAACCCATTTAAAGTAGCAACAGAAATGATTCTTACTAAAACAATTCTCTCAAGAATATTTATAAATTTCAACATCCAGATAACATACAAATAGGATTCTATTTTGAAGCAGCCCAACTTATTCTTAAAGTTCAAGTGGAAACACAACTTGTAAGAAACCCGAGGAAAATTCTGAAAAGAAAGAGTTGTGTGAGGATGCTAGCAATAATACCTATTAAGATATCATAAAACGTGTGTAATTAACACAGTTTGATGCCATTAAATGAATGGACAAAATTAATGGAACAGAACACAGAATCTAGAAATTGCCCAAAATATATCTCTTAAGAATCTGTTTTGTTATTAAGGAGGCATTTAAATTCAACAGGGGAAATGAATTATTCAATAAATAGTATTGGGCCAACTGGCTAAGCATTTGAAAAAGAATTAGGTTGGATACCTGCCCCATTTCTTATACTAAAATAAATACCACGTGGATAAAAATGTTAAACGTTTTCTTAAAAACTGATACCATTAAAGTAACAAATGTAAACAGGGAAAATTTATTACATTCTCAGAAATGTTTTGTAAGTATGACACATACACCAAGAACCGTTAAACAAGAGACAAAGACATTAAAATTTAAAACATTCCATGTATCAAAATACCATGGATACTATGAATAAAATCAAAAGATAAGTGGCAGACAAAATACTTTCAACATATCTGGGAAAGAATCTAAAACTTTAAAGAGGTTTTATATACCAGTAAAATGAATTTAATAATCCATAAGAAAATGGGTAAGGAACATGTATATAGAAAAAGAAACGACTCAAATATATGAAAAGATGATCAATTCCCTCATAGCAACAGAGATACAAAATTAAACTAAAACAAATTATCATCTTCCAACTAGAACTGAAAAGGATAACCTATACTGTATTCCAGGATGTGAAGAAACACCCTCATTCATTGTTAGTGGTAATTAAACTGAGACACCCTCTTTGAAGGACAATTTGGCAATATTTATCAACATGGCAAATGTACATACACTTTGATCCAGTGATTCCAGTAATAGCCATTTATCTTATGATTCTACGTGCCCGTGCGCAATGATGTGTGCATGAACATAATGCCTTCAAAATTATTTGTAATAGCGAAAGACCGTAAACAACTTTGGGACTGTTTACATAAATTATAGGATATCCATATGTTTGAATACCACACAGCCATTAAAAATAATGAAGATCTATTCATACTGAAATGGAAAGATTGCCAAGATACATTGTTAAATAACAAAAACAAGGTTCAAACAGTGTGTAGAATATGCTATCATGGTTGTGAAAAAAGGCAGGGAGATAAAAATATACAGATATGCCTGTACGTGAACAGAGTATCTCTCTTGAAAGACACACAACATAAGCGCAGTGGTTACTTCTAAGAAGGGTAAGTGGGGAATTGAGAGTGGTGGGAAAGAAGAATTTATTCTTCAGTGTAAAGCTTCAACAGCTTTTGCCTTTTCCCACATGTGCATATATTATTAAAATTATAAAGTAAGAAAAAAAGTCAAATTTTGGAATCCTCTGTCATGTACATTCTTTGGGAAGTTAGTATTTCTATGTAAGCACAGAATGCTTGGATTTTTCGGGGTGGGGAAAAATCAGACACAAAATTATTCCAGCTTAATTTCCCCAATGTATCCAAATTCTAATGTAGAAAAATCACACATTCCTAATGTGAAAAACAGTTGAGCTACATTTCAGCCATGACTACTGTAAAAGTGAAACAGATACCTGTCAACTGTCCACAGAAGGGCAAGATCAATAATTATTGGAAAGGGAAGGGTCATGAACAGATAGATGCTGGGCTAGATAGTCTGCACGCACCTTCTCATTTAATCCTGCTGGCAAGGTTGTGACGTAGGAGTTATCTCCACTGTACAGATGAAGAAACTAGCTCCTAGAGAGGAATGAAATTGCCCAGGGTGACAAGGCTAGTGACTCCGAGGAAGCAAAGAGGTAACATTCTGTGTCATTTCTGAGAGGTCCACTGATTAAAAAGAACAGGAGATTTTGCCTTTCCTACCAGCTCAGGAGGTATCTAATACAGCAATGTACAGCCCTCGTGCCACCCAAAGGCATTCTTATGCTTACCATTCCTCCTCATCATGAAGGACGTGAAGTATTCCTCATCCATAAAATGAGAAGTATCTATTTAGCAGGGTGGTTACAATGATTCAAAATAAATTATGTGCAGTGCCTGGTACATCATAGATGCTCAACACATGGTGGTCCCTAGCACTGTTCTCATGATCCACTGACACTGACAGCCGCGTGGGCAACAGGGGAATCCTGATTCCAGATTATGGAAATATCTGGAAGCAGGATAGTAAAGGTTTTAAGAATGTGAGCTCTGCCTGACTTATCTCATTTAGCACTATGCCCTCAAGGTCCATCCCTGCTGTCCCAAATAGCAGGATTTCGTTCTTTCTCATGGCTGAGTAATATCCGAAGATAGAATATTTATATCTGTACCTATATCTATATATAGATATATAGCCACACACACACACACACACACACACACACACACACACACACACACACACACCACATCTTCTTTATCCATTCATCTGCTCAGGGACACTTAGGCTGTTTCCATATCTTGGCTATTGAGAATAATTCTGCAATAAACTCGGCAGTGTTATATGGTATCATATATATGTGGAATCTAAAAAAGCCAAAATCATAGAAACAGAGGGTAGAATAGTAGTTACCAGGGGCTGGGGGGTAGGGGAGTTGAGGAGATGTTGGTCAAAGGGTACAAACTTGCAGTGAGAAGATGACTAGGTTCTGGAGATCTAATGCACAGCATTGTGATGGTAGTCGACAATACTACAATATATACTTCAAAGTTGCTAAGAGACTAGATCAAAATTGTTCTCACCACAAAAATGAAATGATGATAATGTGACCTGACAGAGGTGTTAGCTAATTCTATGGTGGTAATCATATTGCAATACATAAATGTATCAAGTCAACACATACGCCATAAACTTACACAAGGTTACATGTCAATTATACCTCAATTAAAAAAATAATAATGCGAGCTCTGGAGTGAGAAAGACCTCTGTCTGTATTTTGATTCCACAACTTCCTAGCTGTGTGACCCTGAACAAGTCATTTAACCGCTCTTAGCCTTCATTTCCTCTCCTTAGAAAGGGGATGAGCGTTCACAGGCACCATCTCACAGGTTTGTAAGGATTCAGTGAGATGCTGTGCATGACTGACTTAGCACACTGTCTGGTGCCTAATAAGTGATAGATAAATGTTATGTCCTATTTTTTTAATTAATTAATTTATTTATTTATTTTGGCTGCACCGGGTCTTAGTTGCAGCATACGGGATCTTCGTTGCGGCACGCGGGATCTTTAGTTGCGGCACGCATGCGGGACCTAGTTCCCCCACGAGGGATGGAACCCAGGCCCCCTGCTTTGGGAGCGAGGAGTCTTACCCACTGGACCACTAGGGAAGTCCCCTATTTTTTACTCATATGCTTTTCTGTGCTTAGACGGAGACCCCTATGTTTTATACCAGAACTCATTGATCCTGGCTTTGAACATCCAAGTACAGAGATACTCATAACAAAGGAAAAGGAGAAACATATCAAAAATTGTCACCTCTGCTGTCAAACATACTACTTAGTCATCCTCAAATTCCACCCTCTCCATGACCCTCTTCCCCGATCCCACCCGAGGGAGATCTAATTGCTCCTTATTCAGGAGTCCCACGGTACTCTGGTTAGACTTCTGAGTCAGCACATGTGAGGACCCGTGTGGCTTAGTGAGGCTGACCATATAATTTATTGTTCAGATCAAGACACTTTTGAGAGTGAAAAGGGTGCCATTAATCATTTCACTGGAACAACAAGAATAAACCAGGACTGTCCCAACAAAATCAAGACAAAAGTAGCTCTATGCTTAATGAAATGAAAAGGAGCTTTGGTTCAGATGAAGCCCTTGTGCATAGTAGGTATTTTAGCAAATGATAACTATAATTTTGTCTACATGTAAATCATGAACCTCTTGGGGTGGAGAGGCTAGGTTTTAATTACTTTTCCACGTCCCCAGAACCTCACTTACAGGATGCCCGGAAACCATGAGGGGCTTGTTGAACTGGCCAGCAAGTGACACCTGTCACCACCTCCAGGGCAGGCATCCCACTGCATGCAGGACAGTGGAGAGCATAATGACGCCTGCCCCCAGGAACCACAGTCCCAGGAGATCAATCACGGTTTGAGGTTGCCAAGATATGACTCACGCAGGTACCAGATGGAGCAACAGTTCACCCCCATGGAGAAGAGACAGAGCAACATCAGCTTCCATGGTGGGCGTCAGCCCCTCCTGGTCAGCAGGTCCTGGCCCACAGGGAGTTGGTCTGCACCCACCACTTTCCTGCTGCAAGCGAAGGACCCGTCCCGCCCCACCAGGAACAGATAGAGCAGTGGAGTTGACCCGGCACCATATGACACACGTGCTAACCAGAGCAAAGGAGCACGCGTTAAGTCTGAAATGGGGAAAGATCCCCACACAAGGTGTGAGGACTGTATCTGTGGTAAGGGAGTGTTCCAGGCCCAAGGCCCATTCTTATGTGGCCAAACTGGAGGGAAGGAGTGTCCATAAGACTGCATGCACACATGAGACTGCTTTTCCCAATGACGCTTAATGAATACGTATTGGCTGAGTGAACTGGAGTCAATATCACATTCTCTTGTCTGAAGCCTACATCCCTAACTAGGGCTAGCAGGGCTGTCTGAGAGGGAGAAGCAAATGTCAGCAAGTAGGTGCTGGGAATGGGAATGTCAGGTGGCCCTAAGGGGCTCATAGTTACCTATCGATTGATATTTCAATTTAATATTCAAACATTCATCAAGTGCTAACTACACGCCAGGCACCAGACACATGGTGACTGAGATTCAGTTCTTGTCCTCACAGAGCTCATGCACGGGGACGGTACAGGCAAGGTAACTGGTGATCATGGCAGTGCCCTGATACCCTCTCCACTGACTCTTCAGGACAAGCCTCAACTGAGCCCCTAAGGATGGGGTCTGCCTTCACTAGGCTTCCTTCCTCCAGCCAGAAAATCCAGAGTCACAGATAATCCAGATGCCCTGAAGTCCAGCAGAGGACAGAGAGAGCCCACTCAGAAGCACAGGCTGACCATCCCTTCATCTCTGAAGGCTCTCCTGCCCAGGCCAGGAGTCAGAGGCTTGGAAATATTTCTGCAAGTTGGAGTGGGTGTAGGAAGAACTCAGGGATCACCCTGTATGGCTCCCTGAGAAATCAGTAGGATCTGAGGCAATTCTCATAGAAAATCCGTACCTTCAATAATGGTTCCTGAAATGTACTTGCCTGAGCCCTGGGCCGCAGAAGAGCCAGCTTGCATGTCCCTTGCACCCCTCTTGTTATCTTAGTCTCTAACTACCTTCATCTCATCCTGTCACATCTTTTAGTTAATGTTGTTGTATCCATATTGGGAAGAAAAAAACAAGGCAAACTTCTGGAGTGACACACAGATGAATTAGAATCCGACTCTTCCACCCATTGGCAATGTGGCATCATTGGATCCCCCCTGGACCTCCATTTCCTCATCTGTTAAATAAGGGCTAATGATGCTTGCTTTGATGGGCAAGCTATGGGCACTGCATGAGGAAATGTATTTAAAACGGTTTGGGAAATGTAAAAATGGAGTAGGTAGCCTAGTACCTGACATACAGAAAGTGTTCAAAAAATGTAGAGTTGTGATGAAATGTGAGTTAGGGAGCTCTCCAGAGATGGGTAACTGGGCTGTTGAAAAGTCATACAAGAGCCCAGATGAATCCTCTCCTGAAAGGCAGCCAGTGGCTTTCTCTCAACACCCCCCAGCATGCTATTTATTATCCCTTCTAACTTTGTTGAACCCACGGTTGAGGCTGGCTAATCTGTAACAACTGTCTCTAATGGTAATCTACAGTTTGGCTAATCTAATGTTTTAATATTAAGTATATAATGGACTGAAATAGAATTTCTCAAATTTATTCAGAGTAAACACAGCTTTGCAAATTAGCCACTTTTGCCCCTTCCAGATGGTGGTTAGAAATGCTGGCCAAATGCAAGCATTTATCAGGGTCATTTATTTAGGGGCCAATTTGAGTTCAAAACCCTGCTCTCTTCACTTGTGTGCAAATAAACAGAAATAGACTTTGAGAATTTGAAAGCAAAATTTTTACACTGGCTGGTATATAAACAATCAATACCCAAATTGTTCTCAGTGTTCACCATCTTTGCTAGCATTTTAGGATGTAAAATGAGGTTGATAAATCCTACCCATAATGAGCACCAAAGTCAAGGCTTCCTGCACCAAGATGATGTGCAGCTCACTTAAGTGCTTCCATCTGGAGCTTGAAATACTTTGATATCCTCATCAATATGTGAAAGCAACTTTAAAGCCATGATAAAGTATGAGGCTTTGCCATACTCTAATCCAAAAGATTTACCATGAAATTTAGGACCATTCCAACTGAGTTGCTAGCTAAGCATAGCTGAATAACTCAAGGAAAAATACAAGCCTAAAAGATTGGTTCAGTTTCCTGATGACTAACAAACATCAAATTTTACTTTCCAAGGTAGAGGCATGGAATAAACCTATCTCAAGTTGCCAACAACTGGAAATACCAAAGCAGATCCAGCCTGAGCTGTGAACATTTAGAGTCTCCCACACACAGCCAAGTTGGCTCTTTGGATGATGCTAAAGAGTGAATAAACCCAGTGAATAAACATACATTCCCAGCCCCTCCTATATCAAAGGATAAATACTATTTATTTATTCAATAAATATTTCTTGAGCACCTATTGTGTTCACTGAGATAGAAACTGGTAGAAGACACTTCTCTCAGAGGGATTACATTTTTGTGGGTGAGACACCAAACAAACAAGCAAATGGATGATCAGATATTATGATAAATGGCAAAACAGAAAAACTGGGGAGCTATCATAGAGAATAATGGATTTGGGGGGAAGACACAGCCCTTTCTACCTTTTTATTATGCTTAATATGGTTTGTGAATATTTTCTCCAAGCATTTGGCTTGCCTATTCATTTTCTTAATGGTACCTTCTGATAAACAGAAGTTCTTTATTCTCAGCAAGTCTAGTTGACCAAGGTATTTGCTTATATATTTATTTCTTTCTGTGTCCTGCCTACAAAAAACACTGGTGACCCCCTGACTGCAAAGATATTCACTTATGTTTCCTTCTAGAAGCTTTGTAATTTAAGCATAATATTTATATTTATGAGCCATCTTGAATTATGTTCTGTGCATAGTGTGAGGTAGGGGTTAACAGTATATTTTTAATATGGTTATTCAGTTGTTCTAGCACCATTCCTTGAAAAGACTTCATTTTTGCAAGTGAACTACTTTGGCAGACTGTCAAAAATCAACTGAATTTAGAAATTTAGGTTTAATTCTAGAATCCCTACTCTGTTGCATCAATCTACTTTTCTATCTGTATGCTAGTACCACACTGTCTTAATTACTGAAAATTTATAGTAATATTTGAATTCATATATATAAGCTTATTAACTTTGTCCTTTGTTTTCAAGATTTGGCTATTTTATACCTCAACACAATAAAGGTCATATATGAAAAGCCCACAGCTAACATCATAATCTATTGGGAAAATGTGAAAGCCTTCCCTCTAAGATCCAGCACAAGGCAAGGGTGCCCACACTTGTCACTTCTATTCAAAATAGTACTGGAAGTCCTAGCCAGAGCAATTAGATAAGAAAAAGAAATAAAGGCATCCAAATAGGAAAAGAGAAGTAAAATTATCTCTGTTTGAAGAAAACCCTAAACACTCAACAAAAATTCTACTAGAACTAAAATGAATTCAGTAAAGTTGTAGGATACAAAATCAACATACAAAAAACAGTGGCATTTTTACACAGAAACAATGAACTATGTAAAAAGAAATTTAGGAAAAGAATCTCATTCACAATAGCAACAAAAAGAATAAAATGCTTAGGTATAAACTTAAAGAGTTGAAAGACTTGTACACCAAAAATTATAAAACATCAATGAAGGAAATTAAAGGAGACACAGATAAATGGAAAGACAGCTTGTGTCCATACTACCCAAAGAGATCTATGAATTCAGTACAAACCCTATCAAAATTCCAATGGCAGGCTTCCCTGGTGGTGCAGTGGTTGAGAATCCGCCTGCCAACACAGGGGACACAGGTTCATGCCCCAGTCCGGGAAGATCCCACATGCTGTGGAGCGGCTAGGCCCGCAAGCCATGGCCACCGAGCCTGTGCGTCCGGAGCCTGTGCTCCACAACGGGAGAGGCCACAACAGTGAGAGGCCTGCGTACCGCAAAAAAAAAAAAAACATTCCAATGGCATTTTTCAGAGAAAAACAGTCCTAAAATTTATATGGAACTGCAAAAGACTCCAAATAGCCAAAGCAATCTTGAGCAAGAAGAACGAAGCTGGAGGCATCACAATTCCTGATTTCAAAATATATTACAAAGTGACAGTAATCAAAATAGTATGATACTGGCACACTAAAGAGACACATAGACCAATGGAACAGAATAGAGAACCCAGAAATAAATCCACACATTTACACTCAACTGATTTCAACAAGGGTGTCAAGAACACATAGTGGGAAGAGTCTCTTCATTACATGATTTTGGGAAAACTGGAAATTCACCTGCAGAATAAATTGGAACCATATCTCACACCATATACAAAAGTCAATTCATAAATAATTAAAGATTTAAACATAAGACCTGAAACTGTAAAATTACAAGAAGAAAACATAAGGAAAAAGCTTCCTCACATTGAACTAGGCAATGATTTTTTTTGGATATCACCTCAAAATACCAGGCAACAAAAGCGTAAATAGACAAGTGGGACTGCATCAAACTAAAAAGCTTTACCTCAGCAAAGGAAACATTCAACAGAGTGAAGAGACAACCTACATAATGAGAGAAAATGTTCGAAAACCATTATCAAGCAAAAAAGGGGCGAATATCCAAAATATGTAAGTAACTCATAAAACTCAAGAGCAGAAAAATCAAATAACCTCATTAAAAAATGGGCAAGGGACCTGAACAGACAGTTTTCAAAAGAAGACACTGAAATGGCCAACACGTACATGAAAAGTTGCTCAACATCACTAATCCTCAGGGAAATGCAAATCAAAACCACAATGAGATATCACCTCACACTTGCTAGAGTGGCTATTATCAAAAAGACAAAAGACAACAAGTGTTGGTGAGGATGTGCAGAAAACGGAACACTTGTACACTGTTTGTGAGAATGTAAATTGGTACAGCTATTATGAAAATAGAATGGAGATTCCTCAAAAAATTAAAAATAAAAGTACCACATGATCCAGTAATCCCACTTCTGGATATATATCCAAAGGAATTAAAATCTATATCTCTAAAACAACTACAGTTCAATAAAAGTAAGCAAAAATAAAATAAAATCTATATTTCAAAGAGATATCTGCACTTCTTGTTCATTATAGCATTATTCACAATAGCCAAGATATGGAAACAACCGAACTATCCACTGACAGATGAATGGAGAACGAAAATGTGGTATGCATATACCACAGAATATCATGTAGCCTAAAAAAAGAAGGAAAACCTGCCATTCAAAACAACATGGATGAACCTGGAGGATATTATGCTAAGTGAAACAAGCCAGATACATAAAGACAAATATTGCATGGTCTCACTTATATGTGGAAGCTAAAATAGTCGAATTGATGGAAGCAGAGAGTAAAATGATAGTTGCCAGGAGTGTGTCTGTGTGTGTGTGGGAGGAGTGGGGAGATGTTGGTCAACGAGTTCAAACTTTCAGTTATGCAAGAATAAATTATAGGGATCTAATGTACAGCAATATGAATATAGTCAACAATGTTGTATTGTATACTTGAAATTTGCTAAGAAGGAAGATCTTAAGTGTTCTTACCACTAAAGAGAGGAAAGAGAAAGAAAGAAAGGAAGGAAGAAAGGGAGGGAGGGAAGGAGGCAGGGAGGAAGGAAGAAGTAACTATGTGAGGTAATATGTTAATTAGCTTGATTTTGGCGATTATTTCAAAATGCATTATGTATATCAAAATATCGTCATACACCTTAAATATATATAATTTTTGTCAACTATACATCAGTAAAAATGGGGAAATCTGTAGAAACAGCTTGTCAATTTTTTCAAAGGAACCTTCCAGGATTTTATTTTATTATGTGATCTAGCAATTAATTTGGGGAGAATGAACATCTTAATAATATTTAGTCTTTACCCAGCAATTTTTACACTCTTCAAAGTAGAGCTCACGTACATCTGTTATATTTTTCCTAAATTATGTTATAGTTTTGATGCTATTGTAAATAGAACTGTTTGCTTAAATTTTTTCCCAAATGTTTTGGGTCACTATAAATATATACTACTCTTTTTGGAAATTGAGTCATGTCAACTTGGTAGACTCACTTATTTGTTTGAAGAATGATTTTGCAGATTCTTTAGAATTTTCTACATAAACAATCATGTTGTATGCAAATACAGGTGCTTTTAAACTTTCCTTTCTAATATTTATGCCTTTATTTTACCTTATTGCACTTGCTAGGATTTCCAGAACAATGTTCAGTGGAAGCGGTGAGCCTGGGCATCTGTGCCTAATTCTAAATTTAGGGGAAAGTATTTGTATTTCATCAATAAATATCATGAGACCTGTAGCTTTTTCTGTTTCCAGTCTGCTGAGGTTTTGTTGTTGTTTACCATGAACAGGTGTTGGATTTTGTCCAAATCTTACTCTATTGACGTGATCATACTTTTCCCCCTTTTCCCTTTATTCTTTTGATATATTGCTGGTTTCGACTATATATTTTGTTAAGGATTTTTGCATCTATGTACACAAAGTATATTGATTTGCAGTTCTCTTCAAACCAATTACTTTGCAACATTTTGGCATCAAGGTTTTGCTGCTTCATAGAAAAATGTATGAAGTGTACCTCCTCCTCCATTTTATAAACAGGTTTGTGTATGACTAGTGGCATTTCTTCTTTAAATATTCACCAGTGAAAATTCACCAGCATCATCGTCCAACTTGCTGCTCAAACTCAAAAGTTATTTGAGATACTTCACTGTCAGTGCAAAGTGATGCCTTCCAGCCCTTGAGGTCTGTGAAGAGGGAGCCAGAGGCCCAGGGTATGTGTTTTAAAAGCTGTTCCTTCTGTTTTAAACAGCTGCTTGTCAACGCCTTCCTAAGATATAGAGCAGGATGTAAAAATAAAAATAAGGGCATAAACAGATCGGTTTTATGATGAAAATGTTGCTGTGGAGTAGTGATTTAACAGAGATCTCTCATCAGTGTCAAAAAAACCCAAACATTTTAAAATTACATTAGCCCAAGGTAACCTAAGTGTGACCCACTACCTTTGCTGTTTACAGATTCCGTTGTTTGCGCAGTCTTGCCTCTGTATGTGGCTGAGGCTTACATTTAGCTCAAAAGGTCTCAGAGAATTTATACACCAATTAATTGTACCACAGACTTGTTCCCTAGCTGTTCCTCATTTAGTCAGAATGGATCAGGCTTTTCAGGAGTTCTGACACACCCATACTTAGGCGCAGCTGATTTATTACAATCTGCCCATCAGTTCCTCTCTTCCCTGCCGGTGGGCTGTAGGAAATATTAGACACCAACTATTGCCAACATTCTTGATATTTACAAGCGAGCATTTAGGAGGATATAAACTTCTAAATTATATATGCCAGTTTTCATGAACAGATTTAAATTGTGATCAGTGATCAGAGTGATCAGGATTAAATGGCAAAATGCTAGCACAAAGAACTATTTCTTCCATACAGTTCGACATCAAAATACAGTGCCGTCAGGAACCTTTTTTTTTTTTTTAACTACCATCAAGCTGATACCAGAACTCATCCCACTCCCCTGTGATAGCTTCCTCTGCAGTTGGCTCTGGCCCGGAGTCTAGGGGTTCAGGAATATCAGAGCAATGGCAATCATTTTTTGATGAAAGCTTCCTCCTCCAACAAAACTAGCAAATGTGTTTTCCCCCTCTGAGATTTTCCCCACAGATTCTCTGTAATAATTATGACAGCACTGAATATATAAATTCATATTTAAAAACACTGAAGTTTATATTTCATGTAAGATATTCTTATTTCTACGTATTTTTTAGTATAAATTAACACAAGCAATATAGGCACAGGGTTAAAAGAAAAATAAAGGACCTTGTTGCTGATCCACTTGGCTGTACAGCAAAGACTGGTACAACATTGTAAATCAACTGTACTTCAATTAAAAACAAATAAATAAAGTACCACAAAAGGGCCTATTTTGAAAAGTGGGTCTCCTCCCATGCTAGACTTTCCAGTGGCCACTATTTCAACAATTTCCTATGTCCCCTTCCAGTACTTTTCAATGTTGATATACAAATATGTATAGATGCATCCTTTTAAATCGTAAGTGGGAACACACCACACAAGCTATCCTGGACCTTGTTTCTTTTCACTGAATAACACCCTGGCAAGAGCTCCATCATCACCTAAGTCCAATTTCCTCATCTCTTCTCTAGATTTCTGCTGTAGCACGTTTAATTGAAATTCTTATCGAGATAACTGAAGATTCCAGGCAGTTGTAAGAAATACAGAGAGATTTCTTGCTCACCTTGCTCAGTTTACCCAAATGGCAACATGTTACAAAACTATAAACCAGGCTACTGACATTAATATAATCCACCAATCTTATTCCGATTTCCCCGGTTTTAATGGTTCCCATTTGTGCGTATGTGTGTGTACATGTTGCATTTAGTGCTACACTTCTTTTTTCTTTCTGTGTAAGTTTGTGCATCCATCACAAAAGTCAAAATACTGAATAGTTCCAAGGACACAAAGGTCCCTCCTGTTGCCATTTTATAAACACACCCACTTCCCTCCTGCTGCCCGCTCTCCTGTCCCTAATTTCTGGTAACCATTAATCTATCCTTCATTTCTAAAATTTTGTCCTTTCAAAAATGCTATAGAGGGACTTCCCTGGTGGCACAGTGGTTAAGAATCCGCCTGCCAATGCAGAGGACATGGGTTCGATCCCTGGTCTGGGAAGATCCCACATGCTGTGGAGCAACTAAGCCCATGCGCCACAACTACTGAGCCTGCGTGCCACAACTACTGAAGCCCAGGCGCCTAGAGCCCGTGCTCCACAACAAGAGAAGCCACCACAATGAGAAGCCCATGCATCACAACAAAGAGTAGCCCCTGCTCACCGCAACTAGAGAAAGCCCGCACACAGCAACAAAGACCCAATGCAGCCAAAAATGAATAAACAAATTTTTAAAAATGCTATAGAAATGGAATCATGCACTTTAACTTTTGGGGATTGGCTTTTTTTCCACTCAGTGTAATTTCCTAGGGGTTTATCCACGTTGTGTGTTTCAATAGTTCATTCCTTTTAACTGTTGAGTAGTAGCCCATGGTATGGATATGCCACAGTTTCTTTAACCATCACTTGTTGAAGGACATCTGAGCTGTTCCCAGTTTTTGCCTATTAAGAATAAAGATGCTATGAACATGTGTGTACAGGTTTTTGTGTGAACATAAATTTCCAGTTCTCTGGGATAAATGACCAAGGGTGCCCTTGGTGGGTTATATGATAATTGCATGTTTACTTTTTTTTTTTTTTTTTTTTTTTGCGGTACACGGGCCTCTCACTGCTGTGGCCTCTCCCGTTGCGGAGCACAGGCTCTGGACGCACAGGCTCAGCAGCCATGGCTCACGGGTCCAGCTGCTCTGCGCCATGTGGGATCCTCCCGGACGGGGGCACAAACCCATGTCCCCTGCATCGGCAGGTGAACTCTCAACCACTGTGCCACCAGGGAAGTCCTGCATGTTTACTTATGAAAGACTCTGCGAAACTAGTTTCCAAAGTGGTTGTACCATTTTGCGTTTGCACACCAATGTAGGAGTGAGCCAGTTTCTCTGAATCCTCACCATCATTTGCTGTTATCGCTGTTTTTGATTTTAGCCATTCTGATAGATGTGTAGTGATGTTTCATTTTGGTTTTAATTTGTATTTCCCTGATGGCTAATGATATTGGACATCTTTTCATGTGCTTATTTGCTATCTGTATATCCACTTTGATGAAATGTCTCTCCATGATGTCTCTCGGTCATTTTATAATTGGATTTTTTGTTTTTTTGTTTTACTGCTGAGTCTTGAGAGCTCTTTACATATTCCTGATACTAGTCCTTTGTCAGATATGTTGTTTGCAAATATTCTCTCCCAATCCATAGTTTATCCTCTTCACACAGAATTTCACAGAAGTTTTTAATTTTGATGAGGTTAAATTTTTATATTTTTCCTTTTATGGATCATGCTTTTGGTGTCAAGTCTAAGAACTCTTTGCCTAGCCCAAGTTCCTAAATATTGTCTCCTATGTTCTTTCTAAAGTTTTTATAGTTCTATGTTTTACATTTAGGTCTGTGATCCATTTTGTGATGATTTTTGTATAAAGTATGACGTTTCGCTGAAAGGTTTTTTTTATTGTTGTTTTTTGCCTGTGCATGTCCAATTGCTCCAGCACTGCTCATTGAGAAGGCTATCCCTCCACTGAATTACTCTTGTACATTTGTTAAAAGCAACTGAGCAGATTTGTGAGGGTCTATTTCTGGATTCTTGATTCTATCCCCTTGACCAATGTGTTTAGCCCTCCACCCAGCAATATAACACTGTCTTGATTACTGTAGCTATAGAGTAAGCCTTATTACCAGGTAGAGCGATTCCTCCCACTTTATTCTTTGTCAATATTGTTTTATCTATCATAGGGCCTTTCCCTTTCCATATGCTTGAAAAAAATGTGCATTCTGTTGTTGTTGGACAGAATCTTCTGTATATGTCAATTTGATCCTGATTGGTTTATAGCATTGCTCAAATCTTTTATATCTTTGTTGATTTTCTGTGAGGAAGTTCTATCTGTTGCTGAGAGTGGAGGTTTTAGAGTTCCCAACTATAATTGTGGATTTGCCTATTTCTATTTTCAACTCCATCAGTTTTTGCTTCATATATTTTGAGACTCTGATTTTGGGTATACACACCTTTAGGATTGTAATATTTTCCTCAGTGACTGATCCTATAATATAATGTCCCTCTTTGTAATGATTATTTATTTATTTATTTAACTTATTTATTTTTGGCCATGCCACACAGCTTGCACGATCTTAGTTCCCTGACCAGGGATCGAACCTGTGCTCCCTGCAGTGGAAAAGTGTAGTCCTAACCACTGGACTGCCACAGAATTCTCTGTAGTGATTTTTTAAATTGGAAGACTATTTTATCAGATATTACTATAGCCACACCTGCTTTTTAAAGTTAATATTTGCAATTTACATCTTTTTCCATCCTTTTACTTTCAACTTATTTATGCCATTGAATTTACTTATGACATTCAAAAATAGTGTTGAGAAGGAATTCAAGCCACTAAATGCTTACATTAGAAATAAGCATAGGTCTCAAATCAAAAAAACCTAAGTTCCTACATCAAGAAACTAGAAAAGCATTAAAGTTTTGTAAGGAGTATATATTTGTATCATGTTTTTTTACTTGTGTAATCTTTGTCTTTTAATTGTTGTATTCACACCCTTTATATTTCATGTAATTATGGATATATTAGCACTTGAATTTGTTGTTTTATTATTTGTTTTCTTTTTTTAATCCTTTTGGTTCCCATTCCTCTGTCCCTCTTTCCTTGCCTTCCTGTGGGCCAGTTAGACATTTTTTAAATCCCATCTTGACTCATTAAGTGTTCTTGAGTCTCTCTTTGTGTAGTTTTCACTACACAAGTGTAGTAGTTGCTTGGTGTATTACATTATAAATATGTGCCTTACAAAAGTTTACTGGTATCAACTTTTTACCATTTCAAATGTGGAAACCTCACTCTCGGTTAGGTCTCTCTACCCTCCCCACTTTTAAATATCATTATTTTGAGTATTAGATGGTGTTATTATATTGTATTTAATCACTAATAATGCTTTATAAAACTCCTGAGGAAAACAGTTTACTATATGTACCCATATTTCTGCTCTTTCCATTGTTAATCCTTCTTCCTTCCTGATGCTTCAAATTTCATTCTTTTATCATTATCTTCCTGTTTGAAGAATTTCCTTTAGCCAATATTTAATGGCATGTCTGCTAGTGAAAAATTCTTTTAGTTTTCCCTTGCCTGAAAATGTTTTTGCTTTCTCTTCATTCCTGAATGATACCTGAAACAGAATTTGCGGTTGACAATTCTTTTCTCTCTGCATTTGAAAAATGTTGTGTCACTTCCGGCCTCTATGTTTTCAGATGAGAAATACATTTTTGAATTGGTGTGCCCCTCTAGGTAATATGTCATTGCTCTCAGGCTGCTTTTGAGATTTTTTTCTTTGTCTTTATTTTTCAAAAGTTTAACTATGATGTGTCTTAGCATCTTTCTTTGATTTTCCTATTTACGGTTCACTCAGCTTCTTGGGCCTGTAGCCTTGTGTCTTTTGCCAAATTAGAACTTTGCAGCCATTGTTTCTTCAAATACTCTTTCAGCCTCCCTATCGCCTATCCTTTTGAGGCACCGATTATACAAACATTGGGATATTTTATTATCCCACAGGTCCCTCAGGCTCTGCTTCTTTTCAGTCTATTTTCTCTCTGTTGTTCGAAATGGGTGGCTGCTATGGTTCTGTCCTCAAGTTTATGTCCTCTGTCATTAAACCCATTCAGCAAGTTATTTATTTCAGTTATTGGAATTTTCAGTCCTATAATTTCCATTTGGTTCTTTTTTATGACTTCTACTTTTTGCTGAGATCTTCTATTTTTTCATTTGTTTCAAAAGAATGAGTAATTGATTGCAGAAGCATTTTTATGATAGCTGCTTTGAAATCCTCGTCAGATCATTCCAACATCTGATTCATCTCAGTGCTGGCATCAGTTGATCGCTTTTCCTCATTCACGTTGTGATTTTCTGGTTCTTGTTATGATGGGTGGTTTTCAAGTGTATCCTGGACATTTTGTTCATTAATTTAGGACTCTGAGAACTATATAATTCTTTTATTTTGGCAGGCGTTCACCCTGTTTTAGTTTAGCATAAGGTTTTGACCTAATTTTGTGGGCTGTGGTTCAAATGGCAGTTTGTTTTCAGAGACACTGGTATTATGTTGGTCAGCTTCATTTATCTGGTGCCCCCGGGGGCTTCCTGTGTTTCCTGCTGCTGATAACTGAGGGTTTCATAAGGTCAGGCTACAAGGTGTTCCCAGTGGGGGAAGGGAAGGGTATGTTGAGATTCCCTTGCTGACGCCCTAAACTGCTCTGGTGTCTCTGGGTAGGGGGTAAAGACATTTTTAACTATGATGATAAAGAGGTTTCCAAGATCTGGCCGTTTGCCGTTGACTGGGTGCCTCTCGCCTGCCCTGGTGTCTCCGGTGCATTAGGACAAACGTGCTTCCCAGACTGGGCCTCCGTCAGCCTTTATAAAAATGTTTATTTAAGTTTGAACACTTCTATGGCAGGATAATTTACATAATACAAAATTCATCTATTGTAAGCATTAAAAATGACTTTTTTGTAAAGTTATAGACTTCTTTTTTTTACATCTTTATTGGAGTATAATTGCTTTACAATGGTGTGTTAGTTTCTGCTTTATAACAAAGTGAATCAGTTATACATATACATATGTTCCCATATCTCTTCCCTCTTGTGTCTCCCTCCCTCCTACCCTCCCTATCCCACCCGTCTAGGTGGTCACAAAGCACTGAGCTGATCTCCCTGTGCTATGCGGCTGCTTCCCACTAGCTATCTATTTTACGTTTGGTAGTGTATATATGTCCATGCCACTCTCTCACTTTGTCACAGCTTACCCTTCACCCTCCCCATATCCTCAAGCCCATTCTCTAGTAGCTCTGTGTCTTTATTCCTGTCTTACCCCTAGGTTCTTCATGACATTTTTTTTCTTAAATTCCATATATATGTGTTAGCATACGGTATTTGTCTTTCTCTTTCTGACATACTTCACTACGTATGACAGACTCTACGTCCATCCACCTCATTACAAATAGCTCAATTTCGTTTCATTTTATGGCTGAGTAATATTCCATTATATATATGTGCCACATCTTCTTTATCCATTCATCCAATGATGGACACTTAGGTTGTTTCTGTCTCCTGGCTATTGTAAATAGAGCTGCAATGAACATTTTGGTACATGACACTTTTTGAATTATGGTTTTCTCAGGGTATATGCCCAGTAGTGGGATTGCTGGGTTATGACAGCAATGGTAGTTCTATTTGTAGTTTTTTAAGGAAACTCCATACTGTTCTCCATAGTGGCTGTACCAATTCACATTCCCACCAGCAGTGCAAGAGCGTTCCCTTTTCTCCACACCCTCTCCAGCATTTATTGTTTGTAGATTTTTTGATGATGGCCATTCTGACTGGTGTGAGATGATATCTCATTGTAGTTTTGATTTGCATTTCTCTAATGATCAATGATGTTGAGCATTCTTTCATATGTTTGTTGGCAGTCTGTATATCTTCTTTGGAGAAATGTCTATTTAGGTCTTCTGCGCATTTTTGGATTGGGTTGCTTGGTTTTTTGTTATTGAGCTGCATGAGCTGCTTATAAATTTTGGAGATTAATCCTTTGTCAGTTGCTTCATTTGCAAATATTTTCTCCCATTCTGAGGGTTGTCTTTTGGTCTTGTTTATGATTTCCTTGGCTGTGTAAAAGCTTTGCAGTTTCGTTACGTCCCATTTGTTTATTTTTCTTTTTACTTCCATTTCTCTAGGAGGTGGGTCAAAAAGAATCTTGCTGTGATTTATGTCATGGAGTGTTCTGCCTATGTTTTCCTCTAAGAGTTTGATAGTGTCTGGCCTTACATTTAGGTCTTTAATCCATTTTGAGCTTATTTTTGTGTATGGTGTTAGGGGGTGATCTAATCTCATACTTTTACATGTACCTGTCCAGTTTTCCCAGCACCATTTATTGAACAGGCTGTCCTTTCCCCACTGTACATTCCTGCCTCCTTTATCAAAGATAAGGTGACTATATGTGCGTGGGTTTATCTCTGGGCTTTCTAACCTGTTCCATTGATCTATATTTCTGTTTTTGTGCCAGTACCATACTGTCTTGATTACTGTAGCTTTGTAGTATAGTCTGAAGTCAGGGAGCCTGATTCCTCCAGCTCCATTTTTCATTCTCAAGATTGCTTTGGCTATTTGGGACCTTTTGTGTTTCCATAAAAATTGTGAAATTTTTTTGTTCTAGCTCTGTGAAAAATGCCAGTGGTAGTTTGATAGGGATTGCATTGGATCTGTAGATTGCTTTGGGTAGTAGATTCATTTTCACAATGTTGATTCTTCCAATCCAAGAACATGGTATATCTCTCCATCTATTTGTATCATCTTTAATTTCTTTCATCAGTGTCTTATAATTTTCTGCATACAGGCCTTTTGTCTCCTTAGGTAGGTTTACTCCTAGATATTTTATTCTTTTTGTTGCAATGGCAAATGGGAGTGTTTTCTTCATTTCACTTTCAGATTTTTCATCATTAGTGTATAGAAATGCCAGAGACTTCTGTGCATTAATTTTGTATCCTGCTACTTTACCAAATTCATTGATTAGCTCTAGTAGTTTTCTGGTAGCATCTTTAGGATTCTCTACATATAGTATCATGTCATCTGCAAACAGGGACAGCTTTACTTCTTCTTTTCTGATTTGGATTCCTTTTATTTCCTTTTCTTCTCTGATTGCTGTGGCTAAAACTTCCAAAACTATGTGGAATAAGAGTGATGACAGTGGGCAACCTTACCTTGTTCCTGATCTTAGTGGAAATGCTTTCAGTTTTTCACCATTGAGGACGATGTTGGCTGTGGGTTTGTCATATATGGCCTTAAGTATGTTGAGAAAAGTTCCCTCTATGCCTACTTTCTGGAGGGTTTTTATCATAAATGGGTGTTGAATTTCATCGAAAGCTTTCCCTGCATCTATTGAGATGACCATATGGTTTTTCTCCTTCAAATTGTTAATATGGTGTATCACACTGATTGATTTGCGTATATTGAAAAATCCTTGCGTTCCTGGGATAAACCCCACTTGCACACGGTGTATGATCCTTTTAATGTGCTGTTGGATTCTGTTTCCTAGTATTTTGTTGAGGATTTTTGCATCTGTGTTCATCAGTGATAATGGCCTGTAGTTTTCTTTCTTTGTGACATTTTTGGTTTTGGTATCAGGGTGATGGTGGCCTCGTAGAATGAGTTTGGGAGTGTTCCTCCCTCTGCTAAATTTTGGAAGAGTTTGAGAAGGATAGGTGTTAGCTCTTCTCTAAATGTTTGATAGAATTTGCCTGTGAAGCCATCTGGTCCTGGGCTTTTGTTTGTTGGAAGAATTTTAATCACAATTTCAATTTCAGTGCTTGTGATTGGTCTGTTCATATTTTCTATTTCTTCCTGATTCAGTCTTGGCAGGTTGTGCATTTCTAAGAATTTGTCCATTTCTTCCAGGTTGTCCATTTTATTGGCATAGAGTTGCTTGTAGTAATCTCTCATGATCTTTTGTATTTCTGCAGTGTCAGTTGTTAATTCTCCTTTTTCATTTCTAATTCTATTGATTTGAGTCTTCTCCCTTTTTTTCTTGATGAGTCTGGCTAATGGTTTATCAATTTTGTTTATCTTTTCAAAGATCAGCTTTATTGATCTTTGCTATTGTTTCCTTCTTTTCTTTTTCATTTATTTCTGATCTGATCTTTATGATTTCTTTCCTTCTGCTAACTGTGGGGTTTTTTGTTCTTCTTTCTCTAATTGCTTTAGGTGCAAGTTTAGCTTGTTTATTCGAGATGTTTCCTGTTTCTTAAGGTAAGATTGTATTGCTATAAACGTCCCTCTTAGAACTGCTTTTGCTGCATCCTATAGGTTTTGGGTCGTCGTGTCTCCATTGTCATTTGTTTCTAGGTATTTTTTGATTTCCTCTTTGATTTCTCCAGTGATCACTTCGTTATTAAGTAGTGTATTGTTTAGCCTCCATGTGTTTGTATTTTTTACAGATCTTTTCCTGTAATTGATATCTAGTCTCGTAGCGTTGTGGCCAGAAAAGATACTTGATATAATTTCAATTTTCTTAAATTTACCAAGGCTTGATTTGTGACCCAAGATATGGTCTATCCTGGAGAATATTCCTTGAGCACTTGAGAAAAATGTGTATTCTGCTGTTTTTGGATGGAATTTCCTATAAATATCAATTAAGTCCATCTTGTTTAATGTATCATTTAAAGCTTGTGTTTCCTTATTTATTTTCATTTTGGATGATCTGTCCATTGGTGAAAGTGGGGTGTTAAAGTCCCCTACTATGAATGTGTTACTGTCAATTTCCCCTTTTATGGCTGTTAGTATTTGCCTTATGTATTGAGGTGCTCCTATGTTGGGTGCATAAATATTTACAATTGTTATATCTTCTTCTTGGATCGATCCCTTGATCATTATGTAGTGTGCTTCTTTGTCTCTTCTAATACTCTTTATTTTAAAGTCTATTTTGTCTGATATGAGAATTGCTACTCCAGCTTTCTTTTGGTTTCCATTTGCATGGAGTATCTTTTTCCATCCCCTTACTTTCAGTCTGTATGTGTCTCTAGGTCTGAAGTGGGTCTCTTGTAGACAGCATATACATGGGTCTTGTTTTTGTATCCATTCAGCCAGTCTGTGTCTTTTGGTGGGAACATTTAATCCATTTACATTTAAGGTAATTATCGATATGTATGTTCCTACTCCCATTTTCTTAATTGGTTTGGGTTCATTATTGTAGGTCTTTTCCTTCTCTTGTGTTTCTTGCCTAGAGAAGTTCCTTTAGCATTTGTTGTAAAGCTGGTTTGGTGGTGCTGAACTCTCTCAGCTTTTGCTTGTCTGTAAAGGTTTTAATTTTTCCATCAAATTTGAATGAGATCCTCGCTGGGTAGAGTAATCTTGGTTGTAGGTTTCTCTCCTTCATCACTTTAAATATGTCCTGCCAGTCCCTTCTGGCTTGCAGAGTTTCTGCTGAAAGATCAGCTGTTAACCTTATGGGGATTCCCTTGTGTGTTATTTGTTGTTTTTCCCTTGCTGCTTTTAATATGTTTTCTTTGTATTTAATTTTTGACAGTTTGATTAATATGTGTCTTGGCATGTTTCTCCTTGGATTTATCCTTTATGGGACTCTCTGTGCTTCCTGGACTTGATTAACTATTTCCTTTCCCATATTAGGGAAGTTTTCAACTATACTCTCTTCAAATATTTTCTCAGTCCCTTTCTTTTTCTCTTCTTCTTCTGGAACCCCTATATTTTGAATGTTGGTGTGTTTAATGTTGTCCCAGAGGTCTCTGAGACTGTCCTCAGTTCTTTTCATTCTTTTTTCTTTATTCTGCTCTGCATTAGTTATTTCCACTATTTTATCTTCCAGGTCACTTATCTGTTCTTCTGCCTCAGTCATTCTGCTATTGATCCCATCTAGAGTATTTTCAGTTTCATTTATTGTGTTGTTCGTTGTTGCTTGTTTCATCTTTAGTTCTTCTAGGTCCTTGTTAAATGTTTCTTGCATTTTCTCTGTTCTATTTCCAAGATTTTGGATCATCTTTACTATCATTATTCTGAATTCTTTTTCAGGTAGACTGCTTATTTCCTCTTCATTTGTTGCCCTTCTTGCGCTGTCACGTTTCAATCCTTACGAAGCAGCCAGATCATATTCCTTCCCTACTTACAACACAGCACTGGTTTTCCACAGCGCTAAAAATAAAATCCAAACTCCTTAATGTGGCCTGCCGGGTCCTGTATGATCTGGCCTCTGCTAGCCCCTAAAATCTCCTACCACTCCCCCACTGCTGTCCCCAGTCTGCCCACAACGCGTGAGCCCCAGTTCCCTTCTTTCTGTCCCAGCAATATATGTGCTCTCCCCTTCTCGGTGCGCTTGTACTTGCCGTCCCCCACCCCCTGAAATGCACAATGCCTGCCTTCTTCTCGTCACTTAGATCTCACCTCCTTGGGGAGGCCTTCCCGCTCTACCCAAGCTGAAACACCCCCTCCAATCCCAGAGCTCCATTTCATTTTGTTCACTGCAGTTACTGCAAGCAGTAATGACTGCGTTGGTGCTAGTTTATTGCCCGAGCCGAACCTTCCAGTGACAAGCTCCGTGAGGGCAGGGTATTTGTATTCTCTGGCACCTAGAACTGTGGCTGACATGTAGTAGGTGATTGTTGGGCATTTTTAATATAAAAATATATATTGGATACCTTTCCATATTTTTATCATTTTTGTAACGGCTGCATATTTTCCCACTGTGAAATGTACTACCGTTTGCTCCCTTGAACATCGAATTACTGTAACAACTCAGCATCACATGAGTTATGCGAATGGACCTTGGAATCAGACAGACTTGGGTTCAAACCCCGGATTTACTACTTACTAACTATGCAATTTCATACCAGTTCTTAATTTTTCTGTGTGTAACCCAGTTTCTTATCTGAAATAATACTATCTGCCTCACAGAGTTGTAGTGAGGATTAAATGACAGGATGTAAGGGGCTCGGGATCGTGCCACGCTCCCAGGAAATGCAAGTGAAATTGCTCTATTTTGCTTTCGCCTGAAGTGGCAAAGGCCCTCCCTAGTGCTTTCCCCTCCCTGGCAATCCTTCGCAAGAAAGACATAACCCAGCCCAAAGAGACTAACTGAAGCTCTCCCTTCTTTTTCATGTGACCCTCCCTTTGTACAGACTCTGATGGAATCTGGGAGCCCTGCACTCTGTCTGTGAGCAGCAGCACATGCCCAGTGAAGAGGATGGGGCTAAGGATGCACCCAAGCGCATTAGGTGAATAAACGGCAAAACGGAGACTGAAAAATACCTTCTGCTCCTCCTGCCAGAATTAGAGGACTGGGGAATTCCTGGGACCCCGGGAAATTGTGAAATAAAATGAGAGGAACTGGTTTGATTGAAATTTTCCTATGATAAAGTCAGCCACACTCCAGCCACCACTGTGACTTGTGCCCCTGGTGTTTGGAACCTTGTTCTTAAATCAGGAGAAAGGTGACGCAGCAGCGGACTAGCTTACTTATCAGGAAGAAAAGCGGCATGTTCTCTGGACTCTGAAAATTTATGTTCTTGGCTTTTGCCCATAATCAAAAAGTACTGACAAGCTGACACCAAAATAGGAGATCACTGTTGTAGACCTTACAGAATTAAACATCATTACCTTATCTTGACAGATTAACTAGAATTACACAACCAATAAGGCTTTCTGCGATACCACCCAAATTCAGGGAGTTGTGGGGATCATTAGTGTTGCTTTCTTCTACATGAACACCCTTCTGTGAGCCTGGCCTTTCCTCCCATCAGCTGGCACAACTCTGTTGAACAACCTACACAAAGCACCACCATGTGGGAATGGCTACAAACCCTGGCAATCCTGCAGCAACCTGGACATTTTCCATCCATAAAATAAGAATTTGGACTTTGAACGAGCCATTTCTTTTTATGTTTTTTCTCTTCCTCTTCCAACGATGAATGTAGTAAGTCTCTAGCTAAAGGCATGTTGATTCTTTTGCAAGCCCCGCCCACCCATCTCTCTCGCTGATATTCTAAATATATGTCTTGTGTCCAGATGGGAGGAGGGATGAGAGGGATAGGGACAAAGAAATATTTATTTGATTTACATCTTATCTTGCAGTAAAGTGACGCTGCTGGAAAATGAAATTTGACACCTCAGATTTTTCTTAAGCAGAACCTTATAAAAACAGAAAAAATAAGTCTATTTTATATGTGGTAATACTTTTGACAGAAGGTTAACTCCAGATAACAAAAGCTGAATAAATTAGGCTTCCTGTCATGTAACCCAGATGTGGTAGGCTCTCCCCTTTTTGACACAAAAGGCATCCTTGCCAACCTAGCACAGCACCAGGGGATTCGGTTTGATTGTCTCTTGCACCTGAGCGCTTGCTTGTGATGTCTTCTCCTGCTGGTAACCAGTAGAGGCACCTCCTAATAATCCAACTGTCAGGGGGACACCTTTCCAGCACCATCTTCTTCTGAGCAATATCAACCAAACTATACCATTTGCAGACCCATGACATCCCTTCCCTCCAACCTCAGCACAGCGCACACCAGATTACAAGGCGAGAATACAAAATTCTTTACTGAAGAGGGAGAGAAAGAGAGAGTAAATGGAAGTCGTGGTCTTTTGTAACCTAATCACAGAGACTCCAGTCACTTTTGCCATATACTGTTCATGAGAAGTGAGTCACTGGGAATTCCCTGGCAGTCCAGTAGGATGCCGGGCTTTCACTGCTGAGGGCACGGGTTCGATCCTTGGTCAGGGAACTAAGATCCTGCATGCCACGTGGTGCAGCCAAAAAAAGAAAAAAAAGTAAAAAAATAATGTGGGGATCCATGGAGCCATTTTAGAGACTGTCTGCTACATGTGATACTCAGTGAAGGCGCTACTGAAACCCAGGGAGAGAGGGATGATCTTTTCAATATATGGTGCTGGGTTAATTGCATATCCATATGGAAAATTAACCATGACCCTCGAATTGTATACAAAAATTAACTTGAGATAGGTGGTAGACCTAAATGTGAGAGGCAAAACAATAAAACTTCTAAAATAAAGTATCAGAAAATGCCTCCATGACCTTGGGGTAGGCAAAAATTTCTTAGAGCATAAAGAGTACTAACTACAGATGAAAAGATTGATAAAGTGGACTTCATTACAATTACGAACTTATTAATGAGTTTAATTAAAATATAAAAAAATAATATATTAGCTTAATTAGCACTAGCTACTAAAACAAACAATGCAACAACGGTTTATTTCTCACTCACATTACAGTCGGATGTGGATTAATTCTCTTCCAGGCAGTGACTCAAGGACTCAGAGTGCTGCCATCTGGTGGCTTCAAGGTCACACTAGTGTTATCCAGACAGCAAACAGGGGCAAGAGTTTGGAAAAGGCAAACTGGATACTCACCCATCTAGGTGCACAAGTGACACATGTCATTTCCACTCAAACTCCATAGACTAGAACTAGTCCATGGCCAATCCAGCTGCAAAGGGATGCTGAGAAGTGTAGGGTAGCTCGGGGCTGTCCATGAGTACTGACAGGCTCTGCCAAGAAGATGAAACGGAAAACAAACTACTGATCACTTTGGATACTGTTACTACTTTAAGTTGAAAGAATTTTGAAACGGACACAGAAAAATAAATGTGAAGGAAAAAAATGAACTACTACCTAAATGAAAACATTTAGACATTCAGGTCATCTCCTGCTAATCCTGATTTGTAAAGATCCTTTTTCTGCCATCCTGACCACTGAGACCACTCGAAGGATTTACATTGGACAGAGCAGAAAGGTACTGGCAAGAAAGAGATGAATAAATCCTGAAGATGAGAGGAAAGAACAAGACCAGAGTAGGCAGCACAGGCTAGGTTTGGGGAAGGTTTTGGAGAGGTTGAGAAAGAAAAATGAGAGAGTTTGGGGCACCTGTACTGGGGGTAAGCAATTGAGAGAGAAAGACAGGGAGGAAGAAGTTTTAGAAAGAACTTCATGAAGGTGTGGCGTACACTGAGATTGGAATGGGCACCTTTGGATCCTTCTGAGACAACATCTATAATGCTAATTACATTGGTTTTTACATCTTTTTCTTGATGTTCAGAATCTTCTTTCTTTGACTGTGACTTTGTGCCCAGACTGGTCAATAGGTGGATGAACTTCATAAAGGTTATGTAAATTTCTTTAGAAAATTCTGACAAACACTTGCACTAAGTGCCTACTTTCAAGAGGTGATAGCAAAGTAGATGTTGTGTGGAATGACGGCATCTGCTTCCTTGTGGCTATAAGAGCATTACGAACCACGAATGGGGCTCTTATGCCCAGGAACTTAGACCCCCACTGGATGTCCTCCCACTGATACCAGCAACTGATGTTTCAAATGGTAATTTTAACGTTAAAATGAGAACAGCCAGGGCACTTCTACTGGGAGGTTAATGAACAATGAGAAAGGCGATAGAAGCAACTTGATGTGTAAGAAAGAGCAGTATCTTTGGAGTCAGGCCAGCCTGAATTTTCATCTGGGTTTATTAGTTCAGCTATATGACATTGGACCAAGTATTCAAGATTTCTGAGTGCCAATTTCCTCCTCGGTAAGATGGTAGGAAGGGCATTACCTCACAGTGTTAGGGCAGGGCTGTTAAAGATCATACGTATGAAGGACTCAGCACGATGCTTGGTGAAGAGCAAGTGTTTAATATACATGAGAGCCCTTTGCCTTCCACCTCCACTTTCTGGATGCCAAAGTTCAGGGAACGAGATGAGTAAGGCTTTGCGTAAGAGATGGATGATAGGGAGAATGTTCCCGGGACAAGAACAGTACAAGGAAAGAACTGAAGGTGAGGAATGATCATGGCATTTGTGAGGGAAACTACAGAAGACAAGAGTTGCACAGGGCTTTCCAGACTGCCAGGCCCTTCACGGACTGGCCCTATGACCTCTCCATCTTCACCTTATACCATACCCTAGTCTCTGAATTTCACCAAGAGCAGCCCTCTCTCAGTTCCTTGAATATTCTGTGCTTTCTCTTACACCTCTCTCCCATGGGGCGTCTGCCGATGCTGTTGCCTCTGTCTGGAATGCTTCCCCCATCTCTGCATCCTTTACTGTTCATTCCTATTCATCCTTTATATGTTAACTCAAATGTCAGGCAAGCCTTCCTTGAAAACCTCAACTAAGTCAGACCTGCTCTGAAAATAATCTGTAACTTTCCCTTCTATCACTAATCACGGTTTAGAATCATCTATTACTTTGGGTAATTCTTTATTTGATGTATATACCCCCCCTCAGTGGGCCATCATCGTATCCCTAACATTTAGGGCATAGAAAGCCCTCCACAAATGCCTTTTCAATGGATGAATGAATGAGTACATGTCTTCTGATGGGATTAAAAGTCAATCTTGTCATTCAAAGGTCTCTCCAATAGGCTCTCTGGCGAAGCAATGACATATTGGTCTGGACTACCCATAAATGTCCCAAATCTCCAGCCCGGAGGCAGTGCCCCATTGCAATCTTCTTTGCAGGCTGAGAGTTGATGGATAGCTCTCTAGTAATCCCTATTGTATCACCTAGCTGTGTGTGCTATCTGTGAAACTGGTCTCAAAAACTGAAAGTTAATTTAGATTCACTCCCTAAATGCTATACCAAATGCTTTATATAAAGGAATCAAAACCTCTGCTTAAACGCTTGCTTTCTGAGCAAGGGCTCTCTCTGCTGACATAAGCCAGTAAGAATGGCAATGTGGAGGTAAAGCCAGAAGCACCAACTTCAACTCTTTTGCTACTTTCCAACTTGTAAATGATTGGTTTGGAGTCTTATTCTGTGGATCCCACAGGGAAGGCCTAGAATCAGTTTACAGAATGACAGAAGGTTGTAATTCACATAAGAAACAATTTATCAGAACTGCCTCAAGATGAAATGGTTGGCTACTGTATAGCACAGGGAACTATATTCAATATCCTGTGATAAACCATAATGGAAAAGAATATGAAAGAGATTATATATATATGTATAACTAATTTCTGCCATAGAGCAGAAATTAACACATTGTAAATCAATTATACTTCAATAAAATAAAATTTTTGTAAAAAAAGATTGAATGGTTGGGACTGGAAAGCAATGAGTTCTCTGTCACTGGAGGCATTCAAGGAAAGACTGAATAACCCCTTTACAAAATTACTGCATATCAGACAGGGAGGAAAAAGAGAAGAGCCCTGAGATTCTTCCCAACACTGACACTGGGAGATTCTGCAATGGGTGTTCTTTGAGCTGTCTCTCTAGTCATGCGGAATGGGTTTACACTGAATCATCTCCTCTCTTCCCTGGATTCCCTTGACCCCCAAGAGTCCTCTGGCCAGGATTGGGGTAGAGTCCGCGGCCAGGAAACATAACGAAGTTAATACTCTTACAGAGACTGAAACCATGACTTTGGTTCTCATTAGCTCCGTCCTCTAACCCCCCCAACTTCACAGGCACATTTCTGATAGGCAGCAGCAAAATCAATTAGAGAGACAGAGAGAGACAGAGAGAATCAGAGAGAGAGAGAGGGAGAGAGAGGGAGAGAGAGAGAGGGAGGGAGGGAGAGGGAGAGGGAGAGGGAGGGAGGGGGAGAGCACTCCACACCAGGCAAAGTGATGGAATCCAATGACATCTATTTCATCATGATAACTTTGTACTCCTGTTTAAGAATGAAATTTTCAGGGGTGATAAAAATTAAAATGCTGGTTTTGAAGTATTCTGAGTGAGAAATTTTCTATCAAAGCCAGAGGAAATGTTATGCAAAAGGATTTGCAGCTTCCACCACGAGAGACATAAATCTCACATATTAATAGATTTGACCTAGTTGCAATCATAGTCAGCTTCATTCTCATCTCGTCTCCCTCCCATGTTTATTCTGTATTTGGCTATAGCTCACTCTGAAAGTCCACGGGATATCCGTGGATATGCAAAAAGAATGAAAAGTAGGCAGTTAGCATGATAATAAACAGAAATGAAAATAAACTGGGCTCGAAGATCTTTCAGTGTTGTTAACGACTTTAAATTATTAGGGCTTGCAAATTATTAGTCTTTACTACTCTTGCTGTCTCCAATTTAAGATCATACATTAGATTATCTCATTACATAGTTAGACCTTCAATTATGCTTGATGATGGCAAATATGAAAAGGCGTTCACTGGGCTACCTGTTGAATTTCCTATCACTCTCCCCTCAACTAAGGAAGAGCTGTAATGAATCTGCTTAGCAAATCTCTTTGAACTTTAAAGTCACACAGGAACTCGGAAAGCATCTAACTCAGAAATTCTCAATTTTCCCATGAACATCGTAGAATCTGAGAAAAGCCATAGACACTTTCTTCAGAACACTGCACATATGTATTTACACACACACACACACACACACACACACACATACACACACAATTTGCATACAGTTGCCTGGAGCTTAGAGACTGCCATGAAGCCCATCCATGGAGCCCAGATTAAGAAGTGTTCCCATGCAGACATTTCCTGTGAAAGACAAGGAAGCTAAGTGTAAAGACCTATCTAGATTGATCTTCCCAGAGATGCTGTTCCAATTGCAATCTGATTAAAAATGACAATTTTAAAAAGAAACTGAAGACATGAGGTTTAAGAGACGTCACCTGATTAAAAAAACACTATGAATAAACTTTGAGAGTCAGGAGTCATTATAAAATGTGGGACTTGCATATATATTTTCTAAGTGGAATATCATTTTTACGTGACATGTCCAAAGAAGAACAATGGCCCTTCCACCTGTTAAACTTGCTACACATTCTTTTATTTCACACTGTCATGTATATTTTAACATATAAGTCTACACTTTCCTTCCTGCTAGTTTCTTTTGAAATTGCACATATCAGTTTAACTATATTTTCCTCCCATTCTAAGGAAGGCCTACAAAGGTACCGTTTGTATGGTTACCTGTTTGTCTATTTTCTTGAGGAAATAAATTTAGTGTGGACCCACTGAAACATGAAAAGGTTTTCACCTTGCAGTTAAGCTTCTTGAAGGGTAAAGTGAAGATTTACACATTGTCCAAACCCTGGTTGCTTCCATACTCTCTGCATTGCAATTACTTCCCTGGGGTACCTTTTTATTAGGGTCAACCACAGAATGCTACCTGCAGAGGTTGCTATAGACCAACGTAGCTAGAGACCGAGCGCTTACCAAAAGTTCATCATCTGTGATTCTATCAAATCCCAGTTACCCCCAGAGTCCTGACGCCAGGAATCAAAGGCAGCGTCACCTATGCGCTTCCACAAATCCTCTCCTTCCTCGAGTATAATGGAATTCATTGAGCTATGATATGGCCTATAAACCTGAAAGCAAACATTGCCATCCCAGAGGCTAAGCACAGATCCAGGTGAGAATATTGACGCTAACAGATTGGATGCCATGGAAACTGAGATAGACCTAATTTAAGCAGAAGCCATTGCTATTTATTTATTTATTTAGATCAGCCTTCTAAACCTAGAGTGAGTAAGAGGTTAGGGGCCTCTAAAAATAACATGTTTGTAATATTTAAAACCACTGGTGTTCTTCTGAATGTAGGGCAACAAATATCAAATTCTATCAATATTTGCCACTTCTTTGTAGTGAAACACTGGCGTCTGGGACTATGAAATTCTTGAGGTTGGGCTTGAAAATGTTTTTGGCAGTTGGTGGAAATTGCAAAAACGCTGAGTATTCCCAATCTTCACCCGCAGAATTGTGTACTTTTATAGCTGAAAGTTATCTTGGAACCGGTCCAATTCAGAGATGATTTGACTACATACACGACTGATGAACGTGTCTGCTCACTCTTCTCCAGAGAGAAGACATAACCAGGTGAGCGTTGGTTTTACCTGCACTCATGTGAACAACAGTTTGATTTGGTCCACAAAAGAATTAGCAAGCGTAGATCCAACTGACTAGGAAAAAGGGAACAATTTTCAGTTTTGCAGACTTCTGATTTCCTGGATGTTGACCGTTCTTGCTCTTGGTAGCCTTGACGTGAGCCTCATAGGACAGGGAGGGCAGACAAGCAAACAACCATACACGGAGCATCAAGGTCAGCACACCACACTCCAGTCTCTGTCAGTGGCCTGGCAAGTGCCAAGGCCAAGTCAGAGTCAGAGCACAGGCAGCCTGTCCTCAAAAGTGACTAGCCTGTCCTCAGACTAGTGAAGGGGGGACATACAGGCATACTTCTGGGCACATCTGACAGTCTCATACTGTGGCCAAGCAGTGCCCACATGGCTCAGTGTTTAACATGTGGACTGTGACGTCAGCTCGGTGTGAATCCTGGGTCTGCAACTACTTGGTCTGTGACCCTTGGCAAGTTATTTAATATATTTGTGCCTCAGTTTATCATCTGTAAAATAAAGATAATAGAACCAACCTTGGAAGATTACAGTGAGGCTCAGAATGAGATAATACAGCTGTGATAGTTAACCCTTAGTTGCCTCACAAATTGAGCACGTAAGCACACAACACAACAGCTGACCTAGAGGAGGGGCTTGATGTTTGGCAACTATTATTATTTCTCCTCTTTAGCATGGGGTGCAACCTTTTCTCACCAGCCCAGAACACTCACTAAATCACGTGGCCCTCTGAACACTAGTCTGGACCCTGCCAAGTGCACTGCTTAGGAGGCCAATGCCACAGTATAGCAGTATTTTACCCATGTAAGTGTGGCTCATCAGTGTCACAGCCCTGACTTAGGGACACAGGTCAACCCTCAGCAGCAGTTTTGTCTTTTTTTAAATTTTATTTATTTTTGGCTGCGTTGGGTCTTCGTTGCTGTGTGCGGGCTTTGTCTAGTCGTGGCGAGCGGGGGCTACTCTTCATTGCGGTGTGCGGGCTTCTCACTGCGATGGCTTCTCTTGTTGAGGAGAACGGGCTCTAGGTACGTGGGCCTCAGTAGTTGCAGCACACAGGCTCAGTAGTTGCGGCACGCAGGCCCTAGAGCACATGGGCTTCAGTAGTTGTGGCTCATGGGCTCAGTAGTTGTGGTGCGTGGGCTCCAGGCACACGGGCTTCAGTAGTTGCAGCATGCGGGCTTCAGTAGTTGTGGTGCACAGGCTCAGTATTTGTGGCTCGTGGGCTCTAGAGCACAGGTTCAGTAGTTGTGGCTCACGGGCTCTAGAGCGCAGACTCAGTAGTTGTGGCGCATGGGCTTAGCTGCTCTGCAGCATGTGGGATCTTCCTGGACCAGGGCTCGCACCCGAGTCCCCTGCACTGGCAGGCAGATTCTTAACCACTGTGCCACCAGGGAAGTCCCCAGCAGCAGTTTTAGTCACTTCCACTTCCAGGTCCACACCCTCCCCTGGGCCTCAGCCTCCTCATTTATAAAATGAAGGGGTTAGGGGAGAAGATCATCTCTAAGGGCCCTTCCAGCTCTGACACTCTAAGTCTTTATGGTTTTATACCTAGAGATATAGACGTGTAGAAACATCATGTTCTTGAGATTTTTAAAGAAGTGATAGAGACACAGACAGGGTTGAGGTTAGTAGAGGTAGTGATGAGTTCAACCCTTAGGAATAAGTGATAGAGAAAAGAGTTACAAAACTGCCATAGGAACGTCTAAGTAGGGAGCAAGGAAAGGGGTATATGAGAATTAACAACCCAACCTCAATCAGTTTCAGTGAACACAGGAGACGCCTGCTGCTGGTGGGATACTGACCTGTCTCCACTCATCTCACCCAAAGACATGGCAGACCCCTGACAACTCAGAGCCATGGGCCACGTCTGCCCTACTGAACACTCCCTGACTGGGATCTCGGACGGGGGGAGATCTGACCAAGGCCAAGGGTTTGTTATAGAAGAAACAATGCTCCATGCACCAAGGCCAATTTGAATGTAAGTTTATACACTGTAGTTCTTGGCATGAAGCAAGAAAGAGATTTGTTTGAACAGAGCAGTATTTCTATTTGCAATCATACCCCCGTGTGCTGCGATCCTATTAATTCTCACAAGCCAAGGGACTCTGGAAGGCCATCTTCTACCCAAAGCAAAAGCATGGTCCCGAACACTCCTTGAAAAACCACTACCTATTTTAAGGTGGAGGGAAGGAAATCAGATCTGCTCCCCACCAAGAGGAGGGCAGAAAAAAACAGTGCATCCATTAATAGGAGGCAATCTGGTATGGCAGATAAAAGCATGAGCTCTGGAGCCAGATGGCCTGGGTTTTCCTCCCGAGTCTGCTGCTTCTTAGCATGTGACCTTGGGCAAATTATTTAACCTCTCTGTGCCTCAGTTCTTCATATGTAGAGTGGAAGAAATAATTGAGCCTAGTTCATAGAATTGTTGGGAAAATTGAATGAGTTAATATTTATAAAGCAGTTATAACAGTGCCTAGTGCCTTTTAATTGTTTCCTAAACAAAATAATCTTTATATGCCTGGCACCAACTAAAGTATCTGAAGGTCAGTAGCAATTTGACTGCTTTTCTCCTTTATTAAAAATCTTCCTCTACTTGCAGAGCATAAGTACTAATTGCCAAAATCAGTAGAGAGGGTTTTAGATAGCCTCACATTACTTTAAATCCAAGACTGCCAGATAGAATGTTTTTGTCTTCAAAATTCATATGTTGAAATCCTAACCCCCTCAAAGTGATGGAATTAGGAGGTGGGGTCTTTGGGAAGCAATTAGGTCATGAGGATGGAGCCCCCCTGAATGGGATTAGTGCCCTTATAAGAGAGATCCCAGAGAGCTCTCTCTCTCTCCCCTTCCAATACTTGAGGACACAGTGAGAAGAAGGCCATCTATGAACCAGGGACGTGGCCCTCATCAGACATCAAATCTGGCAGCACCTTGATCTTGGACTTCCCGGCCTCCAGAACTGTGACAAATAAATTTCTGTTTTTATAAGCCACCCAGCCTATGGTATCTTTGTTATAGCAGCCTGGATGGACCAAGAATGACCAAACTCAGGGAATGTTCTGATCTAAATGATAAATCGAGAAAGATGCATCTCACATAAGGCACTTGTATTAGTCAGAATAAGGTAACTGCCAGAAAAAAAACAGACTCAAATACGTCTGATAGGCTGAAACACAATAGAACTTTACTTCTCACGCATTTAAAACTACCAAGAGGTGTTCCTGTTAAGCAGCTTTCTTCTAAGCAGTGACTCAGGGACCCAGGCTCCTCCTACACTGTGGCTCCTTTATCTTCCACACATGGCTTCCTAGATCACTATACTCCTCTGTATCAGGCTAGTGAAAAGAGAAAATGTGGCAGAGAAAATGCACATGATGGCCTAGAAGTGATATACATCTCTTCACTCACATGCTATTGGTGAGAACTAGCCACAGGATCCCATCAAACTCTAATGAAGACTGGGAATGTAGTCCCCAACTGGACAGCCACTTTCCTGTGACCACTCCACACAGTGGAAGGGGAACATGAATTTGGTTGGACAGTTAGCCATCTCTACCATAGGCTCTAGGGTAACAATTGTGGAATTAGCAGAGTAAGGGTGGGGTAAGACTCTGAGCTCCTAGAGGTCAGAGGCTGTCTTTTATTCTTCTCTGCGTCCTCAGAACCCAACACAGGGATAATATCGTTGTAGGGAACAAAAAAGTCAAGTTGGCAATATGCCAGTAGAGTGCCCAATTCTTCTTTCTTGTGAGCTGTCTCTTCTGGGTCTCTCTACCTGGTACTCTCCATTCTCAACCTTCATATGTGGGCTGAAACCTAAAGTTTCCCAAACCTTTTCCGTCACCACATAAGAGAGATCCAGGATTCTTGGCTTTCAAATACCTCTAGTACCTCCCCCTCCTCCCACCTAATGAAGACAGTGGGCCTCTCATTTGTACATTTTTTTGAGACAGGTTGAAAGTACAATTTATCTTCTCTAGTCACTCATTTAAAAACTCCTTTATGTTGCAGAAATATTAAAGATCTCCTCTCTAATTTGGGGTTTCTCTCTTTGTCTATTTTTGTGATAGCTTTCACTCATACAAGTTCCCTTTCTCTCTGAATTCTAGTTAGGGATCAACTCTTTCCAAATTAGACAGTGGAAACAATTCCCAGCAGCACTGGTCTCTCCCATGCAGTCAGGCTTTGGCGATATAACCCAAGTCCAAATATCTCCCAGAAGTTAAGGATTTAAACATGAATGGCTGATGTCACCAGTCTTTTCTGAGTAGGTAATATGGATAAATGGTTTAAAAGCAGTATTGCAATCTTCCAATAATGATTATAAAATGCTTCTGGTGTGATCAGATGTTTCTCTCTAGTGACACCATGTGTGCTAGGGTCTGAGGACTGATCTAGTCTGAACATGGATCAGAGGCAAAGGCATACCTGAAATCTGGAACCTGATTCTCATGACAACAGAATAGTGCTGTATGTATTATATAGATATATGTGGGTGTGTGTTTGTATTTGTGCAGGTGGTATATGTCTAGGTGTGTGTGAATGTATATTTATACATATATGTGTGAATCATGTTTGTGAACATGTATCTCTGTGTGTATGTGTATCTATTGTATGTGTGTATGTTAGTGCATGTCTCCGTATGTGTGTATGTTCATTTGTATTTGTGTGTGTGTGTATATACATTAATGTGTGTATATGTGTTGTGTATATGGCTTTATATATGTTATGAGTGTTTACATGTATCAGTGCATTACATGTCTGTATATGTATGTGTATATGCATGAATATATATCTATATATGTAGGTGTGCATGTGTGTGCATGTCTGCACATGTATATGTGTGTTTGTATATCTGTGAATGGGGATGCCATTGTTTACGTGCATATGTGTATGCATGTGAATATGTGTGTTTTTAAGGGTTTGTGTTTGTATAAGTAAATGTATATATTTACACATATAAGTATGTACATGTTTTCATGTATACCCATGTATATGTGTGTATTGGTGTTTATGGTATGTTCATACATGTGTGTTACACATGTACACACATAAACACCTGAAGCAAGTTTCATGAAACATTTACAACATTCAAGGCACTCTCATATTTTTCATCCAATGCTATTTTATTAATGAAATACCCAAGTCACGACTACCTAAATGATTTTTCTCATCTATTAATGGGTTGAAACCACAGTGTGAAAAATATGGTAGGAAATAATAATAATAGCAAATATTTGTTAAGCGCTAGCTAAATGCCAAACACTTTACATACACTATTTCATTTAACACTCATGACAATCCAATGAGGTAGGCACTATTAACAGTTCCATTTTATGGATGAGAGAACAGTCACATAGAGGTTAATCAACGTGCCACACTCCAGTGCCAGAATGAATAAGTTACTTGCGGTCACTAAGCAGGCCAGAATCTGGAGCCAGACAGTATGGCTCCAATGCCCTAGCTCATAACCAACAGTCTGTACAACCCTGCCACTTATTTATAAAGGGGCCTCTCTAATCCCCTTGCCCAAGGTTTCTGTTGAAAGTACATCCCTCTCCACCTCCTTACTCCATTTCTCCAGCTCCAGTGCCTGCTGCCAGGGCCATAGCTGGCAGCCTCCCTAACTCTGGCTACAATTACTCAAGTGACTCTGGCACTGCTGACTGAGTCGATGGGCACAGATGTAGTGGAATCAGATGCAGCTGTAAGATGTAGTCATTATTCTCCAGCAAGTTTCATTATCATGATTTTTCCTATAATAATGCTCCCATGTCTTTGAGCCCCATTCAATCACAAGAATTGGGAGACGGGCCCCAGCAAATCGAAGTGACTGAATCTTCCTGGCGTGTCGGATTGCACTATGAGTGTAAATCCATGCCCTTCATCATCTTTCTGCATCTTGTTTTGACATCTACTAAATGAAGATAATAATAACTGCAACCTTTATTAAGCCCTCCTTGCTGGTTGCCTTTAGTTTGCATACTTAGCAACTGGACTTTTCTCTGTGCCTTTTTGTGCTCGTCTTTTTTTTGTTGTTTTCCTTTTCCAAATTGCTCTATGCTTTCCATCTCCCTTTCTAGATCATAAGCAGCTCAAGGCCCAACCCATCCATCTCATTTCCTGGGTCGTCCCCAGCCAGTGGAGGGAAGTGCTCTGCATACAAAGGCTCCCGTGCAACTGGGACTCCCTCACTGGGGTACAGAGCTCCCACCCTGTGCCTGGCACAGTTCTAGAAACTGCGGACACAGAGACCCCAAAAGACACAGCCCCTGCCAGTAAAGAGCTCTGTATAACTGGTCCTCTAGGACATATCCACAGTCCCATCTCATTTGGCTTGAAGGAGTCCTTTGCCCCCCATGAGGAGGGAAGGAAAATGCCCCCAACGTGCTCTGATAACTCTCTACTAATACAAAATTCCCTCTCCCAAGACAACCCTACCTTCAAAAAACCCCCTTCTTCTGCTTTACTAGGTTGGATGCGGTGGGGATGAGGGTCTAAAGGAGCAGTTTAGCCACCTCTTAGCAAGTGTCGGCAAGGTGCGTTTGGTAGCTCCTTGGCTGATCCCTTGAGACTGTGAAGAGCAGCTGAAAGGTGGCTGTGAAGGGCACGGACTCCAGGGTCACACCACCTGGACCAACTCTTGGCCCCAGCACTCACCGTGTGTGTGTGAATTCTGCCAAGTTACCTGTCATCTCTGTACTTCGGCTTCCTTTTCTGTACAACGAGAATGATAATAGTAACCGCTTCGTGGGGGTGTGTTTAAAGGAGTCCATCCACGTGAAAGCACTTAGACGCGTGCCTGGCACATAGTGAGGAATAACTGTAAGCCTCCATTGTTATCGATTTACTTAACACCCATTGCCCCCAGTTTTGAGCTTCAGCCAAATTTCCAGGACTCCAGGGAAGGTCCCCTCATGCATCCCATAACATTCACTTTATCTCATTTCATGCAGTGTGGATGGAGCAGAGTGAGAGAGGAGGAGAGCGGAGATGAGGCTTAAGAGGTCAGTAGAGCCCAGACCACGCAGGGCCTCGGGGGGGTGTGGCAGGAAGTATGAATGCAACCGGAAGTGGTTAGAAGCTTCTGAGCAGGAGAGCGACATGATCTGATTTATATTAATAAAGGATTATTCAGGCTGCTATGAGAGAAGGAACGGATTGTACAGGACAAGAGTGATCACTTAGCGTGACCAGAGACTAGTTAGGAGGCTATGGCTGTGGTCCAGGCTAGAGGTTACACACACACACACTGAATAAATATAATCACATTGTGAATTTGTTTTTGAAGGTGAAGGCAACTGAATTTGCTGATAAATGTAATATATATATGTATATTTATTATATATACATGTATATTTCTTTTTTGTGAGAGTCAAAATAGAAGACAAGAGGCATACACTAGACCAAAAGAACATAATATCACTCAATTTTGAGTGAATGATGGCAGTAAACTGTCAGACTGAAGAATTCTGAAGTGGTTTAGGCAAGGGGTCCTGAAGAAAACAGATTTAGGGGAGACTCTATTCAGGCACAGGTACGACCATGTTCTATGATGATGGTGACTATGACGATAATGATGATGATGGTGATGGATACAGTCTGTAGACAGGCAGGTAACCATCTGACAGTGGCTGCCTGGAAAAAGTTAGCACTCACGTGAGAAAACGAAGAATATGATGTATACCCGCACCCCTGCCCGACCTTCAGTCACTAGGAGTAAGAGCAGAGCTGGTATTATTTCTGAAGTACATGGAGCCACAGAGCTGGTGAGTCTTCTTACCGTGTAGGAAAGCTAAAATTAGCAGAAAATGCTTGTTTTCAAAGCTCCTCACACTTTCCTAGCATGTGCACTATCATACTGCTGACAGTTCAAGGATTCTAATACTCAGCTATGGCCTTTAGATATGAAAGGTTCATTCATCAGTCAAGGTTTAATCTCAGCTGTGAGTCAAGCCTAAAGTGAGCATTACATAACATGCTTTACACACTTTCCAAAGCACATGAGATCCTGGTCCTGAGATTAAAGATGAAGATCCACAGCTAGCTGTGCATTTGAGAGCCCTGGGCAGGGGTAATTACGGCCTGGTTTCACCTGGCCAGAAAGAGAGCCATTTTGCTGGATTCAGGATTCAAAGGCCATAGGAGAGGAGGGGAAACAAAGAGCTCCAAACTGGCTCTTTGGGTGTCTTGAAATCAGTGTTTCATCTTGAGCTTGGTGAATGGAGCATGCTGGTGGGATTGGGGCCATGCCCTTTGGAGGGGCCATTTTGCCTAGACTTCCCCCAGCACACTCCATTCCCCAAGCTACCAGCATGCATCAGTAGAGAGCTAAGGAAGAGTGTAAGAAAAACTTGGGGCAGTAGAAAGATGTGCTTTTTAAAGTGTGTGAAGCATGGTATATAATACGCCCTCATTTTAGTGTTGGTTCACAGCTACAATTGACTGATGAATGAACCTTCTTCCTTCACCTTCGACTAATTTCTTGCTCTATTATCAAGTGTCTATATTTCGGGAGCCCGCTCTTTGAAAAGACAGAAGGGTGGATGGATCCTTCAGGGTAAGGCATCTATTCTCAAGAGAGTCTAAAGAACTATCAAATTTCCAGCAGCTTCAGCCTCTGAAAATGAGACTGCCCTGCTCTGAAAAGGTGGACCATCCCTTTTCTTCTGTCAGAAAATCCACTCCCTGGCCAGTACTTCAGTGTGCTGATACAGATGACCAAAAACTGTAAGTTGCATGTGGGAAAGAGCACAGGTATTTGAAGCACAAAGATCTGGGCTCCCATTCTGGTTCACCAACTTACTGGCAACATGACCTTCCCCTTTCTGAGCCTCAGTTGCCTCATCTGTAAAATGGTGAAGATACTCATAGGAGTCAATGCATGTAAAGTGTTTAGTACATAATAATCATAAAGGTCAGCATTTATTGTGCACCAAAGTTTTTGATTCATTCATCACACACACATTCACGTATTTGAGCGCTACCTCAGGGCCAGATACTGTTCTTGATGCTGGTGATATAGCAGTGAACAACTTTTCATAATTGCCTTCTTTGCTTTATTTCTCAGAACGAGCGTGTGGTAGGTGCTTATTACTCCCATCTTCTAGAGCACGAAGGAGGCTTAGAGAACTTAAATCACTCTAAATCACTTCAAAACTCCTCTCACCAATATTTATGGACAACCGAATAAGTGCTGGTCACGTAGCAAGTAAGTAGCAGGGCAGGGATTTCCACTCATCTCATGCTGACTCGACACCATGCTCTCCCCACGCTACACTGCTTTCCTGTGATTTTAACTCCTCTGCTCTACTGAAGCTTTGTATACTTGGATAATGTGAGATGATTTTTTTAAAAACAGAAAGAAAATGCCGTCTTGGGGCCATGGACCAGTGTGTCGGATCTTTTGCTCAAATGAGGTGCTGGTCTCAGACTCGCTGGGGTAATAATACTGCACTGTGCTCTGGGGCTTTTGATTCATGAGATAGTTCCCACACTGTAACCAGCACTGACACGGGTGACCAGATGGTGGCGGAGGGGGGAAACAGGGACACACACTGGCCAGATCCTGCTTCAAGGAAGGCCCTGCCGCCCCGCTGCAGGGCGTATGGTCACACCCAGCCACCAGCTGCCAGCTCCCTTAGGGTCTGCCGCGGACGCAGAGAGCCGCCTCGCCCGAGGTCAGGACTACAGAGAGCAGAGGGACACAAGGTACTGCCATCATCTGGTGGCTGAGCAGAGTGGGTGAGGGGGGATGGGTAAAAAGGCCTGGCCATTTCCACCCACCCCAGGGCAACTGTGAAGGGCAACACTTGCTCCAGAGCTCCTCGCTGGGTGGGCCAAGGCGCTATCAGCTCTGCGCTGCACTTGGACTCCTTCCTCTCCTCCGTCAGGCTTCCTTTCACAGGTGTTGGTCCCTAAAACATATCCTGTCCTCTAAATTCCATCTCAGCACCTGCTTCCAGAAAACCCAGCATGAGGAGGTTGATGTGAGGAGTGGTCCAAGAAAGAGGGTGACAAGACAGGCCTCCGGAGCTGGATCCCTCGCTGCCAGGCTGGTGATGAGAATCCTCTCACTAGTGATAGGGGGGCACATAGCTCCTACCCAAAGTGGTGGTCCAATTGTTACAATATTCACCGGAATCAGAAGAGTGGTCCCGTGGAAAGGAAGTCACTAGTGGGCAGGAGGTATCAGGCTTTTATGGAGGACACAGCAGACACTTCTGAGCCTTGTGAGCCTACAGAAGTGCTTTGCATCAAGTTCAGGCTTTACTGCAAGCACTCCTGCCTCTTGGACGTTGTGGTCCAGCAGACACTATGATGCTGGAGGTATCAATGGTGAGAAACAATACCATGGAGAGGTTTTGGCAAGCCCCAGGGGAAGAGACACAAAACACACTGCTGGGATTCTAGTGCAAGACCATGGTGACAGCAGTGGAGACCTGGAACACTTAAAACAAAAACTCCTCATGGTAGACTACTGGTAGAGACAGAATGCCTGACCCTTAGACACCAAGAGTCCATGAGTCCAGAATCTCCCCTGTGGTCTGGGTGCTGTCAGGCACACCAAGTCACAAGATGAGGTGAGCTGATCAATAATCCATCATAAGATAGAAGGAGTATATCTTGAATTAAGCATGAGCAGAGCCACAGGGCACAAGCACGATGCATGAGCAAGTAGCCCAGATCCTCACGGCATCTACCACTGTTGCCCCAGAGTCCTCCGTGAGCTGACATTCGAGGCCACATGGGGGATCCCATACCACCAGCTGACAGAGGAGGGAAAAGCCTGATTTTGGTGTATGGATGCACAGTCATCCATATGTGGGTGTATTTGGGTGCTAGCCACACATACAACCTCACTCAATGATGGCCTTGAAAGACAGTGGGCAGGAAAGAAACTTGCAATGGGCAGAGTTTTGGACAATGTACCTGGGCAACCAATATCTTTGGAAAAAGAAGCTGTGAATGGTCTGGCCAGCTGGTTAGGGGCCTGGAAGGAGGGAGACGGGAGTACCGAGGGCAAGGAACTCAGCAGTAGAGGCATGTGGATGGACAAATGGGAGTGAGGACAAAGCGTGAAGCCCTTTGTATCCCATTTCAATATCCACTAGAAAGCATCTACCATGGACGAGGCACTGAATAAGCAAACTGAAACAATGACTTGGCCAGGTGACCTTAGTCAGCCTTTATCATCGAGCATCCCCAAACTGGCATGATGGGTGCATGAACGGAGTAGCTATGGTGGCAGAGATGAAGGCTGCACGTGGGCCCAACAGCATGAACTCCCACTTCAGAAGATGGATCTAATTACTGCGGCCTCTCAATACCCAACTTTTCAACAGCAGAGGCCAACACCGAGCCCCGACCATGGCACTATTCCTTAAGGAGCCCTCCTGGCCACTTGGTGGCATGCTGACCATATTGAGCCTCCCTTACTTGGAAAGACCAGTGGTTTATTCTCACAGCAATAGTATGAGTTCACCTTTTCTGTCTACAGGGCCACAGCCAGCACTACTCTCCGAGGGCTTACAGAATATTTGACTTAGCACAGGAACCCACACTGCAGTGCCTCTGACCAGGGGACCTGCTTTACAGAACACAATGTGTGGGAGTGGGACCGTGACCATGAGAATCTACGGATCTGACAGAGCACTGGGATGGCCTGCTGAAGGCACAGCTAAAAGTACCAGCTCATAGGCAACATTTGGTGAGAACCGGGAACCACCCTTCAAGATGCCGTATGTGTACTGAATCAAACACTTCCATTTGGTGGTATGACCCCAGCAGAAAGAATACATAGGTCTGGGAACCAAGGAGTGGAAGCAAAAGTGACCACACTTATTATGGGCTGAATTCTGTCCCCCTCGAAAAATGTATATGTTGATATCCTCACCCCCTGTACCTCAGAATGTGATCATATTTGGAAATAGGGTTTTTATACAGGTAACTAAGTTAAAACGGAGTCATTAGGCTGGACCCTAATCTGACTGGTATCTTTATAAGAAGAGGGAATTTGGACTCAGACATGTACAGAGGGAAGACAAAGTAGAAACACAAGGAGAAGATGACTTTCTACAAGCCAAGGAGAGAGGCCTGGAACAGATCCTTCCCTCATGGCCCTCAGAAGGAACCAACCCTGCTGACACCTTGATCTCATACTTCTAGCCTCCAAAACTGTGAAAAAATAAATTTCTGCTAAGCCACCCAGGCTGTGGTGCTTTCTTACAGCAGCCCTAGCCAACCAATACACCACTTACTTATCATCACTCACAAAACCATTGGGAGAATCTGTGCTTTCCATCCACGAAACTCAGGGCTCTGTTAAGTGCAAGACTGTGATTCCCAAAAGGGGAACACCTCCTCCAGGGGACACAACAAGAGTTGCATTGAATTATATTAGCTACGGCTGCCACCTGGGCACTCTGGACATCTCATCAGGGACACACAGGCAAGAATGAGCCACTGTCCTGACAGGGACAATTGACCATGGTCATCAGGGAGAGGTTGGGATGCTGTCACACAATGGTGTAGAACCCAGTACCAATCGTGGTCCTGAGACCAACTGTAGTAGCAGGGACTGTAGTTCATCCAGTTAACCTCCCTCACCTGCTTCTTCTCAGTTTCTCCTCAGGAAGAGCGGCCTACTGACTCCAGTGGTTCCCGGAAGACCTGTCCCTTGAAGTTGTGTGGAGAAGTGAATCCAGATGGCGTAACAGATAGACTGTGATAGATGTGGGAACGCCCTAATCCAGATCCCTCTCCAAGGAAGGACTTGTGGCCCAGTTGTGAGGCGTGCAGTCAGCAGACAGACTCAACTGCAGAGAGCTGTCACCCGAGGTGACACTTCCCACAATGGGGACTGAGGGGACTAGGGCATAATGCCTGCTGCTGGGCAACTCTGACAAGTAATCCAGAGCTCCCTGCCTGGTTAGCTGAGACTTTGTTGAGCCTGCATTGTAGTTCAAGTTCTTCCTCTCCCCAGTCTGACCCTTCCCCAATGCTTTGGTAAGCATTGACCCATAATAAACACCTTGAACCCTCCAGTCTGTTCGATGTCTCCTTCCACAGAACCCAATCTGTGACAGTGCAGGGAAGCTATGTCCTCTGAGGAAGAGCTGAAATATTTGGGGATTTTCTGAAAAGAGCAAATTTCAAAATGACAGGAGAACTCTTTTTAAATATATCAAGGCTTATCATCATGTACAGTAGAATCCATTAAGTTTACTCTGGGTGGCTTCATGAGGTGAAACTAGGTAGGCCTAACGGGAGGGCATCACAGGCAGATAGATTTGGGCTCAATATAGAAAGATAACTTTCTAGCATTTCGAATTGTATGAAAAATGAAATGGCCTGGACATCAAATCCTGCCCTAGAGAACGTGCAGTGGAAACTGAATGAGTCCTCATAGGGCGATAGTAGCAGAGTTTCTTTCACTTGTTAGGGGCACAGGCTGGGTGACCTCTGAGCCTACTTGCAGACTCTCTGGGCTCATGACATGGGAGTCAGCTTCTTTTGTCTTTTCTTGGCACTTTCAAAACTTACAAAGGTAGGGGCTTCCCCGGTGGCGCAGTGGTTGAGAGTCTGCCTGCCGATGCAGGGGACGCGGGTTCGAGCCCTGGTCTGGGAGGATCCCATGTGCCGCGGAGCAACGGGGCCCGTGAGCCACAACTACTGAACCTGCGCGTCTGGAGCCCGTGCTCCGCAACAAGAGAGGCCGCGACAGTGAGAGGCCCGCGCACCGCGATGAAGAGTGGCCCCCACTTGCCACAACTAGAGAAAGCCCTCGCACAGAAACGAAGACCCAACACAGCATAAATAAATTAATAAAACTCCTATCCCAACATCTTCTAAAAATAAAAAATAAATAAAGCAATACAAAAGGGTATAAAGTAAAATGTGGAAGTCTTCCATTTCCTCCACCCTCCCAACCCCACGGCCCCGAGGTGACCCCTGAGGGTATTTGACGTGTGACACCCCCTCCCCAGACATTTACCTGATCCAGGCAGTGTGTTATACTTTACACATATTTGCTGATTTAGCCCTTACCCTCAACAATAAACCTGTGTGGTAGGTACCAGCATCCCTGTTTTACAGATGAGGAAACCGACGCTCAGAGAATGTCACAAGGTGAGGATACATCATAGCGATCGAGCCAGGGGTCAAAACCAGCTCTTCCCTAACCATGGGCTCTTAAACATGACATTATACTGCCAGAGATGAAATGGAGAGAGGGGGGCAGAGATAAGCAAATATAACCATGACAATTATTTCTTAGTGAAGGACCAATGTTTCTGAAACTTTTCAAGTTGTCAGTGGCCATATACAACACACTATGAATCAAAAGATTTATCACCTTCCAGTGGCTCATCAAGTTCTAGGAAGTCATCTGGCATTTCTGCCATCCTGACCCTTGGGGATTCATTTCCAGCAACAGAAGCCTCTGGGGATCTATGCTTGTCACAAGTGCTTACGTTCAGCTCTTGAGGATTCAGATTATTCAACAGCTGAGGATCTCAACCCTGGCTACACATTAGAATCATCTGGGGAACTTTTACAAAATACCTAGGCTGGGCCTCACCCCAGAAATTCTGAATTAATTGGTCTGGGAGAGGCCTTGGACACTGATTTTTAAAAAGGCTCCTCCAAGGCCCTCAAACAGGGAAGCCACGCCGAGGATAAACTAATAACATTTGCATCTGGACAATCCTGGGAAAACAGGATTCATATAAAAAGTAGTACAGTGGCTGCCTTCCTCTGCTAGGGTTCCAGAATAGTCTGTGGTACATAAGGTTGTATTAAGACTCCTTGCTGTATTTCCCAGGAGATGAATGCCTTGTAACCCTGACCAGGAGGTTCAGAATTTGAGATTAAGCCTGACCTGAGGGAGGCAGCATTTTAAAGGACCAAGGTCTGCCTTTTTGGTGACTCAGGGACAAATCAAATTTGCATAGGACCTCACCCTGAGCCCGATCTTAACAATTCTTTGTCTACTGCTGTATCTCCAGCATCAAAGCAATGCCAAGTACATAGTTGGTGCTTATTAAATACTTACTGAATGAATGAATGGACGTCCATGACCAGCCCCCACTTCACAGCACTTTTTTTCAGGTCTGAGCTACTCCTGACCACTCTCCTTACAGCCCCAAGTCCACAGCTTAGATCAGGGTTCTGAGATTTTCATCCCAGGCCAACAGTATCAGCATCACTTGGGAACCTGTTAGAAATGCAAATTTGCGAGCTCCAACTCAGACTAGAAAGTCAGGAAATGAGGCCCACTCATCTGTGCTTTACGAAGCCCTCCAGATAATTAGAATGCACCCTGAGGTTTGAGAACCACTGCTAGAGAAGAGGTTCCAACTCTTTAGGATGTGACACAAGGCCCTTCATCCTCTGATCCCAACTTCCCTTTCAGCCTCTGCTCCCTTGACTTTCCTCCAGGCACTCAGGGCACCAGATACACTAAACATCTCCCTCTCTCCAAAACACAGCATGTTATTCCTATCAAACATTGACTCATTCTTCTAGAACCCACCCCTATCTCTTCCTTGGCATTTTCTTCCCTGTTTCTTCATTCTTCTATTCATTCGATCACTCATTCAGTCAGCCAAGACGCGTGCATTAAGCCTATAGTTGCTGGGTGCTAGCGATCTAAACATAAAGAAGTTTGCTGTCTAGTGGGTGTCAACTCAAAGCAAAACATACAACATAAGAGTTGTGAGTTTAGGTTTTATTCAGGGTCTTACTGAGGACTATAGCCTGGGAGACTGCCTCTCAGTAGCTCTGAGGGAACTGCTCCGAAGAGGTAAGGGAGAAGCCAGTTTATATATGATTTTTGGCTAGGGATTACGTGCAGTCGAGCATACGTTCTTGGTAAAAGATAATTGCAGTTCATGAAGAACAGATATCTCAAGTGAAGATTTTAGTGCTTTTCTATGTATGGGAAGATGCAAGAATCTGGGGTCATGACAGTTCTTCTTGAGATAAATACATCTATCTCTGGGGCCTGTTTATCCAAACCACAAAGTACCTCATCCTGTTTTTCATCCTGAATTTGTCTCTCTCAGGGTGAACTGTTTGTCAGTGACTGCAGTGGCTAGAACTAATCCTTGTAGAACTGGGTGATGAGCAACACTTTGTTTTTCTTTGTTTACATGGAAGAGACTGAAATACAAATGAAAGGTTAAAACACAATGTGGTAAGTGATATAATAGAGATAATCACAGGGTCCCACGTGAGTTGAAGTTGAATTGACACATCCCAGAGTCTGCCTGGATGTGAGGAGAGTGGTGGTCTGGAAGTCTCACAAATGAGGTGACATCAACAGAGTCCTGAAGTACCATAATAAATATTCCAGGATCCAATATACAGTATGGTGACTATAGTTAACAATACTGTATTAAATACTTGAAAGGTGCTAGGAGAGTAGATCTTAAAAGTTCTCAACGCCCCCATCCTGAAAAAAATGGTAACTTATGTGAGAGATGGATGTGTTAACTGACCCTACTGTGGTAATCATTTTTCAATATGCATATGTCTACCAAATCATCCCATTATATGACGTTATATGTTAATTCTATCTCAATAAAACTGGAAAATAAAGGATAAAGAAATATTCCAAAGGCACAGCAAGTTTTTCCAGACTTTCCTTACACAACTTCAGTGGTTCCCTCACATGAGCTCACCATTCCTTGACCTGCTGCTTTCTAGGTACCATACCTGGTGGGCCAGCTCCTGCCTCAGGCCCTGGGTCTACCCTTCCAAACTGCTCTGGGGTTCATCTCTGGGCTCTCACTCCACTGTCTTCCTAATATGGCCCTTCCTCTGTGGCCTAGAGCTCTAAATACTCATGCCCCTGTTTTCCTGCTGGAAAAAGCTCTAACAGACCCTCAGGACAGGCCGGACACCAAGCTACAGTCTTATTTATTAGCACACTGCATTGCAACCCGGAAGGCAATGAGAGAGCTGCAACCTGGAAACACACAAAAAAATAACTTATTCATCTTCTGTTTAAAGCTAAATGGCCCATTTGGGTTTGAATATATGACCTTGGCCTCATCAGTGCTGGGCTCGAGCCAACTGAGAGCTGACTGGCCCAGTGTGGGTTTGCTACAACTAATATCCTCAAGGCACTTCTATGTTAGAGATAAGACAGCCCTTTATAAAATGGATGGTGTCAAGAACTCATTGGTAGCCATGTTGTGTATAATAAACAAGGAATATGTGCATTCGCTTCTCTCAAGCCACTTGAAATCTGCCAGAAGGAAGTATTTTAGAAACTGTTCCATAGGCACTTGTTCAAGAGCAATACGATCAAGCTGAGTAAAGGCAATGAACACCTCAGGGCACCAGAAGGTCTATTTCCTGCTCACTTCATCTCTGGCTGTTTAATAGAAAGAATGTCTTATAATCATCAATGCAATGATTTGCAACTTGAAAGCATCTTACTTTTCTAATTTCGGAGAACTAAAGCTATTTCAGGAAGGAGTGATTTTTAAGTATTCCTAGACTTGAACCAACTAAAAATAACCAGTGAAAATAAACACAAAATTGAAAGTCGAAATGTGGTTTACCTTCTATTGCTACACAACTAGGACCGAAATATAGCAGCTCACCTCCCCTCTGCCTCACTGAAGTAGATATTAGTCCCTAGAAAGTCAATCAGCAAGCAAGTGACGTGGGAAATATCTGCTCGTGTGATGGGTGGAAAGCCCCGGAAGGACCCCATTTGCCCCCTGCCCCTAAGTACTCCCCAGTTACCATACCACTTCCGGTTTCTAGCTTCATCCTTTTGAGTCCCATAAAGCTTTTCAGCCTTCTAGAGCCCTCTATGAAATAAACATGAGAAACCCTGGAAGGCATCCAAGCCTGAACCCTTACATTTATCATGTACCGGGGAGGGTAAAGGAGGCTCACAAGAGATGTGCTGGTACAGTATTCTGGGGAGGAGCTACTGAGAAGAGAGGCAGGATACTGCCAAAGGTGTGACCATAGGGCTGGCTTGGGTGTGGCTGAGTCAGAAATAAGACTGCATAAAAGAATTCATTGGTCCTATTGGTGTTTGCTGTTTCCAGAGGGGACCCCTTTCCTTAAGCAGCCTTGGAGTCCAAATTTGTAGGCTAGGTCATGACAACTCTAAATATTAAACTGAAAGTTTTGGCCCCATGCATGCCGACCCTGTGGGCAGCCAGGATCTGTTGGCTTTTTTCAGGTCCTCTGGGTGGTTCCTCTGTGCGACCTCAAACAGCCCCCTCTTCTGGGCTGGGTTGAAAGGTCACTATTACGAGTCCCTATTGATTCTGCTAAATTCTGCCCAGATTCCACGAAGGAAATGCATATCCGGAAAGCACTAAAAGAGAGCAGCAAGATTTTGCTCACAAAATCAGGATCTATTTCTTCATGCTTGAAATCCCAAGCTTTTCTCTCCTTATTGGACAAAAATAGTAACTGGGTCAAATATAGAAAATTCACCACCTCTCCCTTTTATTTACTTCTCCATCTGTGCACAGGCTTCATCAATGATGACAGCGGGAACTGGCTTGGCTTTGGAGCTCTGGTTGGTTAGCTATTTGATGTGAGGAAGCAGCTGGGAGAACAGACAGACACACACACACACACACACACACACACACACACCCTGTTCCTGGGCCCTGCTCCGGGGGGGGGGGCCCCATTCACCAAGCGAGAGGCTGCTCTGGGAGCTGCTTACAGGACCCTTAGAAGAGATGCCTTCCCTAATTTGTTTTAAAACAAAAACATACAGGAAAGGTATTTTAATAATATTTGTTGTATATTTTTCTAAATAACACAGGTAATAAATGCGCACTCTACATCACTTGGGAAACAAAATAAAAAGAAACTAAAGTCCACCTAGAGGGGTGGGATAGGGAGGATAGGAGGGAGACGCAAGAGGGAGGGGATATGGGAATATATGTATATGTATAGCTGATTTCACTTTGTTATACAGCAGAAACTAACACACCATTGTAAAGCAATTATACTCCAATAAAGATGTCAAAAAACAGAAACTAAAAAGAAGTCATCTATTAGCCAACTATTACAAATTAACCCAAATAATTAATTTTATTTATGTTTTTCCAGGGTTTTCTGTGCATACCTATGAAAATAAAGAAACTTACTAGTTATGTTCAACCTCCCCACCCTTTCCAGGTTTTTCTAAGCAAGGTAGATGCTGAGGAAAAGTCACTGAATCACCCCTCACATCTCCTGTACTCAGCAAAGCAAAGTTGAAGATCCAGACGTGACCTAGCTTGTTCTGCCTAAGAAGGAACTGGAGCTTTGCTGCCCAATATGGTGGCCCTTGGCCACATATGGGTAATTTAAATTCCTTACAGTCAAATAAAATGTAAACTATATTTCCTCAGTTACACTAGCCATATTTCAGATGCTTAATAGCCACATGTGGTTAATTTAAATCAATTACAATTAAATAAAAATAAAAACGTATTTTCTCAGTTGCACCAGTCACACTGCAAGTGCTCACTAGCCACGTGTGGCTAGTGACCGCCATATTGAACAGAGAAGTTTATAGAACATTTCAGTCATTGCAGGAAATTCTGTTGGATAATGCTTGACTAGGGAATCATGGAAGGCTGCATGGTGGTGGCAGTGGTCATGGTGATGGTAGAGGAGTAAGAAGAGGAGGAGATGTTGGCAACAGAAAGGGGGAGAGTCCCTGAAGGGGTCTGAGAGAAAGGGAAGGGAGAAAAGTAGCTACAGAAGGACATCAAACTTTGGCAAGAGAGAAATGTTTGAAGGGAAAGTGATTTAGAAGGTTTTGCTGTTTGATATGTGAAATAACTCTATCCCTACTCCATCTTCTCACGAAATTGTCAATAAAACTCACATCATTTGTCTATTTTTAGACTTGGATCTGTAGGTGTTTGTATTTTAATGTGTATTTTAATGTGATATATGTCACTGACCTCAAAGTAGACCCCTGGTGGAAACAAGACAGGCCTACATTTGCGTTATGTACGACATACGTGAGTATATAAAATACACAATATGAGATTTTAAAAGAAGATATATTGTCTTGCCCCTTGACATTTTTTCCCTTGCACTATAACAAACATTTCTTGTGTTCATTCTTTTCACAGACCCAAAATATATATGTAATTAAATGCACACAAACACACATACATTCCTTCAGGCTGTATTTCTACAAGTCAAATATACTGAATTAGAAGACATGCACGTTTTTAAGGCTCCCAACACATACTGATATATTTATCATAATTGTCAGCAGTAATGTTTGCCCATTCCCATTTCTTCACACCCTCCTCAAACCTACATATTTTTATTCTTTTTATTTTTGATGTTTTCAGAAGCAAAAACATAGTATTTATTTTAATTAGAAGCACTTCTGAAGTTTCTCCAAACAAGTGCAGAAAGAACAATGCCAATGCTGATCGCTTAATATAATCTTCAGCTTCTCAAAGCACAGCAGAAACCCTCTCCATGAAACTCAGAAGGGGCACCTCAAACCAATAATTCAATTTGAACAAGTCTCTTCTCTCATCTCCAATTACTTGATGCCTTTATGAGAACACTCAGCAATCTGCTCGCACTCGACATATTTACGTACATCTCCATTGACCCTCACTGGACCCGGATAATATTTCATTTCCCTATAAAACACCTCTGGGATTTAGCACAATGTTTCATATACAAAGACAGTGAATGATGGATATACTGAGTTGAATCAAGGAGCTTTTGCACTTCCTTGAAACCTCAAGCTCCCGGTGGGGAAACATGGTGCCAAGGGTATTAGAAGAACTGGCTTTGAGTCCTGGCTCTGCTCTGTACCACCTGTCTTTGAGCCTCAGCTTCCCCATTTTTATAAATTGAGGAAGTTGGCCCAGATGATATTTCTGGTCCATTCCAGATCTAACACAATTCTATTCCTGAGCGGCCCTGAGTGTTTGCAGGGATTGGGGTGGGATGGGACGAGGGGGGTGTTGTGTCTTCATGTGAGCACGTGCATGCGAGAGTGTGTGCAGGGAGAGGGAAGGTGTGATTAATGGATGTTTTCTCCTCTCTGCTGGGAGTCCTTAGAGATAAAAGGAGAAGAGGCAGCAACAGGTTTGGACACCAATTAGATAAGGCTTCAAGATACACAAGCCCATCCTAATAAATTATTTGGGGATGCCTGCTCTGGGCCATTGGGGAAAAAGTTCCCATGATGCTTTGTAAAGCTGAAGGTCACCTTAAAGTGCCAACGTTTGTACTGCTCTTTCCCTTCTGAAGTAGCAACTGCAAAAAAGTCTGGGTAGCTTAGTTCTTGAATAAAAGCAGCAAGAGACTTTCCGACATGAGTTAGTAGTCCCCTGAGGCTGACCTTGAATGGGTCTATTATTGAGAGCTTCTATTCTAATTACCACTTCAGAAAAAGCTTTATGCCACCGACAGAATACTACACTGGTGGAATGTCTTGATGCCATGGCCTCAAGAATAAATGACTGCCTGGCTTGTAGTTGGAGATTTTGTGTGGTAATAAGGGTTTGCAGAAGGGCATGTCTCTATCCTGATAAGGAGACAGTCATTTAATATGGTACCACAAGCATCCAACATGCCGGTCACAGAGAAGGCAGCTTTTTTAGGTGCAAACATGAAGCCAGAATCGCACTATGTTACTGTCAGCCTGAGGGAGTCTGCTCCTCTGCCTTGTTTGTCACATTTGAGGTCATTTGAATCAGGGAGGCTTTCTGTAGATTTATTGTGAAGAATCCCAAACTGCAGAATTTGAGAACACAAAGAACACTGGAAAGCAAGTTCACATTCATGGGTTAACTGATGTCCCGAGAACAAAAAAGATTTTCCCAAGGTCACAGAAGTGGGAAAGTGGCAGAACCAGGATAAAAAGCCAAGTATCCTACTCTCAGTTCAGTAGTACATACTGAGCTCCTGTCTCATTCATGCAAGCAATATTGATTATCTACTGTGTACCAGGCACAGTGCTAGATATTGGGGATATATATGTGAACAAGGCAGATCTGTCTTCCTGGAAGCTTCCTAGGATGGCTGCTTCCTGACTGACTATAAGCCACTTGCCAGAGCTCCAAACCACATCTGAGGTCCATCTGTACTAGCACCAAAAACATCAGTGTTCTCTTACTGTCAAGAGTCCAAAGGACCTCATTTCGGTCACTGAGCGACGTCCAGATTTCCGCTTATTTGTACACCATCCAATGTATAAAGGACTAGGAGCCATTGTATTCCTCTTTGCTGATAAATTTCAAAAAAGTGCTCTCTCTTCTCTATCAGCTGTATTATGGAAACACTAAAATAGAAGTAGCATTCTCTCAAGGGCATCAGTGCCAGTCATGGATTTTACCAAATTCACAGTGCCTTTGAGGCCACATTTTCACTAGTTTAGAAATGTTTAATATTTGTATCAGGAGGAAAAAGATAAATCAAAAACATATTCCATCAAGTCAGGCAGCTGTAAGTGACTGAGCCAGGACCAGGAACCCAGGCCTGTTTGACTCCACAGAGACCAGATGAGAAGTAATTTTCATTATTTCTGGAACTTGGGCAATGGCTGTGGGAAGAAGATGAACAGACATTTCCAAGATAGAATCATCAGGACTAATGGGTCTACATTAACTCAATAGTCATGCATCCCACAGATATTTATTGAGCCCTTGCTATGTGCCAAGCTTGTGCAAGGGGATGCATGTGGAATGATGCACCAGATAGACACAGTCTGGACTCTCAGATTTTAAAACCAGCAACAGCCAAGCTTAGGAACGTGACAAGGCTAACGTTCTATACCTTTGCCTTCCTGCTTTATATCATCTAGTTCGCTATTTGTCTTAAGTGTGGTGACTGCAATTAGAGTAATCAGGGTCCAGGGGAAATAAATCACTATTTTGTTTTGTCCTCTGAGCTGATTCTGAAAGTAACCCATATGTCCTCAATTACAGATTTTTTTATTTCTGCCTACATTACTGAATATTCTCAGAAAGCTAAGGAGAAAAGGAAGACCTCAGCTTCCTGCCACCTTGAGAGTAAACCCCTACTCTGTATATAACCCCCCAAACGTATTTCTAGCCCCAACCATCTTCCTGACTTCTAGTTCTAAATGTCCAGTTTTCTGCTTGCCATCTTCACCTGTTTCTCATGTTGTGCTCCTTGGTTCTGTGACAAATCGCCATCCTCCCAGGCATCCAGGCCCAAAGACTCGTCTTTGATTCCTCCGTTCTCCTTGCTCCCAACCTCTAATGAACTGTCACGTCTTCTCTATTATGCCTTCAGAGTAGCTCTCCCATCTGTTCCCTCTTCTCCATCTCCAACATCTGAAGGGCCTGTGATGGCTAATTTTGTATGTCAATTGACTGGGTTAAGGGATGCCCAGATAGCTGTTAAAACATTATTTCTGGGCATGTCTGTGTTTCTGGAAGAGATTAGCATTTTAATCAGTAGACTAAAGAAGACGGTTCTCATTAATATGGGTGGGCATCATCCAATCTGTTGAGGGCCTGAATAGAACAAAAAGGCAGAGGAAGGGGGAATATGCTCTCTCTGATCTGGGACATCTATCTTCTGCCTTTGAACATCTGCGCTCCTGATTCTCGGACCTTTGGACTTGGACTTCAACTTAAATCATCAGCTCTCCCGGTTCTCAGGCCTTCAGACCAGGGCTGAATCACACCACTGGCTTTCCTGGTTCTCCAGCTTGCAGACAGCAGTTTGTGGGACTTCTTGGCCTCTAAAGTCACATGAGCCAATTCTTATAATCTATCTATCTATCTATCTGTCATCATCTATTTATCCATCTATCTATTAATACAGGGACTGAGATTCAAGACAGGACAAGTGACCGGCCCAAGATCACACTCTTCATGAACAGCAGAGTTGGTGTTATATAGAGTCCGTATATGTCTGACATCAAAGTACATATACAGGCACTATGGCAGATAAGACCTTTATTAACTCTCACGTGTCCAACTTTAATGCCTTACCGAAGTTTTTCTTCAGCCTTTACTACAGAGAGTTTTCAGGTCACTCTTGCTAAAGCACAGTTTTTACTAAAAGCTTTTAAATTGCTCTCTAAACCTTACAAGTCTTTCACTGCTTGGCATATCCCAGGAATGAAATAAATGGCTTAGCCGTAGTAAGTGCAAGAATATGTTTTCATCATCTTGGTATCTTTGTTCTTGTGCCTAGAATAGTGTTCAACTCATAAAAGCCACACCTCTAATTGTACCTGTGTGCCACCCCTTAATTCATGATTTGTCTCTAGTGACACAGATGTGCCTTATCTTCTCAAGGGCATGTAAACTCTTTGAGGTCAGGTGCCGTGGTTTACATGTCTTTGTATCTACCACCCACAGCATCTGTGGAGAAAAAGAAATACTTAAATACTGAGGAAAGAGGGGTTAGGTAATGCACAGAAGGGCTGCTTTTTTCTTCCAGCTGTCCTGAAGACGTCTTGTATACAGAACAGACCACTGCTGCCCAAAACTTTCCAGTTGGAAAACTTGCAAGTGCTTATTTTCCCACACTCAGCATTCTGTTTGTTCCCACTTACCCCCAACAGTCATCCCATCCTTACCTGTATCCACTGCCTTGTACATTAGTTATATTAAAATAAGTTCAACGTCATTTTCTTGAAGGCAAGCACTACATCGCACTCGTCTCAGTGTTCGCTCTCCCCCACATACCCAGCGTGTTACTTTTGGCACATACTAGGTGAACGATCAATATTTTTAAAATAAAAAATAACAACTGTGACAGGTTAATAGCAGGTACTACACCATAGGCCATGGACCTTCAGTTTGTGCTGGTTTGCCATTCTGCCAAATGGATCATATCCTGAATGGAATTCTTCATTTCCCCAAACCAGTCCCTCTACCATTCCTCATCTCTGTCTTTGGCATCAAAGAATCTTCCGGTCTCCCAGGCTGAATACTTTAGAAGTGTCTTGGATGAAAGTAAGATGTACATGGCAGTACATCAAGGCTAAACCATTCAATAGCCATTTGGAAACTAAGGCAGAGGTGGAAGGGATATTTTTAGAGAGAAGGAAGGGACCTGCTCTTCCTTTGAGGCTGGAGAGAATAAAAAATATGTATACAGACAGCAACGAGTTGAGGTGGGGATAAGAGCACATACGAGGGACTCAGTCTTAGCCAAGTAGGAGAGGTCATTTGCTAAGGCAGTGGGTGCGTGGAGCTTGAGGAGAACAGAGGAGATCTAGAATAACTGGTGTCAGGAACTCCCTTGGGTACTGACAAGATTAAACTTCTGCATCAAGGATCCTGAATCAACATGACATCCTTAAATAAAAGTCCCATTGTTTGTAGTTTTTGAAAAATGACTGTAGAGGCTGACTAAATTAAAAATTCATCCCGCACGATTCATGGTTGTAAGATGGATGTTCTTTGAGTAGAGTGGCCCATTTATACAGATGCCATTTATACTACAGTTAGCACACATTTCCTCTTTAAAAAATAAAAACAGCATTCTAGATACAGTGTGAGATGATTCTCCTTTGCAGTTCTTCCCCTGCAATATCCCATAGGATGGGACAGAGAGTCAATTTCTAACCATTAGTCTTTTTTATCATTATTATAATATTAAATTTACTTGAAGAAGTATGCCCACAACCCACATTTTTGTTCTTCTAATCTCTTTCAACCTATAGGTTTATGTAGATCATTTTTTTAACCTTATTTTAAAATTAAGACGTAGAAAACCACACAAAACAAATGTAGAGCTTAGAGAATTATTATACAAATAATACCCTTGTAACCACCATCCCGTCTAAAAAACTAGCCATGCCAGAAGCTCCTCCAAATGCCCAACCCCAAATACAGCCCCCTCTCTCCCTCCAAATATAACCACTATCCTTAATTTTACAGTAATCATTTCCTTGGATTCGTATGGTTTCGTTACCCAAGGGTGAACCACTAGAGAATATAGAACAGTCTTGCCCAATTTCTTAAAAACTTGATATGTCTTTTAAACCTATTCTAACCTATAGGTTTTCCCTCCATCCACTTCCTTTTCCTACAGTTTACATGCCAAGGAACTCATGCTGTTTTACCTGCAGAGTTCCTCATAATCTGCATGCTGCTGATTACAAACGTTCATTGTGACGGTCAACACGTTCTTCTGTATATACTGGCGGATTCAGGCCTTGGTCAGTTTCGGGTTTTCACTATTTTGTTAGCAGCCACTGATGTTCAATTTCAAAAGGACCATGTTCTATCATTTTAAGTTATTGGCTGGAATGATGTTTTTTGAGATATAATTCACATATCAAAAAATCAACCATTTTAAAGTGTGCAATTCAGGGATTGTTAGTATATTCACCAAGTTTTGCAATCATCACCATGGTGTATTGTGGTTATTGCTCTTTGTTTAGTGAATTTTCTGAACTAATTCTGTAACGTCTGCATTCTTTGTTGTGTGTGGTCACTGAAGTCTTTGCTTGGCTAGCTAAGTGATCAGTTAATGAGATTTCCTTAAATGCCTGGAACCAATGAGTCTCCCAGTCTTGACCTACGGGTTCTGTGTGCGTGTCAGGGAATGTTTTCAAAACTCAGCTGGGCAGTTTCCAACTATGCCTTAGCCTTCACGTCCTCCTTGTGCCAGTCTGCAGCAAGAGTTCAGGGAACTCTCATGTCTTTACTGAGCATGTGCACAGCCCTACAAATGAGTGTGCCCTTCTAGATTCCCAGAAATATGATGGAGTTTTTCAAAGTCCCCAATAACATCTCATTCCCCAGATTTTCCTTTCTGGCTGTTTGATTAGCCAATTGTTGCCTCACTTGACTGCCTCAGGCAGAACAGAAATTAAATAATTGACAGCAAATATTTGCAACAAACACTCCCAGGGAAAAGGCTTTTTTGCCCTAGGGGAACGCTGCGTCAGATTTTTTTTCACTGTCCAAGAATAATTTTATGCCCTCTTGGGGGCTATATTAGCCCCAGTGAGAATACATGACAGAATATGCCACTGGCTTTTTCCATATAACACACATAGTAATATCCGCATAACAATACTACTGCCTCCACCAATATAATTAATGAATAGTTTAAACATTTTGCATGGTCTAACCCCTTTCTTCTCCCACTTGTTTTATGGTTGTACTATATCTACAATGCTTCATCATATAGCCACAGCTGACTCTTTCCTTTTTAACTCATTTAGACTTAATTCTAGGAGTAACTATATATTTAATGCTCACCACTAACCCTTACGTTGATATTTCCCTAGAGAGATATAGAGATCTTTCGGTTATCTAAAGTTCATTCTCTATTACTTTCGTTGATATTTCCCTAGAGAGATATAGAGATCTTTCGGTTATCTAAAGTTCATTCTCTATTACTTTCCTCAAGAAGGGCTTATATCAATATCCTTCTCCATGCTGTTAACAATTTGTCTGCTCTCTCTCTACTGGAAGGTCAGTATTCCTGGATATAAAATTACTGGCGAATATTTTCTTTTCTCGAATATTTTTAAAATGCTATTCAATTCCCTTATAGCATAAAGCTTTATTGTTTAAAAAATCTGATAACCTGCGGCTTCCCTGGTGGCACGGTGGTTGAGAATCTGCCTGCCAATGCAGAGGACACGGGTTCGAGCCCTGGTTTGGGAAGATCCCACATCCCGCAGAGCAACTAGGCCCGTGAGCCACAACTACTGAGCCTGCGCGTCTGGAGCCTGTGCTCCGCAACAAGAGAGGCCGCGATAGTGAGAGGCGCGTGCACCACGATGAAGAGTGGCCCCCGCTTGCCACAACTAGAGAACGCCCTCACACAGAAACAAAGACCCAACACAGCCCAAAATTAATTAATTAATTAATTAATTTTTTAAAAATCTGATAACCTGATTTTATTTTTCCTTATAAGCCTTGTTCTCTTTTCTTTTTTTAAATAAACTTACTTATTTTGGGCTGTGCTGGATCTTCATTGCTGTGTGTGGGCTTTCTCTAGTTGTGGTGAGCAGGGGCTACTCTTCGTTGTGGTGCGCAGGCTTCTCATTGAGGTGGCTTCTCTTGCTGCGGAGCACAGGCTCTAGGTGTGCGGGCTTCAGTATTTGTGGCACACGGGCTTAGTTGCTCCGTGGCATGTGGGATCTTCCTGGACCAGGGCTCGAACCCGTGATGCAGGCAGATTCTTAACCACTGTGCCACCAGGGAAGTCCCAGCCTTGTTCTCTTTATCCAAGGTGCCTAAATAATGTTTTTCCTTCTCTAAAAACCCAGTAATTTTACTAGAATGCAGTCCTGCTATTTGTCATTCTGGATCAGTATTCTCGGGTAAACAGTGTTTTTTTGTTATTTTTTTTAAATGTATAGTTCAATTATATGTGTGTGTGTGTGTGTGTGTGTGTGTGTGTGTGTGTGTACGTTTGTATTTTGTTTGTATTTCTTCTGTCCCCTTGCTTGGTTTCCTTCTTCAGGGACTCCTGTTACCTGTATGTTGGATCTTCTTTGCTTACCTTCCATATGTGTCATTTTCACTCAAGTTATTTCATCTCTTCATTTATTTTTTTAAATTTTCCTTAAAATTTTGTTAAGAGGATAGATCTTATATTACATGTTCTTATCACAAAATAATAATAATAAATAAAGAGGGTAGGAGAAAACCTTTGAAGGTAAAAATAAAAACAAAATTTTCCTCCCTTTAATCTTCTTTTTCTCCTAAAGCATTATTTGTTGTGCCTTTTCACTCTTCTATTTCTTTTAATTTATTCTACATTTCTAAAATGAATTCCCTGCTATTTGTAATTATTTTTGAGTTTGGTATCCTTATTTATGAGTTTTTCTAATTTATATTATTTTGTCATATCTTGTATCATTCTAATACATTTTTATTAAGTAACCTGTCACAATTTTTATCCGTTTTAAAGCAGGCTTTGCTGCTCAGTTTTTATGATATGAGTTTATTTTACTCCCTATTCTCTCTTCTTATAGTAACTGTCTATGAAATTTTATCCTGATAAATTTCTGTTAGTCATTTTAATGTGAACTTAGTTTGACTCAACTTTTAGAAAGAGGCAGGATTCAGATAGATTTTCTAACTTCACAGGGCCTCTTCTGTAGTTCTGTGTAGTGTTAAACAATATGGCCTCTCACTTTCTGAGATTCCTTGTAGTATCTGTTTCCCTCCCCAACTTTTATTTGAACCTCATCTTTCCCTCATCTCTGTTATTCTTACATGTTCATATTTTATCCAGCTACCTGGAGTTTCTCTTCAATATGACGCTCTATCATGGAAGGAGATTCCTAGTGGATCAATTTTAATGGGGCAGGGCTTCCCTGGTGGCGCAGTGGTTAAGGATCCACCTGCTGGGCTTCCCTGGTGGCACAGTGGTTGGGAGTCCGCCTGCCGATGCAGGGGACACAGGTTCGTGCCCCGGTCCGGGAGGATCCCACGTGCTGCAGAACGGCTGGGCCCGTGGGCCATGGCCGCTGGGCCTGCATGTCTGGAGCCTGTGCTCCGCGGTGGGGGCAGGGGCACAGTGGTGAGAGGCCTGCGTACCGCAAAAAAAAAAAAAAAGAATCCACCTGCCAATACAGAGGACACGGGTTTGAGCCCTGGTCTGGGAAGATTCCACATGCCACGGAGCAGCTAAGCCCGTGCGCCACAACTACTGAGCCTGCGCTCTAGAGCCCACGAGCCACAACTACTGAAGCCCGCGTGCCTAGAGCCCGTTCTCCGTAAGAGAAGACACCGCAATGACAAGCCCGTGCACCACAACAAAGAGTAGCCCCCACTCACCGCAACTAGAGAAAGCCCACACGCAGCAACAAAGACACAACACAGCCAAAAATAAAATAAATAAAATAAATAAATTTATAAAAAAAAATTTTTAATGGGGCATAGGGAACACACAGCTCTAGCCCCTTCAGACCTTCTTAACACAGGCTCTTATAACTTGTTCATTTCATTTTTAATTTTTTATATATACTTTTCCATGTATCTCAATAATCTTCATATTTATCATTTTCATTGGTTGCAAACAATTCCACTAGGTTAAAATATCATGATTTTATAACCATCTCTCTATTAATGGCTATTTGGGATGTATCCAGTTTTCCATGATAATAAATAACACATAATGCATTTCTTCTTCTGAATTACATCCTTAAAACAAATACCCTGGAGTGAGATTATTTAGTAAAAAAGTATGAATATTTTATGACTCTTGATAAAAACTGCCAGATTATTCATCAAATTGACTGAGATAATTTACAGTGTCACTAGAAATGTATAAATGTTTCAATTTCCCCAATAGTTCCATCACTAGCTTTACTAATGTTCCTTTATTGCTGTTAATTTTAGAGTTATAAAGTGACATTTCATTGTTGTTTTAAATCCCACGTCTTTTATTGCTGGCAAGACTGCACCCTGCTTCCTATGTTAATTTACTAACAGTGTTTCATCTTATGTAATGATTCTTCTTTGACCACTGTCCACAGTGAACTTAATGTAAATTTATAAAAACTCAATATATTTTGGAAATGTCATCATATGTATTAAAAATAATTTTCTATATTGTGACTTGACTTTTATCTTGGTTTTGTTGTGTTTTAGTTTTGTTAATTTTTGTTGTACAATCATTCTGCTTATCTTTTCCTTTGTAATTTATTTTTTTCCTTTAATCAAACATTATCTATCTCCCTCCATAGACTAAGTGCTCTATTTTCTCTTTATCCCCTATAATTAAATTTTTATAAATAGTTGACATTGAATTTTTATGTTGTTGACTGTGATATATTGCATGAGGTATCGGTTTAAGTTCATTTTTCCCCATGGTAATGTCAAGTTATTTTAACAGCATTTATGAAAATGAACCCTTCCCTGTTGCTTGGTTAAATTTAGGTGGACATGTATTGAACCCTTATGTATGTTGATTTAAGTCTATATTCTTGTTTTCCAGAGGGCACCTAACTGGGTTTAAACAGGCCATATTAATGATACTGCTGTTTTAGAAACAAAGGCCATGTTGCAGTGTCATATGATCAAACCTTATAGTGGAGAGTGCTCAAAAGTAACTCTTTATCTAAGCTTTCTTTTACTCCCTTCCCTTCCTTCTTTCTATAGTCTGTCTGTCTGTCTGTCTGTCTGTCTGTCTCTCTCTCTCTCTCTCTCTCTATATATATATATGGTTTACAGATGTGTAGATATCTATAGCTATATAGATATATATATCCTATTGGTTCTATTTCTCTAGAGCAGCAGTCCCCAACCTTTTTGGCACCAGGGACCAGTTTCGGGGAAGACAATTTTTCCATGGATGGGGTGGGGGGGATGGTTCAGGAAGTGATGCTAGCGACAGGGAGCGATGGGGAGCGGCAGATGAAGCTTCACTCGCTCACCCGCCACTCACCTCCTGCTGTGCGGCCCGCTTCCTAACAGGACGTGGACCGGTGCTGGTCCGTGGCCTGGGGGTGGGGGGACCCCTTCTCTAGAGAACAGCTGACAATGCGGTAATGTGGTCCTGATGGAGCTACCAGTCCCGCTCTCTGCTGGTTCTTGTCCTTTGTCCCCAGCCTGCTCTTCCTTTGAGTCTTAGTCAAAATATTACCTCCTCAGGGAAACATCCCCTCCTTCTATGCTTTATGGATGGAAAATGGGTGGAGGATGGGGAGAACCAATATATGTACCCAAAAGCCTTTTCCAGAAATCTCCTTTCCTCATGCCTGCCTTGTTCTCCAGCATCCAACTCTTCTCTGACAGGAGCAAGGAAATGGTGCTCAAAGACAGAATACTTTAGAGAGCTTGGCATGACAACACACTTCCACACATCCCTTACATTAGGCAGTAGATCTGTTTCCAGAGTATGAATTGAGTCATTATAAATTTAGCTGTGTTTTCCCAGTGAGTGGAGTCATAATATATACCTTCCCTGTGGCATCGTTGACAAGTAATTTTGTAAACCAAAACGTTGATAAAGCAAATACATTACACAGGTTTCAGAATCACCTGTGATTTTTTGGAATTTTTAAGCCACTCATGCCTGTCCCTGAGGATCTAGATGGCTTATTGCCAGGATACTTAACGAGATTGTAAAAGGGGAAAGGAGGAATGTAGGAATGTGTGTAGTTTCACAAAGCCACACAGGATAGTCTTATACCTGCCCCTTACACACGCACACACTCACTGAAAACCCCTGAAGCAAGGTACAATGATTATGTTCTATAAATTCAGGGGGTTTTTTCTTTATTAGGTTTTCTTAAAGTAGAGCCCATCTGTGGAAGATACAGCCAGCCAACCCCTCTGATATGCCAAAGAATGTAGACAGATATAAAGAGGATCATCAATAATTTTTAAATTAAATTGAGTCTTCAGAAACTGTATTTCCAAAAGGGAGGTTCTGTGCATTTGGCAGTCTTTGCTCTGTAGTTTAACTAAGCTGGCACACTTCTGAGTTTAGGTGGCAATAAAATAAATGATAGAAAAACTGCTTCAGAGGCACCTTTTAAGATTCAGATATTCAGGCTAGGACTCGTGAGACATAATCTCCAACCAGGCATTAGGCCTGCAATTAAGGCAAATAAGCATCTGTGTAAACACAATATCATCTCTTAAGGACCAAGTATCCAGAGATACCTCAGACAGGGGAATCTATATTTACTGAGCTCCTAGTATGACTCCGACACTTTCTAGAGGTTTTTAAACATTCTAGTTTTCACAGAAACCTTGGGAAGTAGGGAATATGTTGACAGATTAGGAAACTAAGGCATGGAGTTCAGAAACTGTCCAAGTGAATATAAATAGTAGGTGGTAAAGACCTGGGGTCCAGGTCTTTCTGGCTCAAGCCTCCTGCTTTTAACCACTAAATTTCGATGTAACAGAAGCAATTTAGCCCCACTGTCAGCTCGAGAGAGAGCAGAGGGTTGGCAGCAAATGGAGCCAGGGTTGGTTGCGGGGGCGGTGACGATCAAGCTTCTTACTGCCTTCTTACCAGTGGCAGTGGCATGGTGGTGTTGGTGACAGGCCAAGAATGCAGGCAGTACAGCAGAGAGCAATCACAACCCATGGTGTGGTTGTTCTCATGTCTATGAAGACCTGAAGGAACAAGGGGGCCACCATCAAGCAGTGTTCAATTTGTTGAAGGTCATTTCTCTTGAGAGAAAGGAGAGGAGTAACATACCAAGTAAGTAAATCAGCCCTCTCAGCACCATCTCTTATCATCTGCCATTTGCCTTAAGAATTAAATCCAGGGACCTCCCTGGCAGTCCAGTGGCTAGGACTCTGTGCTTTCACTGCTGTGGGCCTGGGTTCAATCCCTGGTCAGGGAACTAAGATCCCACAAGCTGTGCGGTGTGGCCAAAAAAAAAAAAAAAGGAATTAAATCCATCCCTTACATTCTCCCTTTCAGCACTTCAGTCATCCTGTCTTTTTTTTTACATTCTCAACTAAATCTGAGCTTTAATCTTCCTGATTTTATCTTCCTTTCTAGAATGTTGAGCCATGGATTCATACTTGACTTTTTATTGAACTTTTTGGAATTATAGCCTATGATAGGCTTTTGCGCACAGCTTCCCCTCTCTTTGCTTTTATTAACACTATGGTAGTCTTTCACGGTTATCATTGCTTCTCTTAATTCTAGTACAGTGTACCCAAGCTGAGGATCTTTGAATCTCTGAATCAGTCCTATTGCCTGTTGCTACCATAAAAGGACAGAACAATAAAGGCAAAATGCCCAATGTTATACATAGCTGGAACACTGGTCCCAAATCTATGTGTGGGCTCTCTTACCTGATTAGCAGGGCTAGGCTTTAAGGAATCCTTTCGCTCAGATATGGGAAAGGCCAGGCAGCCTCTGCCTTGCTGCCTTTGTCTTGACCAAACCACCTTTCTTACCCACCAAATCCTGGACCTCTGACTTAATCTTCCAGGAGCTGTACAGAAAAACCAACGCTGCGAACTAGAGAACTCCTCCCTAGCCCCATCCCATCCTGGTGTGGGGGATTGAGTTCGAGCATGCTCAGGGAAGGAATTCCAATAAAGGAGCCCTTCTCTAAGAAGGAATGTGGCCTAAGCCCATTTTACTGATTGAAAATTATGAGGAAAAAAAAGAACCCAAAGTGGGCACACCATCACAAAGAAAGGCCTCCACCCGCTACAAAAAATGTTACTGGAAGTCATGAGGTAAATTCTAGAAATAAATTCATATTGCTATTTTGTCCAATACTTGCCTATTTTAGAGGCACAAGTTCTAGGTCTTATGGCCATGCCTTTCTCATCCTAAAGCAAATAAAGTCCTCTATTTGAGAGCTGAAACTGCCTGCAAGTTGAGTGAAGAACCTTCTGGATGCTCTACAATGGAAGGAGAACTCTAGCCATCTTAGGTATAGCTGAAATGTGCCATCACTGCTCTATCTTGCTTTTCTTATTTTTTATTGATATTATGAAAGCATCATCCAAAGCAGCCATCTGTCAATTCAATAAGTCCATAGTATTCTCCCAAAAATATCACCACCCAGTTGTATTTCATCACATTTCTCCTTAGGTCTATGGATTCAGATTGTAAGGAACAGCATCTTGCAACTCTTATCCCTTACCAGATGAGTTTTTTAGATAAAGTGTATGCATCTATTACAGCATTCTAATCATGAATTCAACTCTACATACCTCAGCAGAACCTATGAGATAATATTAACTTCATACATGAAATCTTTAAGGTCACTTTGGTTATGACTCCAGATATTGGAAATTAACACCTGAAGTAATGAGAAACTGCCTTCATACTTTTATCTTGTGGATTACTGGGAAACGTCTTCCTTTTTTTTTTTTCTTCTACAGTGCATAAGCCCAAACGACAAATGGATAAAAATCACATTTGGTCCAGTTAAGTAAGGGTAGGCGATCTGAAGCCTCACCTATACCATTCCCCTCCCACTCCTTCCACCATCTGTGTTAGTCCCAAAGGTATTTCCTCAAACTCAGAAAGCTCCACATGGCACAATTTGACATTTATCTTTTTTCCTCCCGAGAACCTAGTTCATGACGTTTTTCTCCCATGTCATCAACTTCAGTCCAAAACCTTCCCAGTCTAATCAGTGGGACTGACTGTCTCCAGCATCTTGGTGACTTAAGTATCCATATGACTTGGCAGGTGTAAATATCTCTACATGTAAAAGAGTAATGTACCAGGTCGCAACAGCTGGTGGAATATGCACTTTAGGATTATTCAAAGCCATTTGCCATGACTCTGTTTTAATCATGCATCCTTCTGCCCTTACAGAATTTCCTAAGTTAAATACAATCTCCCTTAAAACAATCTCCATTTAAATTACTTGAAAAATTAATCAAATACTTCATTCCATCTATAAAATGTCCAATGGCCATGGTACACTGAATCCTCAGGGATAATGAGCTATATTCTAGTACATCCACTCATTCTGCTTCCACCATTAGGCTGTGTGCATACTAAGTACAAGTGCCATTTATTCCCAAACCTGTTTATTCAAATTTTACTTGTTATAATTAACAGATTTAATTAAAATATTAATTAAATCAAATGGAAGCATGAGTTGTTCTTTGTGTAAAGTTAAGCTGAATAGCTCTGCAAAAGACAATGTCAAGAAAATGAGAAGATGAGTCATACATTGGGAGAAAATATTTCTAAAACACACATCTGATAAAGGATTGTTATCCAAAATATAAAAGAAATCTTAAAACTCAATAATTAGAAAAGAAACAACCTGATTAAAAAATGGGCCAAAGACCTTAACAGACACCTCACCAAAGAAGATATACAGATGGCAAATAAGCTTATGAAAAGACGCTCCACACCACATGTCATCTGAAAAATGCAAATTAAAACAGCAATAAGATACCATTACACACCTATTAGAATGGCCAAAATCCAGAACACTGACAACACCGAATGCTGGCCAGGACAGAGAGCAACAGGAACTCTTATTCATTGTTGGTGGGAATGCAAAATACTACAGCCATTTTGTAAGACTGTTGGGCACCTTCTTATAAAACTAAACATACTCTTATCACATGATCCAGGAATTGTGCTCCTTGGTATTTACCCAAAAGAGTTGAAAATTTATGTCCACACAAAAACCTGCACATGGATGTTTATAGCATCTTTATTCATAATTGCCAAAATTTGGAAGCAACCAAGATGTCCTTCAGTAAGCAAACAGATAAACTGTTACATCCAGACAATGGAATATTATTCAGCACTAAAAATAAATGAGCTATCAAGACATGAAAAGGCATGGAGGAACTTTAAATGCATATTGCTAAGTGAAAGAAGATGACCTGAAAAGTCTATATACTATATGATTCCAACTATATGACATTTTGGAAAAGGCAAAACTATGGAGACTATAAAAATATCAGTGGTTGCCAGGGGTTGGAGGAGGGAGGGATAGATGAACAGGCAAAACATAGAGAATTTTTAGGGCAGTGAAAATTCTCTGTAAGATACTATAATGATGGATATAGCTCATTATACATTTGTCTAAATTTATAGAATGTACAACACCAAGAGTGAACCATAATGTAAACTATGGCCTTTGGGTAATTATGATGTTCCAATGGAGGTTAATCAATTTAACAAATGTATCACTCTAGTGGGGGATATGAGGGTGATAATGAGGATGCCTATGCATGTGCGGGGGCAGGAGTATATGGGAAATCTCTGTACCTTTCCCTTAATTTTGCTCTGAATCTAAAATGGCTCTAAAAATAAAGTCTTAATTTTTAAAAAAGTTAAGCTGAATACTTCAGGGATACTTTATAAATGCTGTGAAATTATATATGGGCAAGACATCTGTGAAATAGTGGAGAGAATAATAAAAGCCTAGAAGGATTCTGCACTCAGTTGCATTATAGTGTCATAATCAAATTCATTAGCCCGTTTAAAAAAATACAAACTGTAAATGTTAGAGAGATATGATTAATACAAGGGAAAAAACTCAGCCTGATGTTAAATATTGATCAATAATGTACATTTTTTTGTTTTAAATTAAACTGTTAGAATTTGTATGTAAACATTTAAATTAATCCCTGTAACTGTCATTGAAAAATTAACTAGTCAAACCACACTTGAGCACATCATAGTCAAACTGATGAAAACCGAAGATGAAGAGAATCTTGAAAGCAGGAAGAGGAAGAGACACATGATATATAAGAGAACAATAATGCAAATGACACCTGGATTCTCAAAAGAAATAATTAAGGCCAGGAGACAAAGGAATAAAATGTTCAAGGTGCTGAAAAAAAAAAACAACTTTTCACTCAAAATTCTATATCCAGAAAAGTATCCTTCAAAAGTGAAGGCAATGGAGATGGAAACAACCTAAGTGTCCATCATCAGATGAATGGATAAAGAAGACGTGGCACATATATACAATGGAATATTACTCAGCCATAAAAGGAAATGAAATTGAGTTATTTGTAATGAGGTGGATGGACCTAGAGTCCGTCATACAGAGTGAAGTAAGTCAGAAACAGAAAAACAAATACCGTATGCTAACACATATATATGGAATCTAAAAAAAAAAATGTCATGAAGAACCTAGGGGTAAGACAGGAATAAAGACACAGACCTACTGGAGAACGGACTTGAGGATATGGAGAGGGGGAAGGGTGAGCTGTGACAGGGCGAGAGAGAGGCATGGACATATATACACTAACAAACGTAAGGTAGCTAGCTAGTGGGAAGCAGCCGCATAGCACAGGGAGATCAGCTCGGTGCTTTGTGACCGCCTGGATGGGTCGGATAGGGAGGGTGGGAGGGAGGGAGACGCAAGAGGGAAGAGATATGGGAACATATGTATACGTATAACTGATTCACTTTGTTATAAAGCAGAAACTAACACACCATTGTAAAGCAATTCTACTCCAATAAAGATGTAAAAAAAAAAAAAGTGGAGGCAAAACAAAGACATGTTCATATTAAAAGGAAAAAAAAAGCTGAGACGATGTCACCATCAGACCTATGAAAGTTCTTCAGGCTGAAGGGAAAGGACACCAGATGGTAATGCCCATCTCCAGAATGTAATTAAGAGCACTTGAATTAGTAAATATGTTGGTAAATATAAAGACCATATAATTTTTTTCTCTTAAATTTTTAATTATTTTGTGGTGTTTGTAACATACATGAATGTAACATACATTAAAACTATAAGACAAAAGACATGAAGTTAAATGGAACTGTGCAGTTAAAAGTTTCTTATATTTTACGTGAAATAATGCAGTCTTAATTCTATGTAGCCCACCATAAGTTAAAGATGCATGTTGTAATCCGTAGAGAAATCACTGAAAAGTAATGAAAAGGTAAAATTTTAAAGTCAATAGAGAAATTAAAATGGAATACTGAAAATATTCAATTAACCTCCCACAAAAGGAAAGGAGGTAAAAAAGAAATGAGACAAAGAAAAACAAAGAAGCAAAATGATAGACCTAAGTCAAAATAGATAAATAATTACACTAAACCAACCATCTTAATAAACACATTAAATGCAAATGGTCTAAACTACCAAATAATAATCAGCTGTGGACATATTGTATAAAAAAGCAAGACTCAACTATATCCTCTCTATAAGAAACTCACTTTGAATGTAAAGATACAGGGGGGTAAAAGTAAAATGATGTAACACGATATACCATGCAAACACCAATCCAAAGAAAGATGGAATATCCATATTAATATCAGGCAAAACAGGCTTCAGAATAAGAAGTATTATCATCAAGAGTGAAAACAGGAGATCACATCAAATAAAGGGGCTAAATCATTGAAAATAAAGAACAATCCTAAATATGTATGCCACCAATAATGGAGTATTAAAATACATGAGAAAAAACTAATAAAACTGAAAGAAAAAACAGATAAGACTACCATTATTTTGGACACTTCAACACCAGACTCTCAATCATTATAGAACTAATTAGACAGAAAATCAATAAAAATATGAAATATTTGAACAATACCATCAATCAACTTGACCTAATTAACACTCGTATAGAATACTCCATCCAAAAATAACAAAATAAAGATTCTTTTCAATAGCATATGGAATATTTACCAATATATACTATGTTATGGGCCATAAAGTAAGTCTAAATAATTTTAAATGATTGAATTGATATGACAAATGTTCTCTGACCACAATAACTTTTAATTAGAAATAAGTAACAGAAAGATATCTGAAAAGTCTCTAAACACTTGGAAATTAAACAACACTTCTAAATGTGGATCCATATGATTCCTGTTGATCAAGGATCAAGGGAAATTTTTAAATATTTTGTACTAAATTAAAATGAATACACAAAAGATCAAATTTTGTGGGACACAGCTAAAGCAGTGCTTAGAGGGAAATTTGGTGCATTGAATGCTTATATTAAAAGAAAAAGAATGATTTCATACCAATGTTCTAAACTTCCACCTTAAAAAACTAAAAAAAGAAGAGCAAATTTAACCCAAAGTAAAAATATAACAAAGATAAGCAGAAATCAGTCAATTACATGGAAAAAAAAGAAAAATAGCAATAATAGAGAAAAATCAATAAAACTAAAAGCTGATTTTTTGAAAATATCAATAAGGGAAAAAGTCAAAAAAGACACAAAATACTAATATCAGGAATAAGAAAGGGGACATCAATATAGATCCTACAGTCATTAAAAGGATAAAAAGAGGTTTTCATGAACAGTTTTATATGCCAAAATTCAACATCTCAGAATTAACAGATTCCTTGAAATATGAAGCTCACCTAAGAAGAAATATAGCATCTGAATATCCCTGTACCTATTAACAAATTGAACTTTCCTACAAAGAAAATTCTAGGCCCTGATGGCTTCACTTCCCTTTACTAGAGGGGATCCACCTCCTCACTCCATTTGTTTGGCAAATAATAATTAAGGAAGAAAAAAATTCCATTTCTAATCAAACTCTTCTCAAAAATAGGAGAGACAGTGACCTGCTTAATTAATTCTATGAGGTCAGCATTACCCTGATATGAAAGCCAGCTAAAACACTACAAGAAGAGAAAGCTATGTTTCAATATCCCTCGTAAAGGCAGAAACAAAAATTTTGTAACAAAACATTATCAAAGATAATTCAGTCAAAACATAAAAGGGATAATACATCAGGACCATGAGGGGTTTATCCCAGGAATGCAGAGGTGGATTAACATTTCAAAGTCAGTCAATGTTAAGCAACATATTAATTGACTAAAATAAGAAATATGTTTATCTCAATGGATGCAGAAAGTATCTTGACAAAATTAAATACCTTTTCATAATATCAACTCCCAGAAAACCAGGAATAAAAGGATGCTTCCTTAATCTTATAAAGTACAGTTGACCTTTGAACAACACGGGTTTGAATTGCACAGGTCCACTTATACCTGGATTTCTTCCAGTAGTAAATACTACAGTACTACACCATCCGCGGTTGGTTGAACCTGCAAATGCAAAACCATGGATACAGAGGAGCCGTGAACACAGAGCACCGACTACCTGTTATACTCAGATTTTCAGCTGTGCAGAGGGTCAGTGCCTCTAAGCCCCAAACTGTTCAAGCGTCAATTATATATCTCTTTTAAAAAAAACCTCCAGCTAATATTGCACCCTGTTTTCAGTAATAAGGCAAGTATGTCCATTCTTGTCATTTTTACTCAACATTGTACTAGATGATCTAATACAGTAAGAAAAAACAAAGATTGGAAAAGACGAAATTAATCTTTATTTGCAGTTGCCATCATTGTTTATATAGAAAATTATAAAGAATTTCCAAAACAATTACTAGAAATAATAAGTGAATTGAGTAAAGTGTCAGGATATGATATCAATATACAAAAATCAATTGTATTTTTATATACTAAAAGGAAAAACTTGTAAAATGAAATTTTAAAAGAAATAATTCCATTTACATTAGCATCAAAATGATATGATGCACTGAGAAAGCCATAATATCACTCATGTGGTATTTCTGCCAAAAATACATAACCTTGAACCTAGATCATAAAGAAACATCAGACAAACTCATACTGAGGGACAATCTACAAAATAACTGGCATATACTCTTCAATAATGTCAAGATCAAAGAAGCAAAGAAAGGCTGAGGAACTAGGCCAGATTACAGGAGATTAAATACCATCAGGGAAATGTAAATCAAACCACCATGAGATGTCACCTTCTACCTGTTAGAATGGCTATTATCAAAAAGACTAGATAACAAGTAAGTGCTGTGGAAAAAAGGGAACCCTTGTACACTGTTGGTGGGAACATGCATTGGTGCAACCACTGTGGAAAACAGTATGGAGGTTCCTCAAAAAACTAAGACTAGAACCACCATAGAATCCAGCAATCCCACTCCTAGGCATATATCCAGAGAAATTAAAACACTAATTCAAAAAGATAGGTACACCTCCATGTTCAACGCAATGTTATTTATAATAGCCAAGACATGGAAATAACCTGTTCAATGCAATGTTATTTATAATAGCCAAGACATGGAAATAACCTAAGTGTCCATCGAGTGATAAAATAAAAATAAAGAAGGTGTGGTATATATCTACAATAGAATATTACTCAGCCGTAAAAAAGAAGGAAATAATGTCATTTGCAGCAACATGGATGGACCGTGAGGGCATTATGCTAAGTGAAATAAGTCAGTGAAAGACAAATACCCCATGATCTCACTTATATGTGGAATCTTAAAAAAACAAAAACAAACAAAAAACCAAGCTCGTAGATACAGAGAAGAGATTGGTGGTTGCCAGAGGCAGAGGGTGGAGGGTGGGTGAAATGGGTGATGGGCTCAAAAGGTACAAACTTCTGTTATAAAGTAAATAAGTCATAGGGATGTGCAGGATGTACAGCATGGTGACTGTAGTTAATAAGACTGTATCGTATATTTGAAGTTTGCTAAGGGATTAGATCTCAAAAGTTCCCATCACAAGAAATAAAATTCCATAACTCTGTGTGGTGACAGCTGTTAACCAGACTTGTTGATCATTTTGCAATATATACAAATATCGAATCATTATGTTGTACGCCTAAAACTAATATAATGTCATATCTCCATTATACCTCAATAGAAAATAATAAAAGAGATTAAATTCACGACAACAAGTGTAATGCATAACACTGAATTATATCTTAGATCAGGCAAAACATTAGCTATACAGGACATTGTTAGGATAATTGGCTAAATGTGAAAATGAACTATGCATAAGATAACAGAAGTGGACTGTATCAATCTTAAATTTTCTGATTTTGATAATGGTGCTGTATTTATCCTTGTTTTTAGGAAATACACGCTGAAGTATCTGCGGGGAACCATGTCTCTAACTTACTGCCAAATGATTCATGAAAAAAATATGTGCATGTGTCTTGTGTACAGATAGGGAGATAGAAAGAGAGAGATTTTCACTTGATTTTCTAATTCACAGTCTGAGCTTTGGTGGCATAAGCCAGCTTTCCCAGAGCTAAATCGTTAAAGAATGAGCTGCTTGAGGAGGTTCTAGACCTCATTCCTTACTCAAACATTCCCCAAGCACATCCCCTGTGCAATGCTCCATACTACTTTGCCTCTGAAGCCAAGTAATCCACCCAGGACGCAGCGCCTATGTGGCCTGGTATATACAATGCATCCTACCACTCCCAACCGTCTTTACTAGAGGGAATCCACCTCCTCACTCCATTTGTTTGGCAAAAGACAAAGTGATATCTTGTCATTTAAGTTTCTCACTTCTTCAACTAGTTGCAAAAACGGGCTCTCCCAATTGGCAATTCTACAGTGTCAATTGCCAAAATATTTTTTTGCCACATGCTCTGTGTTGCAATACGCTGCTACAACTTTGCTTAGTCACTGAGTGGTTTCCTCCCACTACCACTTAGAAGCTCCAGCATTCTTCTTTTATTTTTTTAATAAATTTATTTATTTTATTTTATTTTGGGCTGCGTTGGGTCTTCCTTTCTGCACGTGGGCTTTTCTCTGGTTGCGGTGAGCGGAGTCTACTCTTCATTGTGGTGCACAGGCTTCTCATTGTGGTGGCTTCTCTTGTTGAAAGCATGGGCTCTAGGCGCTTGGGCTTCAGTAGTTGTGGCACACGGGCTCAGTAGTTGTGGCTCGCAGGTTCTAGAGTGCAGGCTTAGTAGTTATGGCGCACGGGCTTAGCTGCTCCATGGCATGTGGGATCTTCCCAGACCAAGGCTCGAACCTGTGTCCCCTGCATTAGCAGGCGGATTCTTAACCACTGTGCCACCAGGGAAGCCCCCAGCATTCTTCTTGAGATGGCAAAACGCTCCGAGGAATATCACTCTATAAACTCTGAATCTCCTCCTTGTGTGCTTATTAACCCTGAAGTCAGTCCTTGTGTTTGGGAAGGCAGGCAGCAAATTACCAAATACACTGAACTTGTTTTTTGTTTGTTTGTTTTTATACTAAACTCATTTTGAGGAGAGAGGTGTGTGTGTGTGTGTGTGTGTGTGTACAAACATACAACGACCTTTCCTCACCTGGCCCTAAAATATGATTGTGCTGTGGGTGGTAATTTGTGACAGACTATGCTGTTCCCTTCTTCCTTGGGAGAGATCAGGAGCTTAGTTTTTTATTATCAAGTCTGGGTGCACCTACCATCTCAGAGCAAATTTAATATGCCAACATAAGTGATTCCTAGGGGAATAGGTGTGTATGTGATGACAGACTCTTCTTTTGTCGTCAACATAAAAAAATGAAAACTTTAGAATATTTCATAACTGTTCATGGTAACATCTCAATTATCCAACACTATTTAGAAATGACATATTCAAGATGGTTAAGTTTCCACATAAGCAAGTGTGAAACCCTTTCAAGTCCCACCTTAACTATTTAACTGCAGTTTGACAGAAATCATTCCAACATCCACTGTATATTTTCAGGTGCTCTTAAATTAACAATAACAAATGATTTAATAAAGAGCTACGGTCATTATCATGTACAGCATATTTTGATATCACTGTAATAGATCCATATACCACTACTACTAACAACAACAATAGTGGCGGCAACAACAATATTTGTTGAATGTCACATGATATGCCAGATGCTATCCTAAGCACTTTACATTTATTCATTAATTTAGCTTTCACAGCAACCATATGTAGAATAACCCCCACTTTACAGATGAGGAAACTGAAGCACAGAGAGGTTAAGCAACTTGCCCAAGATTACAATGGGAGAGCTCCCGATTTAAACCCAGGTATGAGGACAAAAGGCAAATACATGGCCATAAAGTATAATTTCACGACAAAGTCCAGTAATCTCTATTTAAAAAGGATGCTGGCTACTGTCAATAACACGCACACACTATTCTCCCTCTTTTTTCTATTCTCACCTTTTTTTCTTATCTCTTTTATAGACTGTTTTCCCCACATTTCTTAGGTTTTTCACTACGTAGCTTTGGGTCAATATTGCTAACAAGCAGGGCCACTACCAGGTCGACACTGCCAACCCCGGGCCACTTACTTGAGGTGCACAAATTCTAGACACCTTGCTTGCCTCACCCTAGTCCTGGCTTGGCCACCCAATAAGAATGTGTCTTTCGTTGCTATTATGAAAAGGCATGATCTCTGATTCTAATTTCTGGTATTTATTTCACAATGAATCATCTCCATTTCCTCTCATTCGGGTTCAAGCCCATGCAATTTTTGACCTAATCATGTTGTAGTCCCCTCCAGAAGGCTATAAATCTGTAACAGTTATAAGAGGATGGTTCAAATGATTAATCTGATTGTTAAATTCTGGGAACTCCTTCATTGGCTTGCATTAAAGGGGCTGAAACAGAACAGACACTACCACGGGGTTGGGTAGAGAATTATACCTGGGATCACTGGGATGAGCCCTGGGTACCCCCATTTCTAGCGAGATGTCTATTCTCTGCACTCCCACGGTATATATCCAGTGCATCTTTTTTTTTTTTTTTTTACATCTTTACTGGAGTATAATTGCTTTACAATGTTGTATTAGTTTCTGTTGTACAACAAAGTGAATCAGCTTTATGTATACATATATCCCCATATCCCTTCCCTCTTGAGCCTCCCTCCCACCCTCCCTATCCCAACCCATCTAGGTCGTCACGAAGCATCGAGCTGATCTCCTTGTGCTACGCAGTAGCTTCCCACTAGTCATCCATTTTACATTTGGTAGTGTATATATGTCAAAGCTACTCTCTCACTTCGTCCCAGCTTCTCCTTCCCCTACTGTGTCCTCCAGTCCATTCTCTACGTCTGACTCTTTATTCCTGCCCTGCCACTAGGTTCATCAGTACCATTTTTTTAGATTCCATATATATGCGTTAGCATACGGTATTTGTTTTTCTCTTTCTGACTTACTTCACTCTGTATGACAGACTCTAGTCCAGCGCATCTTTGATGGCTCCTACTTAACCCTTCACTTCCTCTGCTGGGACCAGAACCTTGTCCAAAGAGTCAGCCCACTTGATTGAGATTTGCCAAGTTCTTGACCACCCCTCCTTCCTTGTGCCCCCTATATCCAGCTCATGGCTCTCTGGGAGTCTATTACAAATAGATGGATCATCTAGAATTGTCACACCGATTGTGGCCTCATATTGACTATTCCACTTCTTGAGACACCAGAAGTCATGATCACTGCCATTCCACAGAATCCTGACCTCACAGAAGACCCTAGACCAGTGCACACTGCACCTTTGGCTATTCCCTTCCTCTCTGCCCCTGCCCCAAGTTCCCCCAGCCCCAGCTTCCTATCATTCACTGAATGCCCAAGATGCCTTCTAGCTGAGCTCATCCAAGTTAAAGCTCTAAGCATCCTAGGAACACATCTGAGCACAGTTTGGAGCCACAAAAGGGCAATGCTGTGAAAGGAGAAAGCTTTGTCCAAGCACAAAATCATTAACTGAATAAGCAATGTAAGCTAAGTACTGCAAGGTTTCTTAGACTTTTTAGCAAGTTACTACTTGTATTAGTCAGGGTCCTTCAGAGAAACAGAACTAATATACTGATACAGTAGATGAAAAGATTTATATGAATGATTAACTCACATGATTATGGAGGCTGAGAAGTCCCAAGAGCTGTAGTTGGCAAGCTGGGGACCCAGGAGGGCCCATGGTGTAGTTCCAGTCCAAGTCTGAAGACCTGAGAACCAGCAGACTCGATGGAATAAGTTCCAGTCCAAGTGCAAGTCCATAGGCAGGAGAAGACCAATGTCCAAGCTGGAAGACAGTTGGGAAGAGAGAGTGAATTCTCCCTTACTCAGCCTTTTAGTTCTATTCAGGCCTTCAACTGGTTGAATGAGGTCCACTCACATTATGGAGGGCAATCTGCTTTACCCTGTTTACCAACTCAAACATTAATATCATCCAGAAACACCCTCACGGACATACCCAGAATAATGTTTAACCAAATATCTGGACAACCTGTGGCCTAGTCAGGTTGACACATAAAATTAACCATCACAAGGGTATACCTTCCACAACTTGTCACCATATGCCTCTCCTTAAACCATACTTAATCTCCAAATAAAGACAATAACAAGGTCATAACTCCACCTAACTGATACAACTATTTGCATACAACTGAAAATGCACTAATCCCCTCCCCAGAATAGGAGATAAATCCTTGAGTGATGTTTACTCTTATCTTTGATATCGCAAAACTTAAATACTATGATGTAAAATTAACAATAATAAATACTATGACATAAAGCCAGTATATGTTACATGATAAAGGAATAAGAAAAGGAAGAAAGCAAAGATTATTTGCTTAGTGTATAGATGTCTGTGTATATACATATCTAAATACATATACATACAATATATATGTATACACACACAAATATATTCGTAACAAAATAAGAAGGAAATATTCATATAATTATAGTCCTCATTTCTGTAACTGGTCACATGGTCATAACTGGTATTTATAACTACCTTCTTCAACTACTCAATAACAGTATTCATTATTGTCAGTGTACTCAGGCCTTTCCTCAAGGGGGAACTGGCCTCCCCTTCATCGAAAATGCTTTGAGTCTATAAACTGGCTCAAGTCTGGGAACTGATTGATGGGCCATGACTCTCTGTTTTTATGATTCTGGTTAAGATTTTTCTTCACTTGACCTAGAACTTTTCTGCTTATGCAGATCAAGTAAGAACTTAGTAGGCTTCTACAAAATCTCAATGGCATGTAACAAAAAGGCTTTATTTCTTACTTATAAGTGTTTTCAGTCAGAAGGGGTGATTCTGTCTCAAACCACAGGCAAAGAACCAGCTTGCTGCATGCGTTTCATGTAGAGAGCCCAGGTTAGAGGGGCAGCAACCACCTGCATCATGTTCTTCTCACAGCAGAAGCTAAAAACTATCAAAGAGGCAAGGAGAAACATGCCCTGCCTCTAAGATCTAGGCTTGGAGCTTCCACATTGTCAATTTCACCCATATTCCATTGGCCAAAGCAACAGGTATGGAGGATATTTGCAAACATCATTAGTCTAACTACTGCACACTGCTTGGATTTCCACATCCATCCAAGATGGAGTAACAGGGATGGGATTTACCCTCCTACTTGAAACAACTAAAGAAATGTCCAAAATATATAAAAAACTATTTCTAAGACATTGAAAATTGATGCAGTAAAAGACAGTGATCCCTGAAATATGGGAAACAAATGAAATGAGACCTATGATTTCCCATGCTTACTGCCTGGAGGGAGTTTCCAGGCTGCTGAGCAGAGAAGGGAAACCCAAGCAGAGCCCTATGGTGCCCCCGAGTTGAAGAGACAGGGATAAAAGTCTGGAGAAGCCAAAAGGGCAAGAGTTCATAGGAGAGAATAACAGAGAGAAGAGAGCTGCATAGAGAGAACTCTGGAGATCTGCTGAATCTGCAGCTGAGTACTGAGCAGCACATGTGTGTGAGAAAACTACCCAAGACCAGGTAAAGGACCACCCAAAATGTTTAGGGAAACAATCCTCAGCTCTCACACAGAGAAGGGAAAAGCTCCTGTTTCCACAAGTCAAAGGGAAATACTCATAATTCATGAGGCACTGAGGAGAGCACTCAGGAGGTTTTCCTCAGTAGTAAGGCAAAATAAGCCTTAGACTAAATGCTGCTCTGATCCTGCCTACCAAAGCTTAAAAGCAAGACCGAAAGGATCAAACTGTTTCTTATTAACATAACTGTGTTCCAGTATGAAACTCAAAAATATTTATAGTGATATTAAAAAATCTAGCACTGAAAAAGTAAAATTCAAAATGTCTGTCATCCTATCAAAAATGACTAGGCATGTAAGAAAGCAGGAAACTAACACCCAAAATTACAAGAAAAATCAATTGAAAACAAATGACACAGATGATAGGATTAGTAGACAAGTACATCAAAACAGGTGTTAGTTATAACTGTGTTTCATATATTTAAGAAGCTAGAGAAAATATTGAACATGATAGTAGAGACACAGAAGATATTTTAAAAGACCCAAATGAAACTTCTAGAAATGAAAACAATGTTTAAGATGAAAAATAAACTGGAGTTGATTAACACCAGGTTAGCCATCACAGAAGAAAAGATCAGAGTATTTGGAGAAAGAGCAATAAAAACCATCAAAAATGAAACACGGACAGCAAAAAGATCGAAAAAACAAATTGAACAGAGGATTAGTAAGCTTTGTGACAACTTCCAGCAACCGAATATTTGTGTAATTGTAATCTTTGAAGCAGGGAAAAGAGATGGGGATGGGGGCAGAAGATATATTTGGAGAAATAATGACTGCATATCTTCCAAATTTGACAGAAACTATAAACCAACAGATCCAAGAAGGTCGACAAATCCCAAATTCCAGAACATGACAAAAGCAACACCAGTGCACGTCACAGTCAAATTCTTTAAAAGCCAAAAAGCCCTTAAAAGCAGCCAGAGGGAAAAAAAGTACATTGTTTACATAAGAGAAAATATATAGATTACTGCAAATTTATCATTGGAAACAATGTAAGGTAAAGTACAGTGAAGTAACATCTTCAAAGTAATGAAAGTATAAACTTGTACCCTAGATTTCTATACCCAGCAAAATTAACTTTCATAAATGAAGGTCATATATAGACTTTGCCAGATGTACAAAAGATTAAAGAATTCATCACCAACAGGCCCACGCTATAAGAAATATTAAAGAAAGTCCTTCACACAGAAGGAAAATGATACCAGATGAAAATCTGAACTTATACAAATAAATGAAGAGCATTGGTAATGGTAACTACATGGATAAATAGAAAATTATTTTTCTTATTATCTAAATCTCTTTAAAAGATAACTGACTATCTAAAGAAAAATAATAATATGTATTTTAGGGTATATAACATATGTAGAAGTAAAAATTATGGCAACATACCGGCAACAAAGGGCAGAAAGTGAAAAACTGAAGTATACTGTTGTCAGGATTTTTTGTTGTCACTATGTATGAAGTGATTTACTATCACTTAAAGGTAGAATGTGACAAGTTACAGATGTATACTACAAACTAATTCAACCACTTAAATAACAAAACCAAAAATCATAGCTAATAAATTGACAAAGGAGATAAAATGGAATCATAAAAAAATACTCAGTTAATCCAAAAAAATGCAGACAAAAAGGATAAGAGGAGCAAAGAATGGATGAGACAAAGAGAAATCAAATAGCAAGATAGTAGATTTAAATCCTATCGTATCACTAATCACATTAAATGTAAATGGTCTAAACTCCTCCCCTCAATTAGGAAACAGAACTTGTGAGATTAGAAAATAAAGCAAGACTCAATTATACCCTGCCTACAATAAGACATGTTAAATATAAAGACACACATCAATTAAAATTAAAATAATGGAAACTAATATCTCATCTTAATAACTATCAAATGAAGTGTGGGATGGCTATATTATTATCTGACAAAGTAGACCTCAGAGCAAATAATATTACCAAAGATAAAGAAGATCACTTCCTAATGAAAAAGGGGAACATTCATCAAAGGCATAACAATCCTATCTGCTTATGTACCTAATAATAGAGTTTCAAAATACACGAAGTAAAAATTGATAGAACTGCCAGGAGAAATAGATGAATCCACAATTTTAGTCAGAGATTTCAACATACTTCTCCCTAGAACTTACAGAACAAGTAGAGAGAAAAATCATAAGGTTATGGAAGACTTCAACAACACTATTAACCAACTTGACCCAATCAACATTTATAGAACTCCACACAACAACTGCAGACTACACATTCTCTTCAAGTGTACATGGAACATTCATCACATGACAGCCTCCCCCCTGGTCTTCCTAATCCCAGGCTCTCATTCCCTTCAATTCCATTTTGCATATTACCAACAAAATTATGTTTCTAAAGCACTCACCTATTTTATGCTTCAGGCTACTTCTCTGCTTTGAAATCTTTGGTGGCTCCCTAGTGCTTAAGGATTCAGTATAAGCATTTTTAAACAAATAATATAACATAGTGGAGTGAAGAGAGGCTTTGGAATCAGATCTTGTTTTAACTCTCAGTTCACCACTTACTATCTGTGTAACCCTTGGACAAGAAGTCTAATCTCTCTAATACCTCAATTTCATCACTTGTAAAATGAGTATAATACCTGATTTACAAGGCTGAGTATGGCTTATTGACAATGTGTTTAAAATACTTAGCAAGGCATGTAGCATATAGTAGGAGCCCCATAAACAGCAAATTTTCTTATCATTATAATATTTTGATGTTATTAACATAGCTCAAAAGGGTGTTGATAATCTTGCCCTGTGTTTCTACCAATCATTCTCCCCACATACATATCTACACTCCAGCCACACCAAGTTACTAACTATCCCCTAAACATATCATGCAACTTCATAGTTTTATGCCTTTCCCAGAATTATTAACCTGTGTGCCTATACTACAGCCCTGCCTCCTTGTGAGAAGGTAACATCCTTCTGTGAAGGTTTCCCACTACGTTCCTAAAAATGTTGTGACCCCCTTCCTGAGACTCCTGTAGCACTTTTCACTTGGATCTATGATAAGGCTTCTTAACCTGGGGTGCATGGATGGGCACATCTGTGTGCTTGATTGCATGTGTGTATTTGTTTGGAATGAGAGCCATAGCTTTCCTTGGATTCTCAAGGGGATCGATCACCCTAGAAAGATAGGAACCAAGGTTTTGTGGCAGCAGACAGTAATTAACGGAAAGTTGGTGTGTGTGCTTCTTGGTGCTAAGAACCATTCCTTACCCATCCTTTATGTCTTCAATATCTAACATGCTGCTTGGCACATTATCAGAGCTTAATAATTGTTGGCTATAAATGAATAAGAACATTCTTAACCAGGTATAAGAAGTAACTTAAAATCTAAGGAATCTTTTTTTTTTTTTTTTTTTTTTTTTTGCCACATGGCGTGGCTTGTGGGATCTTAGTTCCCCGACCAGGGATCGAACCCATGCCCCCTGCAGTGGAAGCACAGAGCCCTAACCACTGGACTGCCAGGGAAGTCCATCTGAGGAATCTTTGATAACTTCCTTCCTGTGTTCCTTCTTCCCATTCCCAAATCCAATAAGTCACCTCTCCAAAACCTGCCCTAATGATAGCAGTTGTATCAACCAATTCCTTTTTGTTCCAAATACCGTAGTCTAGATCTTCAAAGTGTCATGTAACTTTTCTACTTCGTTACCGTTAGCCACATCTCTGAAAATCCTGCTTTGCAAATATCATTCTCATGCTTAGTAGTTTCCTACAGTAAGGTCCAAAGACCCAAGTCAGACATTCAAGATCTTTCACAATCCAGCCTCCATTTACTCCCTTTGAGGAACTTTCCAATCCAATCAAATGGATCTAGTTGTGGTCTCCTAAACATGCTGCATGCATTCCCTGGTCCAGGCTTTTTGTTCACTACATTCCTTGCACCTGGAAGGAGAGGTACTCTCCCATCATCTCGCCTTAAATAAGCTCTATCGATCTACCGTGATTCGGCTCAAGTCCCACCTCCCACAGGAAGTCTTTGCTCACTCTACAACTCATCTCAAACCTCTGTCTCCCACCAACTCCTGGTATACTTATTGAGGGTCCCATTCATTTGAATATTAACATGCCAAACTATAATGTATTAGTTACTTCATTCCTATATGTTCTACCTTTCCAACTAGACTGTCAGCTCTTGAGAGTCAGGATACCATGCCTTATCCCAAGACGTTAGTTATTGCCCATTACACAGTAGATCCTAAATAAATGATTATTGATGATGACTGTGAACATGATGATGTTGATGATGTTTAGGATCCTTTCTTCCTTACACCTGCCAACCTTGAAAATAAAGCAGTTGCTTTTTTACTTGTATGTAATTTAGGAAAACCATTCATATAATTCCTCCTGCAAAGAAGACCTGATGTTAAACAGAAAGGGGACATCAATACCAGAGAGATCAGCTATATTCTGTAGAATGAATGAATGAAGAGTGTGGATGAATATGCTACATACAGGCTGAGAGGGACCTAGGAACATGGCTTTATTTCTTCTTGTTTAATCTTGTTTAGACAGGGAGTTAGACAAGGGCCCTGATGTCTGCTTCATTGTAAAGAGCCCTCATAAGACTGGCACAGCCTTTCTGCCCACTCCCCTTGAGCGAGCAACCCTGCAGTAAAAGAGACCGAGGACTGACTAAACTGTCTGATTTTCCTGCACCCGTGAGGAAAGGTTATATTTTTCACTGTATAGGAAATCCTGGAACTTTGGTATCTCTAAGTTTAATTATGTTGCTTTTGCTGCAAGCCAGTGATTTCAGCATTGATTGCATTGCATTGTCTCATTCAGTCAGATGCTGCCATCATTGCTGTGGTACCAATTTGGTTAGGGGACTTAGGGACTAAAAGCAAGACGCCCAATATTATTATAAGATGACACAGTGAACTTTAAGAGCCCACCATACTCCCACACGACTTCATCCTAACTTGATTACATCTGAAAACACCCTACTTCCAAATAAGGTCACACTCACAGAACTGGGGGTTAGGACTCAAACATATTTTTGGGGGGACACAATTTAACCCACAACAGTAACTAAGATATATATGTCCACCATATATCTTTGCTGATATACAGTGCATCACAATTCTTTAACCTGAATCCTATTTGTTATGACCATGGCATTTCCTTGAAACCTCCAAGAGGAATATTTTTGTGTAGGTGAAATACTTTGCACTCTCTAACAGTGCTTTACAACTGTAATGAAGTGCCACATAACCATGTAGAAATAGAGTCCCGGGACCTTTTCAGCTTACTAAGAAAATATTTCTGAGATAGAGGTTAAGACATAGCAAGAGAGAAAACAAATTAACTGAGAAAGTAACAACATTTCATCAGTTCTTCAGTTTTAAAAGTCCCAGTGCTTGTTGCCAAATAAACTCTCTAATGGGTTCTTTCTTCAGAATAAATGGATTTCCCCTAGCTGAACACTTTTTACAGGTTAGTCAAATAAGAAAAAAAAAATCAAAAGGCAAAAAAAATGTGATGATTGCACCAATAAAAGTGTTCGCAGGATGAATTTTTTGTATAAGTCTTAATGGCCACAGCTGTATCTTTGGTTCCCAAGTAATACCAATAGCTATTTGACATGAAGTTACTTTCTCTTAGACCTAATGAATATGAGCAGTGTCCTTAGAAATCCATTTTTAGGGGTTTCCCTGGTGGCGCAGTGGTTGACAGGGGACACGGGTTCGTGCCCTGGTCCGGGAAGATCCCACATGCTGCGGAGCGGCTGGGTCCGTGAGCCATGGCCGCTGAGCCTGCGCGTCCGGAGCCTGTGCTCCGCAACGGGAGAGGCCACAACAGTGAGAGGCCCGCGTACTGCAAAACAAAAACAAAAACAAACAAAAATCCATTTTTATAAGCCCAAGCAACAAGAAATCCTAGCAAATTTACTCTCCTCATTTATCACTTGTCTCTCCACTTATACCCACAATTTATACCTGGAAAAGATTCTGAACAGTGCAGCTACATTGCAATCATGCCAACTGCCATTCCAAATCTTCCTTACCAATGAACACTATTTCTCCACCACGTTAATGCCATTTTAGGCTTAAAACTAAATACCCACTGCATTTCATTGCAATGTTAAAAGGTAACCAACAGTCAGAAAGGTAAGTGGTCTTTGGAAGTCAGACCTGGCATCGGAAATTTACAGATGATTTTTAGGAGAGTATCCCCACAGGAACAAACATGTTAAATGAGGAAAAGTCAATTGAGAAAAAAAGTTAAGAATGAGTTTAATTAGTTGGAAGCAATGCTGTTAACTGTAAACACCCAAGTATGTCTCCCCAGGAATTAAATCAGGATTTGTTAAATGAAACACAGTGCAGATACATGTGTGCCAGACCAAAGGCAACAGCTTAACCCAGTAGGATGAGGGAGACTGCAATCTGAACATTGTTTCTCCAAAGTAAAGCAATGTTTTCTGTTGAGTAATGTTCTAAATGGCTGATTATGAGTTCCACAAAGAATGTCCAGACAGAAGACTGACTGAATGTGCCCGCTGAGCATTCATCTGTTGCTCGAACTGGGAAGCAAGAAGATACATATATTTCCCAGATGCTCAAGAATGCTCAAGTCAGCAAGAGAAAACCCTTGGTTTTTGTGCAGAACAGGCTGAGAGGGTCAGAGCTCACACAGGAGGAAAGGAGTTATGATCTGAATCTCAAAGAGCTAGCGTCTTACCTCCTCTCCTTGCTGAACACATGAAAGAAGAGTCGCAGGAAAGAATGAAGCCAAAATAAAATACAATGAATAAAGAGATCATTCAGATCCATTGAGTGCTCTTATAACTTCAACATTCAGAAAATCTATTGCTTAAGTTGTGAACTCAGTGAATTCAATTCAACACATTTGAGTCCCTACTAGTGCTAGGTACTGCTAACCTATATCAGGATAGTCCAAGTAGAGGGCAACTCCAAGTGCAAAGGCCATGGGGAAGAGTGTGTCTGGCATGTTTGAGAAACAGCGAGGAGGCTAAGGAGGCTGGCATGGAGTGATGGAGGGAAAGAAAAGCAAATGATCAGTTAAGAGAGGCAACAAGGGACCAGTTCATGTAGGGCCTTGCAGACCATTATAAGGAGGGGCCATTGCAGAGTTTTGAGTAAAGGAGTGTACCAGTAAAGCAATCGCTCTGAAAATAGACTATTAGGGGCAGGATGGAAGAAGGGAGAACAGTGAGGAACTTAATGCAATAATATAGATAAAAGATGATGGTGGCTTGAACTAGGATGATAGTGATGGGAGTGAGAAAAAGTTGTCAGATTCTAGAATGAAAGAAAAAAGAAAGGAAGGAAGGGAGGAAAGAAGAGTCAATCTGGGTAGAGTGAACGTCATTTTCTGATGGACTGGATGTGGGGTATAAGAGACTATGAGGCAGAGAATAATCAAGGTGAATTCCAAGGGTTTGGGCCTGATCTAATAAAAAGGAAGGATGGAATTGGTGTTAAACGATATATGGAAGACTGTTAGTAGGGGAGGTATGAGGGTTGGGTGAAGATTAGGAGTCCTGTTTTCAACATGTTAGTTTTGAGATGGTTATTAGATATCCAAGTAGGTATGCCAAGTAGGAAGTTGGATATACAAGGATGCCGTTTAATGGAGGGATTCAGGCAAGAGATATACATGTGTTGAAAGCACATGTAAGTTATTTAAATTCGTGACACTGGATAAATTACCAAGGGAGTGAGTATAAATAAAGAAAAAAAGGTCCACGGCCTAAGCCTGAGTCATGCCAAAGTCAAGAAGTCAGTAGATGATGTGGAACAAGCAAAAGAGACCGAGAAAGAGTGACCAGTAAAGTAGGAGGAAAACTGAGAAAGTAGACTGTATTGTTCTAGAAGCTAAGTGAAGAAAGTGTTTCCAAAAGGAGGAGGTGATCAACTGTGGCAAAAGCAACTAATAGATCAAGTAAAATGAGGACTGAGAATTGATCACTGAATTTGAAACAAGGATGTCATAATGACCTTGAAAAGGGCAGTTTAGTGGAGCAGTGGGGGCGAAAGCCTGTCTGGAGTGGGTTCAAGACAGAATGGGAAGAGATGAAGTGAAGACAGCTAGTGTAGACAACTCTATGAATTCTTATATAAATGGGAGATAGGAAATGGGATGGTAAGTGGGGTCAACAGAAGACTATTATAAACTGAGAGGAGTAATAGCATGTCTTTATGCTGATGAAACTGATCAAGAAAAGGAAAAATACATGAGGGAAAGGGTAGAAGTGCTGGAGAATGTAAGGGGGAGATAAGATCTAATGCAGAGTTGGAAGAGGTGTCTTTTGAAGCAATGGAAGTTCATCTCTAGTCATTGGATAGAAGGCAGAGAATATGAGTAGACATGAATGTGTGTGGCTAGATGTTTTGGTAGGAGTCTGCAGTTTTCTTCAGCCCGCTTCAATTTTCTCAGTAGAGTAGGAAACAAGAACACTATCTGAGAGAGAAACTGAGGGAGGAGGTGTTGGGTGTTTGAAAGAAGAGAATGTGTGAAATGGTCATCTGGAAGAGTGGGCGCACAAACGGACTTGGGAAGAGCAGTGGGATTGTTAGGTGGCATGAAGGACCAGTCAGCAAGGCTGTGTGTTTTTCCAGCCATGTTCAGTTGCTCAGTTGAATGCTGAGAAGGCAGAGCTGGATTTAGCCAGGATTGTGGTTTTGCCATGAGAGATGGAGGCAAGTGATTAGAGGGTGTCAACACGGATCAATAGAATGATTGCATAATTTAAGCTGGGAAAGGAAGGAAAAGATATGAGATAGGTGAGGGGTAGCGAACCACAGTAGAGCAGACCATGGCTGGCCTCCTAACTCCAACCCCACCTCTCAGAAGCAGAACTGAGAAAAGGGAAGAGGAGTCCAACAAATCTTGGGAGTTTTATTAATACCCTTCAACTTGTAGGGAAATGGAGTGAGGCATAGGTCCCTGTGGGATCTCAGCAATGGCAGGAAGATCCAACAGGATTCATCACCTTTTCCAAAGCAATGTGTTGAGATAAGGAAATGAAGCAAAGCCGGCACAAGTGAAATACACCCCTGACTGGAGAGAGGGGCCCTGACATGTTTCACAAGATCTTAGTAGAAAAAAATCCTCAACACGGGTTTCTCTACAAATACCCAAGCTCTCCGCCAACAACACCAAGTCACCTAAGAGAACTATCCTCCAGCGCTGAACTATAGAAACCAATACCCAGAGCTCATGCTGTCCCTCAGCATGGGACTGGGGTTTGAAAGATGGACCTAGATAAAGACCACCATCACTTACTACTGAAGGTTTGGACAAAGCCACCAATAACAAATAGGAGTGAGATGTAAAATTACAAAGCAACTGTGTAAACATACTACTGCAGAAAAAGAGGAAAGGAGGGGAAAGAAGGGGAGTGGAATGGAGGGAAGACTCAGCAAGTCTGAAGGAAAACAACACAAGAAAACAAAGCAGTTTTAAAATTTTTTCTGGAAGGACTTCATGCTAAAAAAATAATAAAAGGAAATAAAACAGGAGTTAAATATAAGATAAAATCAGAGAACAGAGATGGAGGGGCTAAGAAAATAAAATGAAAACTAAAATGTTAATACACATTATAATATATAAATTAGAAATAACAAGAAAATAGAATGGACTGAATGGAGAAAAGATTTGAGAGAACGAAGGTCGATAAAAGTGTCCAGATCCCAATTCCAATTCGGCGGGGAGGGGTTTCCCCACCACCATCAAGCAATTCTCCAGACACCAACTAGGTGTCCTACAGTTCAAGTTAATTCTGACACCATCTAGCTGGAGACGGCATCAGATTTCACAGGTTGAGGGCTCAGTCCTACAAGATTGCCAGCCCCTTCTACTTCAGAGGCCAGTTGCAAGTTCAGGTTATCACCTGTGCTACTGACTGCCTGGCTATAAATTGGAGGTTTGCATGACCCCTCCATTGGGTTACATTAATTTGCTAGGGTGCCTCACAAAACTCAGAGAAACATTTTACTTACTAGATTATGGGTTTATCATAAAAGGGTATAACTCAGAAACAGCCAGATAAGAGGTACATAGGGCAAGGTATGGGAAAGAGCTCGGCGCTTCCATCCCCTCTTGGAGTGCCATCCTCCCCGAATCTCCACGTGTTCACCAACTCGAAAGCTCTCTGAACCTGATCCTTTTGGGTTTTAAGGAGGCTTCATTATATGGGTATGTTTAGTTAAATCTTTGGCCACTGGCAATTGATTCAACCTCCAGCCCTTCTCTCTTCCCAAGAGGTGGGGGGTTGGGGTGGGGGACTGAAAGTTCCAACCCTCTAATCACATGGTCAGTTCCTCCGGTAACCAGCCCTTATCCTTAGGTAATCTAGGGACATTCCAAAAGTCACAATTAACATACAAAAGACACCTTAATCTTTCTCTTAAGAAATTCCAAAGGTTTTAAGAGCTCTTTGCCAGAAACAGAGAAGATGATCAAATATATATTTCTTATTATAAATCACAATATCATACATAGTGTATGTCCAGGAAAAGGACATTAAATAACTAGAGAAATGATAACAGATACGAAGGACAGATAAAGATGACCCAACAATTGGGTCTCTGAAATAAGGAATATTTCCAAGAAGGAAGAACTGGATCTTCTAGTCAAAAGGGCACGCTACATACCAAGAAACAGTGACACAATGAAACCACCATCAAAACATATTCTGGTTAAGTTATTAAACCTGAAGTATGAGGAAAACCTATTTAGGTATCCAGGCAGGAAAAGCAAGTCATCCACCAGGGGGGAAATTCCAACCTCAGACACTTCCCTGGAAACGTTCGGTGCCGGAAGATAGACCAAAATCCTAAAGGAAAGTACATGTGACTCCAAAATGCTTTACCCAGACAAGTTGTTCAAGTACAAAAATAATAGGCAAATATTCTCAAACATGAATAAATTAAACACTCAGGAGCTGTAGCCCTAATGAGCTCCTCTTAAAAGAAATACTAGGGACTTCCCTGGTGGCACAGTGGTTAAGAATCTGCCTGCCAATGCAGGGGACACGGGTTCGAGCCCTGGTCTGGGGAAGATCCCCCATGCCGCAGAGCAACTAAGCCCGTGCGCCACAACTACTGAGCCCACGTGCCACAACTACTGAGCCCGCTTGCCACAACTACTGAATCCTGAGCACCTAGAGCCCGTGCTCCTCAACAAGAGAAGCCACCGCAATGAGAAGCCCGCACACCACAAGGAAGAGTAGCCCCTGCTTGCCGCAACTAGAGAAAGCCAGCGTGCAGCAACGAAGACCCAACACAGCCAAAAATAAATAATAAACAAATTTATTTTTAAAAAAATAAAAGAAATACTACTTGATAATGAAGTTCAGCCAACCAAGAGGTGAGTCTAATGAAGAACTGAGGACAAGATAAGGTAATGGGACAGTAAGCACTGAATCCAATTAAACTAGAATTTAACTGAGAGAATTGTGATTGCAGAATAGCAATGTAAATATTATAAGCTCTGATGACATAAAACCCAGACAAGTAACAAAAACTGAGAGGTGGAGGGGAAGGAAGTGAGAAAAGGGGTAAGAGAACTAAGTAGCTGGTCTTTTAAGGTCATTTATACTGTTAAAAAATTATCGAGTCCTACAACGAATATTACTTTAGTCTCGTAATGATTTTTAGAATCTGTTTTCCTAATCTTAAAGAGATCTTTTAGGAACCAACATCTCTCATGGCAAAGAAACTTTTACCTATGGCAAAGAAACTTTTACCTAACATTCAGTGATTTCTTCAGCTCTATTTTATTTTTCTTTTATTAAATTCAAGAAAAACAAAATCGACTACTTTCATTATTAAAACAATAACATGCTTCTATATTATCCAATTCTTTTAGATTTGTTTCTATCTGCACAGCTACACATCCATTCATCCATCTTTATAGAGAGCTATCTATAATAATAGCCACAAAGTATGATATCAGTCATTTCTGAGCACTGATATTTGAGATTTTTAAAAACAGATATTCTTCGTACTTCTTTATATTGCTTGAATTTTTATAGCTAGCCTGTGTCATTTTTATAAAAATATTCATTCTTATTAAAGGATCACTCTATGATAAAGAGGAAAGGGAGAAAGTTGGCCAAATATTTATTTTTGACCCTAAAATGAGGCTTTCACTGTAAGTCTCCCATGTCAGAACTACTTTACAGGGTCATCACTTAGGGCAATTTCAAATTGATTTAAGTTATTGAACATGCGCTGTCTGTACTGTTCCAACATGTAATTCTTTCTCCTCTTGCTTGTGGTGAAACAAACCCTAGCCAAGAGAAGACATAAATTATCCGGTGAGTTAAAAGGGCAACCGAGGCTTTCACTGTCTGCAGCAGTGGTTTAGGAACCGTGCAGAGAAAAGGATCCTGGTAGCAGTAGCTCTGCGATACTCTACCACAGGCTGCTGTAGACCATGGCAACTGTCTAGGCCTTCTATCAATACAAGACCATATCACATGTCATACATAATCCAGAGCAGAGCCTGAGAGAGACACCACCAATTTAGAAGCATGCAGAAACAGCATAATTCTGAGGTTCTAGGTCAAGTGATACAGGATCAGTTTTATTTATAGACTTACAAATCTGTAGATTAACTACTAGCCCACTGAACATATAACTAATAAAGGTATGTGTCCTATAGAAGTATTCATTAGACTGGGAATCAAGTCCCTCCCCTTGAAAACCAGGCAAGTCTGGCCCTCGGGGATGGGACCAGAGATCTTCAGAAAGGAATTTTCCTAACAGAAAAGTTGCAAAAACAATAGAGTTCACATCTACCCTTTATCCAGCTTCCCCTTATTAACAGCTTACACAACCACAGTAGATCATCAAAACCAGGAAATTAACATTAATGAAATAGTATTAACTACATGCCTTATTCAAGTTCTACCAGCTTTCCTACTAATGTCCTTTATCTGTTCCAGGTTCCACCTTGCATTCAATTGTTATTTCTCTTTAGTCCTCTCCAATCTGCAACAACTCCTCAGAATTCATTTGTCTTGCATAACCTGGACACTTGAAGAGTACTGAGCAGTTACAGCATGGGCCTCAATTTGGGTTTGGTTGGTATTTCCTCGTGGCTAGATTGAGGTCATGTAGTGTTGGCATGAATGCCACAGAAGTCATGTTGTGCCCCCTCAGTGCATCATATCAGGAGGTCCATCAGGCCCATGTGTCTTATTACCCTTGATGTTAATCCTGATTATATGGTTTAGGTGGTATTGATTGGTTTCTCCACTGTAAAGTTAACATTTTTTTTCTCTTTGCAATTGGTAAACATCTTTGAGATATCTTGAGACTGTGCCAATACCTTGTTTCTCCTCAAACTCTCACCTACTGATTTTCTTTTATCCATTGGTAGACCTTACTGTAAATAATTATCACTGTGGCGTTTGCCCAATGGTGATTCTGAATTTTGCTCATTCCTCTACACGTATTAATTGGAATTCTTCTGTAAGGAAGAGCTGCCCATTCTCTTCTAGTATAGACTGAATGTTTGTGTTCCTCTAAAATTCGTATGCTGTAACCCTACCCTCCAATACAATGATATTAGAAGATGGGGCCTTCGGGAGGTAATTAGGGCTAGATGAGGTCATGAGGTATTAGTGTCCTTACAAGAATCAGGAGATAGCTTGCTACTCTCTTTCTGCCATGTGAGGAAACAAGAAGTCAGCAGTCTGCAACCCGGAAGAGGGGCATCCTCACCAGAACTTGACCATGCTGGCACCCTGACCTTGGATTTCCAGCCTCCAGTACTAAGAAATAAATTTCCGTGGTTTATAAGCCACCCAATTTATGGTACTTTGTTATAGCAGTCCAAATGGACTAAGATATCGTCCATGTATTTATTCATCTATATCAGCATGGACAAATGGATATTTATTGAATTCTACAGGTTATAATACAATACTATCATCATTTATTTTGTTGTTCAACTTGTCCGAGATTTGGCCATTGGGAGCCCTGTCAGATTGGATCCTGTCTTCTTTTGACATGCTTTTTTTGTGTGAATATTTTCTAACTGTCTGGTACCACAAGATGTTCCAGGTTCATCATATATTTTCTATGCTCCAACTGGAATCAGTCACTTCTCTGAGAAGCCTTGGTTCCTTTTATTGGAAAACTATGTTTCAAAATCAAGGTCTGGGCACTAAGTGTGCTTATTGCTAAGGGGTTGTCCTGAGTCCTAGGTCCTCTCAGAGAAAAAAGCTAGAAATATAGGCGTGTATATTAACTCAATATAAGAAACGTCAATATCTATTTCTATATCTATCTCTCTGTATCTATACTAAAAGCCATGAATTCATACTGATACCTCTGAATCCAATCCAACACCTCAATCATTCTAGCCTTCCCTCTTTCCTTATTTGTAACTTCTTTCTCTACCTATGAGAAAACTGGTTCTCATTATCTATCTCATTATAGATTCATTTTATTTTGTTCAATCTTGACCACAGAAAGTTGTTAAAGAATTGCTAAACAATACCCTGTGAATAACAGGGCTACCAAAAGGAATGCACTATTTGTGTACAGTTTTTTTTATCTTTAACCTTACCCTAACCAGTCAGAATGCTGTTTTCCACAGTTGCTATATCAGTTAACTATTGCTAGATAAGAAATTTCCCCCAAAATTTAACAAATGAAAACCACATTTTTCTCACTAGTTCTGCGGAATCAGGAATCTGGGCATAGCTTAGGTAGATGCCTTTGGCTTCTGGTCTCTCACAAAGCTGTAATAAAGGTGTCACCCAGGGCTGCACGCACCTCAAACTCACTCATGTGGCTGCTGGCGGGCCTCAGTTCTTCAATGGCTGTCAACTGGAAATGTCAATTCTTTGCCACAGGGCAAGGGCAGCTCACAACATGGCAGCCAGCTTCTGTCAGAGTGAGAAAGGAAAAAGGGTGCCCAAGGCAGAAGCCCCTGTCCTTCTGTACTCAGATTTCACAAGGGACATCCCATCATCTCCGCCACATTCTTTTCACTAGAAGCTATCATTCAATCCAGGCCAACTCAAGGATTGCACAAGAGCATGAAAGCCAGGATGCAGGGATCACTGGGGGCCATCTCAGAGGCTACCCACCACAGTTACTTAGGTCAGCTCCTCTCTCACCATCCCCTTCAGTGTGGTTATGTTATTCATTTGAAATACAGTTAGGACTACTCTCTGTAAATACAGTTGAAATACTACTTGCATTCCAATTGAGTTCCCCCTCCCCCCATCTTGGTTGATTTAAATTATCGATTCATTTTTGGCAGGGTGTATAAGGAACATTAGCACAGTTCTGAGAATCCGAGCTATACCAAAAGATCAACCCTGAGAAAGGTCGCTGCCTCTCATCCCTACGACCTCATGGACATTCTTCCCTTCATTCCATCCCAGACCCTGCAGGTAATCAGTCTCTTCAGTTTCTGGTTTATCCTTCCTGTTTGTATTGTACAGACGAGCAGATATGTCTATATTTTCTTAAATCCCTTTCTTCCTTACATGAAGGGTAGCATAGTATAGTCTTCTGCACTCTGTTTTTTCACTTGAGTATACGCTTGAAATTATTCCAAATCAGCTTACTAGAGCCTCCCTCATTTTTTTTAAACCGCTACATAGTACACCACTGTGTGGATGTGTCATGCTTTATTCAGCCACTCAGGAGAGGAATTTTTGTCTGTCCTTTTTTGACCAAGAAACATTCCCCAAATTTTTAAGGATAATTTAAAAGTAATAACTAGGAAAGAAGATTGTGTGCTTCCTCTAGGCTACTCTGCAGATTACAAGAGCAATGTCTCAATTCTCATTGCCTGATAAGACTCAAATGGAACTAGAATCTCTACACTCTGCTGGTGGCCTTGTGAACAGAAACATCATTTTGAAAGGAGCATAGCAATGTGTAACAGCCACTTCCCTTCACTCAATAATTGAACTCATGGGAATTTACTCTAAGAAAGTCGTTTAACAGAGGGATAAATCTTGAAGCAGAAGGATGTCCATAGAAAGAAAATGTATAATCCTCAAAACCAGAAAAATAATCTAAATGTCCAATAAGGGATGGCCTAATAAATTACGATTCATCAATAGAATACTATATTGCAACTAAAAATAATTACGCAAACTCTGCAGATTATTAAGTGAAAAAGCAGGATACAAACTGATTACGGTTACAACGCTGCCAAATTGAAAAATGTGTGTAGCTGCACTAAAGTGGGTTGATGCTGAGAAGTGGCTGCTCTGTCAGTTAGTACATTTCCCGGTTCCTCTGGCATCCTCGTAGAGCCATGTGCCTGAGTTCTGGCTAATAGAATTGTGCAGAATTTATGTGAGCAACCTCCCTGCTTGGGCCACACACATCTCCCATGTGGTTTCTTTCCTTGTCTGCCAGCTGGATGTCAATACAAAGAAACCATGTGTTGAAGAGAACAGAATCTCTGTCAGTCTGAGTCCCTGAGTGTGGGATAGAGCCTCACCCCTACCATTGCCAACTGGGCTTTAATAAGCAGGGAACAAATATCTAATATGATAAGCCACTGAGATATCAGGGTCTATCTGATTCGAAAATTTCTCCAATGCTAATATTTTACTATCTGTTACACTCCAATCTGTAGGAAAAACTTAAAAGCAAGTGAGTTATTAGTATTCCTTCCTATGGTACTTTATCAGAAAGACAGCCAACGAAAGCCAAACACCCATTGTACTGCTGACTATTCTAAGCAGAGTCTCAGAACACTCCTGGATGTGGGCTGGAAAGTGTATTTACGTTCTTTTGACTCTCAACATGCTGTACTCACAAGGCTGCCACAGCCGGCAGGAACACAATCATCTAGGAAGCCAAGAGTGTCAGGGATTTGGGGCTATAAAAGATGACTAGCAATATATCAAAACATCACCTTAATCCAATTTTTCAAGTAAAGATGTATTAGAGAGAACAGCCGCCTTGGGCCTGTCGGAGATCGGCTGACCCAGCCCTCCAGACCCTGACAGAAGCAGGCCGTGGGCCTGTATATCATCAGCCTTAATATTTGCGACTACATCCAAATACAGCATTGCTTCTCGTTAGAACTCCTGTTACCAGTTGGCCTCCTGCGCCTTCGTGCTGAGAGTGCTAGTGGCTTCAACACGCTCCAAGTCAAAACGTGGACAAGACAAAGGAACAGCTAAAGAAGTCTGTTATAAATATTTAAAGTTTCCTACGTATTATGACGTTTTAACATCATAAAAAAAAATCCTTCTGGCTGGAAAAAGCCTGCCCCTCCAGGGACTAGTCAATTCTTAGAGATAACAAAGCGTCCAGGCAGAAGCATGCCTTTGATATGCAAACCAGCTAATCCGGAGCCGTGTCTCCTCTGTCTGGCGCCTACACCCCAGGAGACATTCCTCTGCCTTAATCACCCAGCACCAGGTGTCAGACAAGTAGGGGCTACCACTATAGCCCAAAGCCCATGGAAATTATTCAAACTAGCCCATCCAAAACTGTTCACCTTGCCCTGCCTTCCCTAAAACTTCCCCTCCCTCCTGTCTTCTGCCTCCTGACCTCCTCAGTGTCTTCCCCATTGGCCCTGCGTGCCGGGTCTCCTGTCTCTAGCACCTGTTAGCATCATAATCTATGCTTCCCTGAGCCTATCCTCTGTCTCCTCTTATGGCTGCACCTGACTAACCATCTCATAAAAGAATACAAACAAGGAGCTTACATCCTTTAAAAACCCAGATGGGGGACTTTCCTGGTGGTCCAGTGGGTAAGACTCTGTGCTCCCAATGCAGGGGGCCAGGGTTCCACCCCTGGTCAGAGAACTAGATCCCACATGCTGCAACTAAGACACTGCGCAGCCTAACTTAATTAATTAATTTAAAAAAATAGATGAAATCCCACTCCTTCCAGAATGCCACCCCTCTTCCTCAACTACACAGAAGAAAAAAAAACAAACCCTGACGCCTATGAACTCTCAGAATTTAATCAGTGGGTATTATGTCTATTGTAATGACTTAAGTATCTATCTCATCTCCCTTCTGGCAAGTTCCTGCAGAGCCGGATCATGTATTTTTTATTCACCACATACCCTCTCCACCTTCTCATTTCAGGGCCTAGAGAAGGACCACACAAGTCCTCTATACTCACTGAATTTGAAATAGATTTGCAAACACCCAAATAGTCAATACATTTCAACTAGAGAGTGCTTTCACTTTAGTAAGCCACTAATCTAAAGATGCTGATGTGTTGGTAAACCCAATAAATTATTCTTTTAATTTAGGGAAATTTTCCACACAAATGTCTCTCCTGATTAAACTGACTATATTGGTCAATTCAGCCTTTCTAGTAAGACAGATACTTTTTTCTTTATTATTTAGTATCAACTAGCTGATTCAGCTGGTTTTCTTTCCTGTTGAGGTAACCAACTGTTACCAACCAACTGCAAGTCATCAGTTGTTTGGCCTCACCCCCTGCCGGAGATCAATCTAAGAACTCTCCTTCTTTGAATCTGCTTAAGGGTTAGGTAACCTGTCAAATGTTGCTAAAATTTCATATAGTCTTCAGAAAACTCTGAGATACAGATATTATGCCCATTTTACAGATAAACTCAGGCTCAGAGAACTTAATTGATTTTCCCTATGCCATGTGGTAAGTAAATGACAGTGCCGTGATCTGCACTCAATTCTGTCTGACTGAAAAATCCATTAGGCCAAGACTTGTCCAAGGAGGGGGAAAAAAAAACCCAGACCTGTGTCTGGGTGGTTTCTCTGTGTGGAGCAGGTCCTCTCCTTCAACTGTAGCAGCTGCAGCATCAGGGAACACAGGCCAGCAGGCTGGAATCAGCATAGTCAGGAAGTCTGAGGGAGGAGTAGTTGAGTAGATGGGGAAGGGGCTAGATCAGTCCCCAGGAGCAGTTGAAAATGGGGTATGCTGGAAGACTTCCAGTTGTAACAAACTGAATCACACATGGCTATATCCATTTCCTTCCCAAACACCATAAAGTGAGTGTAAAGGAATAAAAATGGGACACGTGTACAAGAACACAATGCTATTAAAAAAAAGGAATATTCAGAAAACAAGATACATTCTTGTGGATTAAGAATTTATAACAGAATTTGTTTTAAAGACCACAGAAGGGTTGGAAACTAAAGTTGAGACAATCTGAACTCCTTAATTGCAGATTGGCTGGCTGGGTAGGCTGAGGAGGCTTGAAATGGTTCACCTTTAAAAACAGCAGAAGCACCTAAGTAGCTGTCAAAATGAACAGCTACTGCAATGGGCCTCTCCTGGCTGCTAGCACTCTAGAGTCCACAGTGCCTAACGCTGTTCTGTGACACATACACAGATTCTCAAAAAGATGGTCTCTCTTCTCCCAGCTCTAGTACCTGGTTTGACCTTGACCTCAGTCTAACCATTGTCCAAATGCCCTGATCTTACTGAAGAACTTCTCAGAGCACAGAGCAGCCATGTTTGGCATCACTAACTGTCTAGCAAGGTAAAATACAAATCCATTCTCCTACAAGAAACCTATCCCTCCAAACCGGACACCTAAAATCCCGATATAATGCCAGTCTTGAAGGAGAGCACTGCTATCAGTGTCAATATAGAGTTGTTATATCCAGGTGCATACTTTGGCCTGCAATATAACTGAATCTATGTTACAGAAAGGTTGGGTGTTGTGGAGTTTGTCTTAGTGTGCTCATGCTGCTGTAACAGAATACCACTGACTGGGTGGCTTAAACAACAGACATTATTTCTCAGTTCTGGAGGCTAGGAAGTCCAAGATCAAGGTGCTGGGAGATGTGGTCCTTGATGAGGGCTCCCTTCCTAACTTGTAGACAGTCACCTTCTCTCCGTGTCTTCACATGGCAGAGAGAGGACGCTCTATTGTCTCTTCTTCTTCTTCTAAGGGCACTAATCCTATCATGGGGGCTCTACCCTCACAACCTCATCTAATCCTAATTACTTCCCAAAGGCCTCACCTCCTAATATCATCACAATGGGGGTTAGGGCTTCAACATATGAATTCTGAGAAGATGCAAGCATTCAGTCCATAAGAGAGTTCTACTTCATTTAGTCTTTGAAGGGACAAGGCAATCTCATCCTTTACTGTCTTTCTGGGTTGAGAACAGAAGACAAATTTATATAATCAAGATATTTTAACTCTAAGGGCTTGAGTTAGGCTAAAATTATTTTTGGCCAATATTCCACAGTATATCTCACACAGATCATCTAATTCAAGGAAGATTTATATCTGTCCCGTCTTGATGCAATTATAACCAAGCAACCCAAGCTCTCAAATTAAAATGCATAGAAATATGAGTGACAGTCCAAGAATTAAATTCTTGAGTTAGATTGCCTTCATTGATCTTGCTTTGCAATGTAATAACGGGGCCAGACCACGTACACAGAATAGGCAGTTAAGAAGGCTGTGGAAGTTCTGTTTGTTTTTTAGGGTTTTGTTTTTGTTTGTTTTTGGTGAATGCCAAAGTGAAAAGAGGAAAACTAAAGATTTTATCATCAACTTACATTTACTGGCAATTTCCTCCCACTTTTCAAGACTTCAGTATTCAAGCACAGTTGGCCATTATGGCATTCTATTCTTCAGAAACGCAGGAAATAAATGACTCCCCTTAGCCTTTATTTGACTAGAACCAGGTGTAATATTCAAAATATTTAACAATCAGTACCCCACACTGAACAATCTGAAAAGATGCACTGAACCATCTGAAAAGATGCAGACCTCAGGACTCAGCTAGTTACTGGATGTCCCCTGCTTCACTAGAACTTAACCCCTTAGTTGCTGGACTGGTCGGGGAGGGGGGGCAGCACAGGTAGGTTGAGAAGGCTTGTCCTGCCTTTGCAGGACTGGAAGTTAGGCGACAGCAGTCAAACTGACCTGGCCAACAACTTGAACACAGCTAGACGGTACAGTCTTACAAATATCATCTCTAATCATCAAAAGAAACTTGCCAGGCAGGTATTATCTATAGTCTGTAGATATGGACACAACATTTCAGGAACTTTAAATAACTGGCTACAAGTCACACAGCTAGTACATAACAGAACCAAAGCTCAGGACACCCAAGCTGATGCTTTGTCTCTCTTGCAATACCAGATCCTCCTATGAAAAAAGGAAATCAAAGGCTGATGCTTTCCACTCCGAGGTTCACGTTTCATGACTTAATTTTGACACGTGCTTAGACAACTTATTCTATCGTAAGCTTCCGCAATGAAAAGGAAAAACTGTAGTTCACGTGGAAAGGTTTATTTGTGAGGACCAGTAACTTCCCCCAGTAAAATTTTGGAATGGGAAAAAGCAATACAACCATTGTTTTGGTTGCTAGGTCATTCTACGTTTTTTTTTTCATTTAAAGACAGAGGATTTGGGAATTCCCTCATGGTCCAGTGGTTAGGACTCCACGCTTTCACTGCCGAGGGCCCAGGGTCAATCCCTGGCTGGGGACCTAAGATTCCACAACCTGCATGGTGCAGCCAAAAAAAAAATTTTTTTTTAATGAGAGGATTCAACTACTTCAAGGCAGCCAAAGTTCCCCTTTCTGCTAGCCTCCAGTAATTTTCACAAGAATGGTTAATGCTGGAATTGACTGACAGGTGTAGTGTCTAACATTCTTCTCATAAGTAATTCATGCTCATTTTTTAAAAATAAATTTATTTATTTTATTTATTTTTGGCTGAGTTGGGTCTTCACTGCTGCGCCTGGGCTTTCTCTATTTGCAGTGAGTGGGGGCTACTCTTCGTTGCAGTGCGCAGGCTTCTCATTGTGGTGGCTTCTCTTGTTGCAGAGCACGGGCTCTAGGCGCACGGGCTTCAGTTGTGGCACCCAGGCTCAGTAGTTGTGGCTCGCAGGCTCTAGAGCACAGGCTCAGTAGTTGTGGCGCACGGGCTTAGTTGCTCCGCGGCATGTGGGATCTTCCCGGACCAGGGCTCAAACCCACGTCCCCTGAATTAGCAGGCAGATTCTGTACCACCAGGGAAGCCCCATGCTCATTTTTTGTTTTTGGCATATGGAAATTTATCACTATCCCGCTTTCATCATCAAAACTTATGATCTTGGTCTTTCCTTCTTGCCTTTATATAAGGCCAAAAGAGAGACATTGGCTACTTTGACAACCTTAAAGCAGACTCCAGGAATGTCACCAACAGCATGACCTTTGCGAGCAAATCCAGCAACCAGAACTTCATCATTTTCCTCAATAAAATTCAAACAACCATCATTGGGTACAAAGGCGGTGATTTTTTTGCCATTCTTGATTAGTTGAACGCTGACACACTTCCTGATGGCAGAATTTGGCTGTTTGGCTTCAACCCCTACTTTTTCAAGCACAATTCCCTTGGCATGAGAAGCACCTCCAAAAGGGTTGGCCTTCAGGGCTGTGCCCAAATGGGCTTCCTTGTACCGTTTATCATGCCACTTCTGGTCTCGTCGGTGGCTACGGAGCTTCCTGGCAGTACGAAGACCGCGACACTTGCCCATGCTGCCTGCGCCACGGGCCTGAGCGAAAGAGAGAAGCAGCACAGGAAGGAGCCACAAGCCATTGCCCCATGCTCATTTTTAAACTTTGGAAAACACAGAGAAATACAAAGATTATGAAAATCACCCACAATCCCATTGCCCAGAGACAATCACAGTTAAAATCGTGACATATTTTCTTCCAATCTTTTTGCTATACATATATTCACACACAAATTGAGATCACTTATATATATATTTAAAAAGTAAATATTGTGAACATTTCCAAAGGTCATTAAAAATTCTGAGAAACAATATTTAAAGCTTTCTTAATGCTCCAACATACAGATGAAGAATAATTTATTTAACCATTCCCCTATCTTTGGAGAGCAGCAGGGCTTGGTCAGGAAATAAATAGTTATGTAAATAACAGGGCCGGAATTAGCACAGAAGATTAAGAACCCTAGGTTATTCCTTGGTCTCTGCAACTTAATAGAATCAAGGGAGGCAAGACAATCAAATACAATATTTTTAGCCTTTAGAAGGATCCATCCATATACGTATATATTTAGCCTTTTTGCTGATGTGTTATACTGAAAGGGGCCCCCAGATTAAAGCACTTAAGACAGGGGCTCCTTACCAGAATGGTAAGAGTAGCTCTCATATCTGTATGGGTCAGAAAACAGTACCAGAGAATGCAACTCAGGGAACTCAACTGGGCCAATCAAAACCCAGCTCCTGTCTAAGAAAATTAAATCAAGATTTTTTACTCCCCAAACTCATGATATTTAACAAATACGAAAAGTTGGGCTCAAATTATTATCAATTATTGCATTTTTTTAATCTTCTAAGTGAGAGTCCAATTTTAATGGGGGGATTTCTGGCTCTAGAAAGCACAGATGGTAAGATGTCATAGCTCTGCACATAAAAAGGTGCCCACTCTTCTACAGATATATTAATTTTTTTTAAAAAAACTGAATTTCTAACTGGTGACCCTGACTTGAGGATTTCGTGATTATACAGAGTTCAGCTGGAATGGGGAACAGAGCAGGTTACTTAGGAGTCAGAAGAGAGCTCAGGCACTCTCATGGAGCAATGGTCTCAAAGCACGGGGAGACAAAAACAGGCAGCTGAACACCAAAGTGTACTGTTGTCACTGGGAAGTGACTGCCCAGCCTGGGGCTACATTTCCCAGTCCCTCCTGCATCTATGTGGGGCCATGTGACTAGTTCTGGCCAATGGAATGAAACAAGTAGAGAATGTACCACTTCTGGACCAAGTAACACTTCGTCCCTTGCACTTTCTTTCCCGCCTACAGTGACTGTGGAGGCTCATACTGAAGACAACAGCATCACAAGATGGAAGGGGGCTGCATGCTTGAGTCACCATTTAGAGTAGAGGTGCCCAGGACAACTGACTAACCAGAACATCAACACTGGATCTTGTGTGACCAAGAAATAAATATCTATTGTGTTAAGCCACTGACATTTGAAGGTTGTTTGTTAAAGTCAGCCTATCTCAACAGGGGCTCACTAAAAAGGCCTCTCTGCTATCTGACAACCTGATTTAGCAGAGACAGAGCATGGGGAAAAAGATGAGTGTGGAGTACTTCTTCAAGATGGAGAACAGTATTTTTTTTCAATAAAACTAGGGGGAAAAAAGATGGAGGATAACACAAATGGGGAAAGACAGGGCAAGAAGAGGACAAAGCACCAAGGTTTATAGTCACAGAGAATCTGAATTAAAGCTCCAGAAAATCAAGGTGGTAAAGGGAAGTCTAAAATCAAATTTCTTTTTGATGTGACTTGGGCTTTTGATGTGTTCCATGGCCTACATGACCAATGAAACATTAGTTATAAATGTATATTTCTGTCAACAAGCAGTGTTTCTTTGGTATTCAAATCATTTCTCTTCCCCAAATAATCTCCCTTTTTGATTGATGACTCTTCACTCTTGATTTTTTAGGTCACATTCTAATTCATTGAGTTCTCTTGAGATTTTGGTTACTGGTTGAAGCGACAATATAGGCATGAAAAATAGTTCAAGATTTCATTACACAGATTAAAGATGTTAACGAAAGCTTTTTGATCCGCAGCAAGACCACTCAGGGTTTTTCCGTCAGCTATAGATTTTTCAGAGCTCTGGAAACATTCACAGTGACATGAAGCTGCACCCATCTGTTTACTGATATCTTGAGTGTTAAATGCTCCTTGTGTTATTCTCCAAGGATAGAGCGCTGAGCTGTTATGAAGTGTTAGCCCTCACCTTCTGAAGCCCCGCTCTGCTGGAATTGCTGAGCTTCATTCCCATTCATCTCTCCATCTGTATATGTATGTATGAACGTACGTATGTATTGGGTTGGGCAAAAAGCTCGTTCGGGTTTTTCTGTAAAACCCGAATGAACGTTTTGCCCAACCCAGTAAGTATGCATGTATGTATCTATCTATCTATAAATTTTAAGCCCTAATAAGGAGCTAGGCAAGGAATATACCAAACGCTAAAGCCAGTCCTGACTAGGGCAGAGAGTCTTATGAGAGGCCCAGCCACGCCAAAAGATGCGATCTAGACTGTGTCTTGCTGCCCTAGTATGATCCTAGGTCAGCCTGTTGGTACTATATCCACTGGCCTCTCAGTTCCTCAGTCTATTGGTATTATATCCTCAATGCCTGGCTCAGAATCTGGCACAGAGTAAATACCTGACAAATGTACACTGAGTAGAACTAACTTCTGGAATTCTCAGAGTCATGATTTTCTTGGAATACTTTCTGAATTGGTAAAGTCTGTCTGTGTGGGCTTCTTACTGGGGCTGAATACCAGGCTTGCAAACCAGCCACACCCCACCCAGCACTGATCAGCTCCTCCTACAGGATTTTAAACCCTGTTCTCAGTGGATCCATCTCTTGCTTGTGGACCTTCTCCAAGAGAACCGAGACAGTCTTCAGTTGATTTAAGAGCATCACCCACTCCTGACACATGCCCCCTCCCACCCCTACAATCATACAAACTGGAATTTTGAACATTCCCATATAAGCTTTGGTCAAGGAAGAGTTCACTCACTCCACTGGATGCTGCATTTTCCATTGCTGGATAGCCACGCCTTAGGAACAGAGCCTGTAACTCGGCCTTGTCTCTTAACCTGTCCCACTATTTTTACTGCTTTTCCCTCAGTATCTGCTCACTGCAGAGGCTCTAGTAAGTCCCTCCACAGAGTTCTCTCACTCCTGTAACCCCAAGGTATGACCTAATGCCAGTTACAAGGACCTTTCAAATACTTTCTGCTACTTATCAGACCTGAGGTTTGCTACATGCAATTAACTACACACATAATTAGAAACTCACAGAATATGGTTGGCTTCTACCAATAACTCATTTGATCCAGGATTTATGGAAGGTGGAAGAACTCGACCTACTTACAAAAGGAATTGAGGTAATATATACCTGTGAATAATTATAGATAAAATGAATGGGGGAGGGAGGTAGGCATGCTTATAAAACAGTAACAAGAGGGATCCTTGTAGGGATATAACTCTTCTGTATGTTGACCCTATCAATGTCAATATCCTGGATGTGATGCTGTATGATAGTTTTTGCAAGATGTCACCTTTGGGGAAAGTGGGTAGCTTGTATTATTTCTTGCAACTAAATGTGAATCTGCAATTACGTCAATGTAAAAAGCTTAATTAAAATAAATGAATGGGAGTAAAAGAAGTTAGGCACTTTTGGAATTTGTTCTTAAAAATCTTGTGTACATAGGCAGAAAGGCAAATAAACTTTAGCTAAAAATGACTGATCTACTGATAATGAAAATTCAAATAAGACACAGGTTAGTCAGGCAATTCTCAGTAAGAAAAATGAAGAGCAAATAGAAGAAACATAGTATCAGAGCCTTCTAGAACTCACTAGGATATGAACCTGGATCTTGTGTGACCAAGAACTTCTGACAATAATACAAAGAAAACTCCCCAAAGCAAAACAGTTAGTTATTTCAGTTTCCAAACTGTGCATGCCATAGTAATAACTATAGGTATAAAAACATAATCTTCTCTTTCTACCACATTCCATTTAGAAGTCTAGCATATGAAATAGCAAAATGAATCTCTCATTCACAGTTATAAGTCATATGAGATAAACCATGATTTAAAAATGAGATGCCTGATGACCAGAGAAAGAAGTATGAGATTGCGACCTAAAAGTCAACTATATAAATCCATAGCATTAACTTGGAACTCTTCTTGACAACTGCAACATAAACCAAATTATTAATGACATGACTGCATATGCTGCAGTCCTCCGGGTAGTCGTGCTCAGTTATACTCCTCACGTGTACCTTCACCAGGAAATAATAATTACTTTTAGTTCAGCCCTGAGATACCATTAGTAATAAATTATGATGAGGATCGCATTCAACATTATTGACTACATGAATGACAATACCATTAACAAATTAGATTGAAGGTCTTATCTAAAACAAATGTCCTAATGGGGAGAAGTAAAATCCTTTCAAAGAGAGGCCCAGAGGTACTTCCAGATAGCCAGTACTACTTCCTATGAATTCTGATGGTGTAAGATGGATAACGTAAGAGGTGATAAGTCTCCAATTCAACAGACACTCTCAGGCCCATGGTTTTTTTCTAACCAATTCAACAGACACTCAGGCCCATGTTTTTTTTCTAATTTATTTATTTAGTTATTTATTTTTGGGTTGCATTGAGTCTTCGTTGCTGTGCACAGGCTTTTCTCTAGTTGTGGCGAGCCGGGGCTACTCTTCGTTGTGGTGCGTGGGCTTCCTGTTGTGGTGGCTTCTCTTGTTGAAGAGCACGGGCTCTAGGCGCGTGGGCTTCAGTCGCTGTGAAACGTAGGCTCAGTAGTTGTGGCTCGTGGGCTCAGTAGTTGTGGCTTGCAGGCTCAGTAGTTGTGGCACACGGGCTTAGTTGCTCCGTGGCATGTTGGATCTTCCCAGACTAGGGCTTGAACCTGTGTCTCCTGCAATGGCAGGTGGATTCTTAACCCCTGTGCCACCAGGGAAGCCCCCAGGCCCATGCTCTGGGTGAGTATGAAGCATATCCTTGTACTTTCCACTTGCATTAATTAGCCAAGGCTTCCAGCTTCCTGGAGAGAGACCCAGAGAGCTTGGCACTGGAGGCACCCAATAAACTGGGAAAGATCCAGGTCTTCAAGTCAGTGTTACTAGAGTAGAGATCTCGCCAGAAATGCCAAGTCACAGGGTAAGTCAGAAAAGGAAGAGCTTGTGCCCACCCAACTGAAATCAGCCATCAGAGCCTGGCAGTGGCCAGGTTGAGAATGTACACTCAGGCTCAACGGGACCCAGTGAAGGACGGGCATGTGCCCATTTTCTTTTCTCCATGTCTAGCCCCAAAGCCTTCACTGATTTTTTATCTTGTACTGTCTGTTTCATAGCAAGTCATCTCAAATCCTTTTTTGGATAAAGTACAAATGAAAGGACAAAAATAATGGTTGATAATACACTGGCCTTGCTTGCTGGCCTTCCTTGCTGCTCTTAAAGGCCTATATCACCCTTCCTTCGTGGTGGCGCCTTGGCTGTCTAAAAGCAGCTTAAGTTGTGAGTCACCACTAATCAAGCATTGACTTTGACCTGAGCATTTCTGGAGAACTGTCCTGATCGGAACATAAGCCATCTGGTCCCAGCTAGCAGTGGGCTCTGAAGAAAGAGATGTCCTGCTTCGAGAACTAGCCCTGCGCCCCTGATTCCCAGAGACAGTCTCAGATTATAAGAGCTGATCTGGACCAAGCAGCACCCCTATCTCCAAATGCCTATTGGGCACTTTTCTTCTATCTTTTCTTTTTTAGTTTTTTTTTTTTTTTTTTTTTTTTTTTGCAGTACGTGGGCCTCTCACTGTTGTGGCCTCTCCCATTGCTGCGAAGCCCAGGCTCCGGACGCGCAGGCTCAGCGGCCATGGCTCACGGACCCAGCCGCTCCGCGGCACGTGGGATCTTCCCGGACCGGGGCACGAACCTGCATCCCCTGCATCGGCAGGCGGACTCTCAACCACTGCGCCACCAGAGAAGCCCTCTTCTATCTTTTCAAGTAATTTGAACTAGAATCACTGCATATTTAAACTCTATTTCCACAAGGACTAAACATGTTCAACACCTGTGACTAATTGTGGAAAAAAATGGATTGGGGGGTGGTTAGTTGTTTTGGGAATTTTCTCTTAAAGCCCTGTCAACACATGCAGAAATGTAAAGAAACTTCAGCCAAAAATGACTGAACTGATTGAATGAGAAGGGAAAATCATCCCCAGCACAGGCTACTGGGACAATTTTCTGCAGAGTTAATGGGAGCTGGAGAGCAAGGAGAAGAAACCCTAAGCCCAGTGTGAAAGCACAGCTCACAGCTACCTCTTCAGGGGCTCCGCATGTCATTCCTCCCCCAGAAAGCCCTCCCTTCAATTTTCACACCCACCATGGGTGTGTCTCTACTGCTCATTAATTCTCCCCTATTTCCATTCCTCACTCTCCTAGTGGCGATCCAGTCCTTAAAGGCAGCTCTTTTGCCCCTTTCCCGTTTGCCCATTTCTCTTCCCCTCTAACCTTGAAAGAACCTAATCATAAGAATGAGATCACTAGGCAGTTTAACCTAACTCCTGACTTATGCTCTCCTGAATGGACACCATGCCTTGCCTAACCTGTTGATTCTTTTCCTAGGTAAAAAGAAGAATGAGGAATGAAGCAGTTAAAAAATGACTAGCTCTCCACCCCGAACAGTCCCTTTAGCAATCCTGCAGGCAGATCACAGGGATCAAGATGACATCTGAAGAAAGAGTCAGCCAGTCTACACTCAATGTAGATGAGAATGATGCAGAATCCAACCTCCTGCTTTGACAATTCACTGAGATTCTTTCCCCTTTTTCCCCTTAAAAATTGTCATGGCTGATCAGAATCTCCGGAGTTGGTCTGTGGACATGAGCCCACCATCTCCCCAGATTGCTGGCTTTTCTCATTAAAGCACGTTTCCTTTCTACTGACACTTGCCTCTCAAATTATTGGCTTTTGAGCGGCAAGCAGCCAAACCTGGGTTCAGTAACATCCTTTCCTGATTAAAAGGAAAACAAGGCAAAGAAGACAAAATGTTGGGAATAAGGGAACAGAAGTTAAGCCTTAACATGGTTTTCCCTGGCTGATGGCTATGTTGAGATGTGTAAGAGGGTCTGCAGTCCAGTCCGGTCCCTACAGTGGAGGACAGAAGTGAATAAGGCGGGATTTTCTTGCCTGGCTCCAAAAACATCCGGTGTGACCCAAGGGCCCAAGCACCATGTTATCACGGGAGGAGAGAGCCAGGGAATAAAGAGTAGAGACCAAAAGAGATTTAACTGTGTGTGAGAGAGAGGAAAGAGAAAGGGATGGCACCCAGGGGTTAACTCTTTTCATTATGCCCCCAGAAACAGGATTGCCAGATTTAGCAAATGAAAATATAGGACCCCCTCCAATTAAATTTGACTTTTAGATAAACAGTAATTTTCAGCGTAAGTGTATCCCAAGTGGGACACACTTATATTAAAAAATAGTTGCTGTTTATCTGAAATTCCAATTTAACTGGGCAACCCTACCCAAGAGTGTTTAAGAACTTAAGCACTGGAGTCAGACAAAACTGGATTTAAATACAGCTCCACTGGGCAAGTCACTTAATTTTGTGTTTACCTCAGTTTCCTAAACCGTAGAAGAGGAATACTAATAGTGCCTACTGCACAGGCCTACTGTGAGGATTAAATGAGATAATTCATATGAAGTGCTTAGAATAATGCCTGGCACATTGCTCACAGAATGTTAGTTTATTATCTGGAAGCATATCAAGGGCCACAACAACTGGATCAGAAAGGTGGCGGTAAACCACTCACTCAGCTTTGTCACCTTTATACAAATAAGCCCCCAAAGCATTAAGTCTAGCAAACTCCTCCTCCTCCACTGGCTACTGATACACCAACTTCTGCGGCATCTCACACCTTTTAACGCAAATACAGTATCTTCTCCAGAAGTTACAACTCCTCAAGACAACCTTGTTTCTGTTCATAGCACCATCCTTCTCTCCAGCTCAAAATCTAGGAGTCACCTCTGCCACTCCCTCTCTCCTGAACCCACATCTGATATCTTTGGTTGAGTTAACTATTTGCAGGTTGCATGTTAATTTCTTTTCAATACCTTAAGACTACCTGACTTGGCATTATAATCACACTTTTCTTGGTACACACACACACTGTTTATCTGATCAATGCTCCTCTCAGAAGCAGGAAATATTTTTATTGATTTTGCTGTAAATCACATAGTCAGTGCTTCCTTCATATAAGAAAACAATAATGTGAACCTTGGCTGTTCGCAAGGTCACAGATCTTGGATCTAAGCCAAAGGCCTGAGTTTTATTTGGTTGTTCCTCTTTAAGAAAAATCAATATTAATAACAGAGACTTAAAGATTCTTCCACACTTTTAACCACATCATGCATGTTTCTGTGTAGTCTGAATCCAACTTGTTTTGCAACTATACCCCATGTCAACACAGAATATCCACCAGTTCATAGACATACCCTTCATTTTCTACCTCCATGCTTCTTTGACTTTTGTTACTTCTTCAGAGTCACATTTTTTGAGCATTGTGTCGATGAAGAAACACACCTTGTACCATTTCATCTAATCCTCATAACAAATCTGTCACATGATGGGTACCATCATCCCCATTTTACATATGAGGAAACTGAGACTGAGAAGTTTCGTGACTTGCCCAAGGACACGTGCTAGTGAGTGGCAGAGCTTGAACTGGAATTCAAATCTTCAGGCTCAAAGGCCCATGTTCTTCCCAATACACCACACAACTTCCCTTGGGTACAAAGTGCCTTCAACTGCACCCCATTCCAAATTTTCACCTATGAAAATGCCTGCTTTAAAAGTCTGTTTCAAATACTATCTCCTCCATAAAGTGCTTCATCACCCAGTCCAGAAATGAGCTCTCCCTACTTGGATTTCTTCAGCATGCTCTCTGTCTATTCAGTCGTTCAAGAAACAACTGAGCACCTACTGTGTGCTAGCTTCTATAGTAGGTGCTACAGAAACAGCAGTGAATGACACAGGAAGGACACTGATCCCATGGATCATATATTTTTGCAGTATATATCATAAAATCATAGAATGATAGTTTTCAATTAAAAAAAAATTTTTTTTGACTGTGTTGGGTCTTCATTGCCGCACGCAGGCTTTCTCTAGTTGCGGCGAGTGGAGGCTACTCTTCGTTGCAGTGTGTGGGTTTCTCATTGCGGTGGCTTCTCTTGTTGTGGAGCATGGGCTCTAGGCGCACGGGCTTCAGTAGTTGTGGCGTGCAGGCTCAGTAGTTGTGGCTTGCAGGCTCAGAGCGCAGGCTCAGGAGTTGTGGCGCACGGGCTTAGTTGCTCCACGGCATGTGGGATCTTCCCGGACCAGGGCTCGAACCTGTGTCTCCTGCAATGGCAGGCGGATTCTTAACCACTGTGCTACCAGGGAAGTCCGATAGTTTTAAATTTCATGTCATCTAAAGCCCTTATTTTACAGATGAGTAAACTCACACATATGAAGTTCAGTATCATGCCTTCATAAACAGAGATCAGACTGGAGGCCTCCACCCCCACTGCTCATCAACATTGTGCCCATGGCTTCTTTTCCTTCACAGGCTGTCAGCAACTTGAGGGCAGGAACTGTGTCTTAATCATCTCTGTACATCCTTCAGCATTAGCACAGGCATTCCAAAACAGGGTAGAATGTGTGATAATGGTGGCGAACAGGAAAGATATATTATCTACACCCTTAGATCCCAAATGGACAAGATAGCTAGATCTTTAACATTTATAAAGCATGTTACAATTCAAAGCATTCCCTCACACCATTTATTCCTCGGCAAAGGAGCTTTCATAAATTATGGATGCACACTGCAGAGTCAAGCTTGTGGAAAAGATCACATATTTTAAAAATAGAAAATGTTTTTTTCTACGATAATCTATAATTTTTCATTGTTTTCCCCCTTAATTCAATCCCCAGAATTACAAATAGCATATTAATACCTAATTTATCAGAAGGCTACCTACCTATCAACTTCAATCATGAAGGAGACAACTGAAATTAAAAAGGAAGCAGATAATTCCTCTGAGCACTAAAATATACCTTACGAAGTATGGGCACTAAAGAAATAGCACTGCTTTTTTCATGTCCGCTCATTGCATAGCCATCGAATTTTCATATCTCACAGCCAATGAAAAGCAGGAAACAGAAAGTGGAAAAGGTTGGCCAGAAGCAAGCTATTCTCCCCCATTCTCAGAGTTCATTGTAATTCCAGCAGCCACAGGTGTACCTCATAAATGCCCAAGACTGAAGACAATGCAGCGTCAGTCTACGGATTATGGTACTTCATAATATTTGTGAAATGTGTTACATATAAATACACTGTGAAAGAGAACTAGGGTTCCTTCCTAGCAGCAGCCAGGTAAGGATCAGACTGCAATGGGTCCTGGAAAAAATATTCATTTATCTTTCTGTATTTAAAAGGCAAAATCATTAACTTTGTGGGAGTGAAGGTATTTTGTTAGAGTGAGACTGAAATTCCCTCCCCTCAAATTCTTCAGCTCCTGAACAGAACATACGTGGATTATCTTTCACCAGCAGGGGGAGGTTAAAACAAGGAAGTTCTAAAAATGTCCAAGTCTTCACCAGAGGGGCTGAGCCTTTTTCAGTGTGACTGATTGGCTCCTGTAAGCAGCATGGTCTAATTTAGAAAGGTCAGGAAGTAGTGTTTAACATTTACTGAGGCAACAAATTTAGGAAAAACGAATGTGGCAAAAAGGAAACATGCTCAGCAGGACTGGCCCTTGCACAATGGCTTCGAGAAGAGCTGGGGGGGAAACTTCGCAATGTCTGCACCACTGCACACTGACAAGAAATCTTTTTTGCCATGAAATCACACTTGGCATGTTTTTACAGTGAGAAGACATCTACACATCAACTCAGAGAGAGCTGAGCGCTTACTCTTCATTGCGATGAAAGTGATGATGCGGAGGCATTTGCTGTTGTTTTTAAGTGGAAATCACCATGGGTAAATCCGACTCCTTGGCAGGACCAGGGGGAGGGGCAGAGGGCAGCCAACTCCCCGCTGGGGTCCAGCAAAGATGGACGTGGCGGCCTGGGAAGAAGCATACCACTTGAGATTCTCCAGGGAGGCCGAATAAGTAACCAACTGTGAAGTTACCTTCACCTTAGCACAGTACAGAAGGACCACCACAGCCATGGGGAGAGGGGGTAGTGTTTGAAAAACCGCACAGTCTGCCAAATTGTTTGCATTTCCTGGGAGACAAAGACAGGATAGCAAATCCAACGGGAGTCCAGGCTCTGACGTTTGCTGTGCAAACAAGTCAGAGCCCCTCTCTTGGCTTCAGTTCCTCTATCTGCAAAATGAGGAGGTAGTACAGACTAGAGAATCTCTAAAATAATCTCAGTCCTAACATCCTGCGCTCTGTGATTCAACTGCCAGATTGAAACTGTGGGAGTGGGATTATCTTCCCAAACTAAGGTTATCACATTTATTTGTTTATTCAACATAAGAAAGATGGGCCAATTATTGTAAGGGATCAACCCTCCCTCACGAACTCTAGCTATAAAACTGGGGCAACATCTAACTATATAAAGAACAGGAACCCATGCTGGCTGGCCACAGAATTCCTCTCTGAGAGAAAACTGTTTTGATTTAGGACAAAGGCCATGTTTGGTTATGAAGATGAGCCCCCAGGGCAGAGTCTGAATGGGTTGAGCTGAGACCAGCCTAACTGCTAAACTGCTCTTTGTAAGAAAAGGAAAAAAATGGGGGTGGTCAGAAATAAATGAGCTGGAGGGGGAAAGAAAAGAGGTGGAAGGCAGGAGCCAGGGGCCACGCAGCACAATGGAGGTCTGAGTCAAAAATATTGGGTTGGCCAAAAAGTTCGTTCGAGTTTTCACGTTACAGAAAACCCGAACGAACTTTTTGGCCAAATCAATATAAGGGCGCAGGGGTGGAGGGCGGAGTCTGGAGAATAGCTCCCAGAGGCTAGGGTTGCAGATCAAATTTAACTGGATACCTTGTATTTTAATTTCAGGTGAACAAGGAAAAATTTTTAGTCTAAGTATGTCCCCAATATTGCTTGGGACATAGTTACGCTAAAAAAAAAAGTCATTGTTTATCTGAAATTCAAATTTCACTGGGTATCCTGTATTTTTATTTGCTAAATCTGGCAATCCTACCAGGGGCAGAAATGACGAATATTCTAGGAATTTCAATCTGAGGTTGTTTAGCTGTACTAGGGTGTAATCCTCCTCAGAGATGCCACCTAACCCATAAGACGGGTTTGGGTTAATTAGAAAAAACTACCCCTCCCTCCCAGAACCCAGCTAGGGCACAGGCTTGGTGAGCGGCTCAGGGGCCAAATCTCAGCCCATATTCCCCTCAATCCTGCCCCCCTTCCCCGTCTTCAAACCTTTAGCAAAGTCTGCCACACACATCCCTAGGCCAAAGGTGTAGCCCAGGACAGGATCTGCATGGAGAGATGCAGGAAAAGAGAACCAGGTTTATTTCATGAGCTAAGCCACAGAGCAAAGATCGAGGATTCAGTGGCCACAGAGAAGAGGATTCACAGGTGATGAGTATAACAGTCCTTGGCCCGCACCCAGAATCCCCAGAGATGTTGGAGGGCTTCTAGGCCACCCACTTTGCATTGGGTGGCATTAGAGTTGATTATAAAGGTCAGGGTACAACCTAAAGATGGGAGAATTGGGCATATAAACGTGGTTACATAGGAAGAGGAACCCCGACTCAGACTTTGAGTCAGCTGTTACCTGCTCTGCGAAGCTTTTCCTGACGGCTCCAGGCCAAATGCATTCCTTCTTCTTTGTGTTCCCTTGTTCGTAGCATCTACCTCTGTTAAGCCACTGGGAAAGAAACAATCAGAATACAAAGAGTGAGTGAGTGAGTGAGTGAGTGAGTGAGTGAGTGAGTGAGTGAGTGAGTGAGTGTGTGTGTGTGTGTGTGTGT
>NW_021703779.1:116371279-116392832 GCF_005190385.1 Monodon monoceros
CCCCCCCCCCCCAAACTAGATTAGGAGTTTGAAGACATATAACTCTTTGGCAGAAGAATTATCCAGCTGGTTATTTTTAAGTAAAAGCTCTGAAAACCTAGTAGAAGTTACCTTTTTGTAAGAGACATTTACATTTACAAGGGAAATCTCCATTTGAAAGGGTGTCTCCCTCTCCAAACAGGAAGAGGAGGAAAACTCTAAATCTCTAGGCACTTTTATCAAGAGAGAAGGCAGACTTAAATCTGCATCACAACCTTACCCTCTTTAACTTCCTGGTCACCTCCCTCCCTGACTTCTCATCCCCAACATCATCTTCGGTCTGCAGCTGGAGATGGTAGATAACTTGGGCCTTTGGGGGAGTTACTCAGTTTTCCCGGGGCTCTTTTATCACTGGGGGGGGGATGGGGGTGTGGAGGCTCCACCAAGAACCTAGAAGGCTATTTTTCCTCCCCTACAAGTTCTTTGAAAGCAAGGGCTGATTTAGTAACTTATTAATTTTATAGCCACAGTGACCGGCACGTATTAGCCACTTGATACATTTATGGGAAAGAGAAAAGATATTTTGAGTTTAACATGAAGGCTATGGGGCAATATAAGAATGTCTTTGTGTATATAAGGGATTGTACAGTTGTTTTCGTGTCCACAGAGGGCACAACAAGAGGAGAGGCATCTGAAATGCAAGGTGAGGGAACTAGGCTAGCCAGAAGCAAGAACAGAAGTCACTGGGTAATCAGCCTCTGATGTGGGCTTTCAAAAATAGAAAAAAAGCATTTTTTATTTACTTTAGTCAGTTTAGTATGGTCCTATCTCTCAAGGTCCCTTGCAGATGGAGAATCCTGTTGCCCATGACTTTGAATCCTAAGTACAGCGGAAGCGGTAGCATGACCATTTCCCTAACTGGTAGGGGAACACACTATTCACACTGTAATGCTATGCTAAAGGCCAGGAGAGCTGACACTTTGGGAACCTGCACCAGAAAATGCAGCCCCAAAGCCCCAAACTGCCAGTTCATAGGGGACCCTGAAGTATCTGCTTTGATTCAACGCTGAACTTTACCTTTAAGATGGGAGAGATGCAGTTGACTCTTCAATGCCCTGCTAATTCAGTCCTGTTGACTAATCACCTTGGGTTAACTTTGGAAGTGCTGGAACTGTCTGAACTCTCATATGAAAGAATTGTAATTAGAAACCTGGAAGGGAGAAAGGAAGGACAGGTCAAGTCTCATAATAATATTGCTAATAGTGATGATGATAATTTCTGTGTCCTACAAAATTGCACAGAGCTGTCATTCTCCGTCTTTTGTTCACATTTGACTCTAAGGAAGACAGGCATCCCTCCTTTCCAAGGTGAGGCCCGCCCTAATTGGTGCTCATGTGCCCATCCCCCTTGTAGGACTTTACCCTGTTGATTCTTGCTTTTTCTCATCCTCCTCCTTTCCACTTTACAATTCCCCTTCCTCCGGCACCCTTCTCTTGACCTACACACATGCTCCATTCTCTCCCAAATGGAACACACTTTCCTGATTCTCTGCTCCCTTCCAAGCAAACCTGACTCGTCCTCACCCAGTTCATCCTCATCCAGGTCTCTCCTCAGAGGCACATAAAAGTCTGCACTGCCCACTCGTTGCAGTTAGGAAAGCTCACATGACTCGTTCTGGCCAATGACTTTTGAGTGGAGGTAACGCATCATTTGCTTAGAAGAGCAGATGTAAAATGTACATACACTTTTTGCTTGAAGTACAACTAAGGAGACCTCAAGTTCTAGAAGGTACAGCAGCAAGATGATTGAAGGCTTTGTTAGCCTGACTTAAACAGAGGTCTCTCCCCTAGCTCATGATGATCAGACAGCAGGAGTGAGAAATCAGCATTTCTCACTGAGAAAGAGTTAAAAACACTGAGATTTGGGGGCTGTTGGTTTGATGTTTTCTAACCAATCCTAAACAGTAGTCTTTTCTCTCTCACTTCTACTTTACTATGAATTTCCTTCAAACAAAAGCCTAGCACGTGGTTCTCAAATCTACCTGTGCATAAGAAACACTCAGAGAGCTTTTAAGAAACCAGATTTCTACACCTACCCCACACCTGATGAATCCAAATACAGTTTGGGTGCTGAGGCGTAGAAATCCAGTTTTTATATAGTCTCCCCAACTGACTCTGAGGCAGCCAACCTGTGCCACCCCTCAGACACGTCTGAGTACCCCAGCCTCCGCCCCTCCCGTCCCGTTCACACATCAACGTTCTATCACCTGCCTTCTCCATCCCCCGCCCCTTACCACGGATGAACGTGCTTCCTCACAGGCCATGTCAGACCTCCAGGACCTCCTCAGTGCAAAACCACTCAGTCTCTGTCCTACTCACATTCCCTGTAACACCTGGCACTGTTATCTGCCACTTCCTTTTTTGGAACACTCTCCTCCGTCAGTTTTCATGACGTGACACTACTGTTGCTCTCCTTCCACCTCTATAACCAATATACTTTTGTGTTTTCTTATTTCCTGTCTTCTTTCATCCTGGATAGAAGTGATCCTACGCTTTTAACTTGAGTCCTCTGCTCTTTTCTCCAGTACATACTCTCGCCCTCTATTAGCGTGTTGGAGCTGCCACAACAAATCACCACTAATTAGGTGGCTTACACAACAGAAATCTGCCTAACAGTTCTGGAGGCTAGAAGTCTGAGGTCAAGGTGTTGGCAGGGCTGGTTCCTTCTGAGGCTGTGAGGGAAGGATTTGTTTCAGGCCTCTCTCCTTAGCTTGTAGATGGCCATCTTTTCCCTACATCTCTTCATGTTGTAGGGGAAGAAAACTTTTTCCTCTACCCTTCTGGGTTCTTGGGTTGGTCTAATAAATAAACTGATGTAAGACAAATTAACCAGACAAAAACAAATTTAATGACGTACATAAGGGAGCCCCAAAGATACAAGATCCAAGGGCAAGTCAGGCAGTTGAGGCTTATATGCCATCCTGAGCTAAGGAGTGGGATAGGGGCCTGGGCCTTCAGAAGGGAGGAGGGTAATTCACTGGACAATAATAAAAAGAGATGTTTGAAAAGAGAAATAGACCCACAGAGATAGAAAACAAACTTATGGTGACCAAAGGGGAAAAGTGTTGGGAAGGGATAAATTAGGAGGTTGGGATTAACATATACACACTACTATACATAAAACAGTAACCAGCAAGGACCTGCTGTATAGCACAGAGAACTCTACTCAAGATTTTATAATAACCTATAAGGGAAAGGAATCTGAAAAAGAATATACATATGTACGTATGTATAACTGAATCACTGTGCTGTACACCTGAAACTAACACATTGTAAATCAACTATACTCCAATAAAAAAAAAAGAACAGATGTTTGGTAATTAGATATGTGTCCACCCATACAGATAGATCATTCAGATAAAAGTTAACTCTAGTAATAGTTCTCTCTGATCCAGGCCCCCTATCTAAATTCTTTTAGGTAGTCAAGGGGGAGGTAAAAAGCTCCTCCTGAGTCTTTTGGACCCCGACTGCCTTCAGGTCAAAACAATCCACATGCCAAAGTGGCACATTTTGGGGAAACATGTTCTGAACCCCTTTGATATCATCTTCCTTCTATGTGAAGGGGAGCAAAATATGTCACCTCAAAATATGCCTCTTCGACATAATATCTTGAACTGGTTATTTTTAAGAAATAGCAGAGAGAAGAAGCTCTGAAAACCAAGCAGAGGTTACCCTTTTGTAAGAGAGGTTTACATTTATAAGGGAGGCCTCCATCTGTAAGGGTGTCTCCCCCTCTGTAGCAAGAAGAGAATGACTAAATTTCTAGGAACATCAATGGAGAAGGCATGGACTTAAACCTGCATAATAACCATACCCTTGTTTACTGTGCTCTTCCTGGTCACCCCTCATGACTAAATTTCTAGAAACATCAATGGAGAAGGCATGGACTTAAACCGGAATAACCATACCCTTGTTTACTGTGCTCTTCCTGGTCACCTCTCATGACTGATTCCCCCACCACCCCCAACATCTTCTTTTCTCTTTAGCTGGAGGTGGTATTTAAGGTGATGGCTTGGGCCATTTGGGAGAGTTGCTTAGTTTTCCTGGGAATCTCTCATGCATACAGGAGGTATACATGTTATTAAACTTCTGTTTCTTTTTCTCCTGTTACACAGGGTCTCAGCCAAGAACCTAAAAGGATAAAGGGAAAATTATTTTTCCTCCCCTACGTATGCATGTCTGTATCTGTCCAAATTTCCCCTTTTTATAAAGGCACCAGTCACATTGGATTAGGACCCACCCTCATTACCTCATTTTAGCTTGATTACCTTTGTAAAGACCCTATCTCCAAATAAGGTCACATATTCCAAGGTACTGGAAGTTAGGACTTCAACACATGAATCTGGGGAGGACACAATTCAACCCAAAACACCCCTTCAGTGATTTCACCTACTCAGTGCTTTGAATATCACTTTGGTCATTGTGACCCATCACTCTTGGCCTTGACCTCTCTCCTAATCACTAGTTCACTAATTAAAAAATAATAATAAAACAAAACAGTATTGTGAACCTATGACTTCTCATTGAACAAAGAACATTGAACAAAGTCCTTCTCCATACAGAGCTAACAGAAACTCATTACACACATAGCTGCAAAGGAAGGTGGTGTACAGGTAGGGAGCACATAGGGAACCTACGGCAGAGGGTCTACCCTAGTCTCATTCCACATTTCCAACAGCCTTTTGGGTATCTCTATTCAGATGTTCAACCAGCACCACAGACCCAACATGTTCAAAACCACCAAACAAATGTCCCTTTTCAAATCAATGACCTCAGCTGATTTCTCAATATCTATGAGTGATCCTATTCACCTAGTCACCCAGGCTTGAAAGCTTGCTGTCATCTTTGTTTCCTCTCCACCTTATTCCCAGCAGTCCATCAGAAACCAAGTCGGAGCCAATTCGGCTCTCCAGTACGTCTGTCAGTCCTGTCTCTATTCTCATCCCACTGCCACCAGGGTAAGTCAGACCCGCATCATCTCTACCTAGACCACTGCAGTAGCTTCACTGCCTTCCACACGTCTCAGGTATTCTACACACTACTATCCAGCCAGCATTCTAAGTAATAGCTGCTCTTGGCTGGCACTGGAGTCTACCTAACATATCTTTCCTGCCACCGCCCCTCCCCCAACTTTACCTGGCATTGTACCCAGAACACGACCCATGTTGTACCATCTCTCTCCGTGCCTTTATTATCTAAGATGAGACACTTTATATTTACTGAGCACATGGAATGTAATACCCATCTCTATACCCTCCTTACACTAATGAGTGTCCTACACTCAATAAATACAGCTCAGTAAATATTTGTTGAATTACAGTGTGTAGTGTTCTTTGTTTCACAAAGGATATCATATCATTAATCCTCACTTTAACCCTTCAACATGGTACTGCCTTCAACAGGGGTCTACTAATCCCACTGCCACCCCAAAACATACAATTCTTCATGGTTGTCAGCCCTGGGCCAGGAAATGGGGAAATACAGTCATTCTAGAGCTTCGAGAGCCTGCCCCTTGCCCCGTGAAACATACCAGGCCATGCAAAGGAAGACTGTGTTCATGAAGTTACTTTGGGCACCAGTTTCAACCCCCTGCATCTTGTTCTCCTCTCTGCTTGCTCCCTTATTCTTATCTGGCTTCCAGCTAGTACAGCCCCTTCCAGTGTGGTGACTTGTTCGACCAACATGGTGACCTGTTCGACCAACATGGTGGCTCTTGATTCTCCTACTTTCCTTCCCAGCTATAAATTGCTTTCTTCTTCCAGACTCAGAACTTTCTGAAACTTAGTTACAAGACACCATTTGGCTCAGCCCCAGGACCTTATGACTGGGAAGGGCATAATTCTATCCCATTCTAGGAGGGATCCTACCACTCTGGAGCTGCTTTCAAATCCTGTTCTAGAGTCTGACAGCAGTAACTGAAATCCAACTCCTGTCTTGTTTTAGCACAAGCAGCATAGCTTGCATCAATTATTCCTGAAATCCTGGGTCCTGTGGTGGAGGGATGTCAGGGCCAAAGTTGATTAATCTCTCAGCAAAATCTCCTCTGTCACCACCGTGTTTACTGACCACAGAGGGACTGTGCATTGATTCCCCCACTGTGTGCAGCGTCCCTTATCGCTTCCCAGCATAAAGCTCCTAGCTGGTACTTTTTCTAGACTGAAAAGAGCAAGCATTATCTGCTTTCCCCATTCTCACCTACTGAAAAGCCTGTCACGTGTTTATGCTTCTGAGATGGGTGACAGGAAGGTCTTGTCTAAAGGGCTTCAGGACACTAATCCAGACAAATGGCAGATCTGGTATCAATGTGTTTGCTCTGCTTCTCTCTTGACAGTTCCCGAACAAAAAGCACAGGGCCATGAGGAAAATATTTGCTCATTCATTCCACGAATATCTAAGGAGCACCAACTCTGCGCTAAGTGCAGGGAATCCAGAAGTTGCTTCCCTGGAGTAGTTCCCAGTTCAGTAGGGAAGAGAGAGCCAACTAGATCGTTTCCTTTTTTTTATTATGATCATTCAAAGCAAGCATTTTCTCACATTTGGGAGGTCCCATTCAACCTTTTCTCATCAGCTTCTTTTTTTTCCCTTGCAACAGAAAATGAGAGTGTTGCTTAGGGAATTATGCGTATGCAACCAGTGGGCAGAAAAGATCTTCATGGCAGTGGTTTATTACAGCCTTTTCTTTACAGATTATTCAGCCACAGACAATATTCCATTCACAGGACAGTTTGCTTCATTTCCTCTTTCCTTTGTCCTGTGGGATATTCTATCAACAGGTAACATGAATCTGAAAATGTCCCACCTCCACAAAGAGACATTTCCACACATTGTGACCAGAGCAGAGGCAGAGGTGAGGCAATGCTGAGAGACACAAGAGGCCAGGCCTGGTACCTGGGGAGTGGGGCTCGGGAAAGCCAAGTCTGAAGGACTGCGGGAGTAAGCGGGGAGTGAGTCAGGCTAAGAGGACCATGGTGGACCAGGTAGAGCCAAGAGTGGGACCAGGCAGAGCCAAGAGTGGGAGCAATGGCAGGAGTGGGGAACATGGCACCTAGAGATGACTGGACCATCAGCAAGAGACTGGAGGTGAAGCTGGCATGACAGACAGAGTCAAGTTACCAGTGAGCTATCTTCACTTCCTCAGCAAATAGGAACAACAAAAGATCTGCAAACTACCTACCTCTGGTATTTGGGAAATCTCTTCGGTGACTTGGGAATGATTTCTCCTTACGTTGTTATAAAGAATTTCCCTTTCTCCTCTAACTGGATAATGATATACCCCAAGTACCCTGAGTGCCCATGTCATCTGGGAGCCTCTTTAAGTCACTGCAGATATTTTAAAGGGTGGTGAAGGTCACTGGATCTCCTTTGAAAATACAGAGGCCCTAGGCAGCCATCAAGGCCCTTTTGTGAACGTGCAGTAACAAATGTCCAACTGTCAGAGACAACCGGACAACAAGCTCTCAGCCTGGACCAGACGACACAGGCAGTGCGTAGTGATCAAAAGGAAGGTCTCACAAATGAGAGTGAAGAGTGACAGGAGGGAGGAGACACGCCATTTGAATGGACAGCGACCTAGCGACAGAGCTCAGCGTGGCTCCTTGAAGATGGTGAACACAGTGATCCAGGGCTGAGGAGAGCCAGAGAGAGGTCCCGGTCAGATGTCCATGTAGAAGGAATACTCAATGGACTGCATTGGTCCACTGTAATGTATATTCATTTCCCATGGCTACTGTAACAAATCACCACAAACTTAAAACAACAGAAAATTTCTCACAATTTTAGAGGCCATAAGTTCAAAATCAAGGTGTCAGCAGGGGTATGCTCCCCTGGGAGGCTCTAGGGTTAAATCCTTCCTTGCCTCTTCTGGCTCCTCGTGGCTGGCAGTATTCCTTAGCTTATGGCCAAACTCTGCCTCCATCTTCACGGCCTTCTCCTCTGTAGCTGTGCCTTCTCCACTTCCGTCTTTCAAAAAAGATGCTTGTTATTGGATTTAGGACCCACCTGGACAGTCCACACGATCTCATCTCGAGGTCCTTAACTTAATTACATCTGCAAAGACTCTCTTTCCAAATAAGGTCACATTCACAGGCTCCAAAGATTAGGACACAGGCATATATTTTTTTTTGCGGGGGCGGGGCGGGGCACCATTCAAGCCACTACAACAGCGTTTACAAGGGGAAGAGGTATCCTCTCTTTTTCTGATTGTAAAGTTAATATATGTTCATTATCATTATAGAGAACATTTTAAAAGCACAGAGAAAAATAAAACCCATCTTTAATTCCACAACCCAGAGACAGCCACTGTTAACAACTGGAGAAATTATATTTCAGGCTTCTGTGAATATGTGTACACATTTTATTAAGCTCCTACTGGACTTACTAGTATATAATCTGCCCTATTCTCTAGTTATTGATATATTGTGAACATCATCCCATGCCATCAAATTCCTTTTCTACAACACAGCCATCACATGGCGGCATCACAGTTTAATTAACCAGTTCTGTGCTGTTAGATGCTTCGGCTGTTCCCGAGTTTTCAGTGTTATAAGTAACACTGAGAGGAGAACATGCATGCCAGGGTGTTCATAAGAAGATTTGGGCTGTATGATACAAAATGATATTGACTGTGTATACCCCACATTCTCTGAGCTTTATAGTAGAGTGTGCACTGGACTGCACTGAATCAGGCCAGAGTTAGGCCAAGGATTTGGCCCAGAGCTGAGAATCACTTTAACCACTCTTTCTCTTTCTCAGGAAAACACCTCATTATTCAGCTTCATCTCCTGCCACTCTCTGCCTCATGCTTTTCATTTTCAAGGGGGCGGAAGTGGTAACACAACCGCTGCCTCTTTTCAAATCTTATATTTTATTAATGCTTACCATCTTATTTAGCCAAGCCAACCTTCTTATTCAATGAAGTATAAATACAGCTTTTTATTTAAAGCTCCATGAATAGCACTGGAAAAACCGACCGTGATTTTTTTTTCTTCTTTCTATACCTGCACTGAGAAATATTTGTATCTGGACTAGAATAAATGGAGGGTAGGAGAGGGGCCGTGGGTAAACTGAGTAAAAATAGAGTTGTTTGAAAAAGCTATTCAGACTCCTGAGCAGCTAGAAAAGATAGCCCTCAGACTCATGTGAAGGGGAAGCCAATGTTTGAATTACAACAAAATCAATGCAAAGCCACCACAGAGTCTCATATAATAAGGAATACAAAGAGCCTGCAGACTGTTCATTAAAGAAAATTAGTGTTTGCTGAGGAAGCCCATTCTTCGACACAACCAGCTGACTTTGTGAAATGACATAGGAACCAACAAGTTCCAATCTACCTACATTTGTGATTTCTAGGATTACTGCCATAGAATTTTGGCCCATAACGTGAATGTTCTTTCTGATTTGGCCTTCTGCATTCTTAAAGTGACAAACTGCCTTTTTAAAATGTCACTCTTGATGTTATCTCTGCATCTGAGTAGCACAAGTGAACAATTCTGATAATGAAATCACAGAAATGACAGCAATACACAACCCTAGTGCACACAGTTCAAAAAGTATGTTGAAAGTGCGTTTTCATCACTCACTCAGATTGACTCCAGTAGTGACCAAAAGTAATTCTTTTATACAGTCCTGGCAGAGGGGGCTGTTGAGAACTTGAGAAAAGCACATTTCAGTGCAAACAGTCAACTCATTAATAGCAGCTTCTGCCATCCCGCAGACTCATGTAGCTCACGCTTTCCACACGGAGCCGTAACACAGTAGTACAAACACTTACCCTTGGATCGGCCAAGAATGCTTGTTTAGATTTGTCCCATTCAGTCATCTCTTCATTCCTGAAATATTTACTATGCCCACTATCAACGATCTCAAAATCTAATGAGAGAAGCAACACACCCATGAAAGTGCCCAACACCTACCCTGCTAAACCATCATCAGGGTCTCACTTCCAGGGTCCTATCATTTGGCTTGGTACCTTGGCTGCCCACTCAACCTCTAAGTTCTTCCCAGCCTGACTACAGAGCTAACATTTAGTTTTTATTTATATTGTGCTTAGTTGTACGACACGTATTTTACATGCATCGTCTCATGTAATCTTCACAACCACCATATGAGGTAGATACAAATTCTATTTCATGGGTGTAGAGAAGGTGAATAAAATTACCCAAGCATTTGAGCCCAGCTTGGCCTAACTCCAGAGCTCTGGTTTATTCCATCTTACCATCCTGACACTCAAATTTTAAAAAGGAAGGTGGTTAATGGGGCTAAAAAGTGCAGACGGGTTGACCACAGTAAGAAGGGGCCTTTGGCTTTGAGCCTTAGGAAATCATATTTGTGGCCATTGTGCTGGGGCTGCCATTAACAAAGTGCCACAAATTGGGTAGCTTACACAACAGAAATTTATTGTCTCACAGTTCTGCAGTCTAGAAGTCAGAGATCAAGGTGTGGGAAGGGTTGGTTCTTTCTGAGGGCTGTGAGGGAAAATTTGTTCCATGTCCCTTTCCAAGTTTCTGGTAGCCTCCAGTGTTTCTTGGCTTGTGGATGGTATTCCCCTGTATCTTCACATGGTCTTTCCTCTGTACATACCTGTCTCTGTGGTCTGTCTTTGGGTCCCCTGTTTATAAGGATACCAGTCATATTGGGTTAGGACCCACCTTAATGATGTCATTTTAACTTGATTACCTCTATACTCTATTTCTCATGTTGAAATGTAGAGAAATAGCAAATTACTATGTTGTGTAACAGGAACTAACATAGTGTTGTAGATCAATTATACTTCAAAAACAAACAAACTCATAGAAAAAGAGATCAGATTTGTGGTGACCAGAGGCAGGGGGTAGGAGGAGGGGGAACCGGATGAAGGCAGTGAAAAGGTACAAACTTGCAGTTATCAGATAAATAAGTACTAGGGATGTAATGTATAACATGATAAATAGAATTAACACTGCTGTATGTTATATATGAAAGCTTTTAAGAGCAAATCCTAAGGGTTCTCATCACAAGGAAAAATACTTGTTTTTCTATTTCTTTAATTTTGTATCTATATGAGATGACGGATGTTCTCTAAACTTATTGTCATATCATTTCATGACATGAGTGAATCAAATCATTATGCTGTATACCTTAAAGTTATACAGTGCTGTGTGTCTATTATAGCTCAGTAAAACTGGAAGAAAAAAAGACTTTCTAAAAACAAGTCACCTTCTGAGGTGCTGGGGTTAGGACTTCAACATACCTATTTTGGGGGAACACACTTCAACCCACAGCACCCACGGAAGGCGCACTTACAGCTCAGCAGTAACTAAAGAAGGCAGACAGAAAGGGGATAAGGGCTGGGGCTTGGTGAGGTCACGGGAACTGGCTGGGAGCTGGAGGAGGCCTGAGAGTGTCCTCCAGGTGAGAGAAAAGCCCCAGGAGAAAGGGGAACTTCCAGAACCATGGAGAGAGGATAACTAATGGGCAGGGTCAGGCAGGGAATGGGAGGGGGTGTGAGTCGTCAGAAAGAAGGTAGCCTGCCACTTCGAAACAAAGGGGAAAGGGAGAGATTTAAACAACTGATTTTTTTTTTTGAATTAATTTACAATGTTAAACAACTGATATTGATGTGCATTTCTGGAGACACCTTTATCACCTCAGCCCAAATCTCATCCCAGATTCTCCAGAAGCCTGCCTCATATTTCTTCAGTAACTTGCAGATATAGTTTTGTAACTTAGACCAGCTTTATTTGCAGCTCTGTAATTCTCCGCTACTGCTTCCTACTTGATACAAAGTATCACAGGATCTTTCCCACAGTTATTTCTAGAAAGTGTTTGAATGATTACGGGAATAAATGGACGCATAAATATGAGGAGGAGACAGATGGTCTTGACTCTACTTACACCTGAACTCCGCCAGCGTTCGGCATGGCTGAGTTTAGCAGCGAGGCCCAGGCCTGCGGGCCCAGGCAGGGAGGAAGCGCCCAGCCAGGGTGCGGACAAGGCCCACGTGCCAAGACACTGGGTGGGGGAACCTCCACGTGCAGCTGGCCACACCGCACTGATGGGCACTCAGAGAACACAACCCTGACACTCTCCTCTTCAGGTCCTGCCAGGAGGAGCAGCAGTGAAGTGTGGCCCCAAAGACCTTATCATATAACAGGCAGCTTGAACAAAAAGGATGCCTTATTGCCTAGAACTCCAGTATTTCAACCTAGTTATCAGAATCTGAAGCTACTCGATAAAGGGCTAGTCCTACAAGTCGGTGCACGAAGGGCATTTTTGAAAATGGTGACCGACCAGCCCCCAAAGCTCCAGTGGTTCCAGCAGTGCTTCGTGGACTCGGCCCTGCTGCTCCTGACCTGGGACTTGGTAAAGCATGGCTCTCGCCATCTCGCCATGTTTCTGTCAGCAGATGAAGAAATCCCACTAGAGAACGCTGAAATGCACTCCCCAGAATCTTCCAGCAAATCAGTGCAAAGGGTGCAGGGTGTGACCCGAGAGCCCCCTGGGTGCCCGGCTGGTCTCCTAACCATGAACAACAGTGGCCCTCATTAAGTGGCCCTAACATTAAGAATAGAGTACAAGGCGAGTATGGCAGCATTATCAGTATTTCTCTCTCCTTTCACAATTTCTCTTGGACTCATATATCTAGTATATATTTATGGAAAGAGTTTATATATAGCCTACCAGCCTAAAAGCATGATTCCTTCCATATAAAAATGTGACATCTTATAATTGAGCACATACTGTACACTCTTCATTATTTCACTGATTTGACAGTTCTCTTCTGAAATAAAAAGCTCTCATAAACCAGCACGTTTTGTGTGTGTGTATGTGTATGTGTGTGTGTGTGTGTAATAACCAAGAGAATATTTTGGTATTTAAAGCTACAGGAGCCTAAATTTGATAAGCCCATCCCAAAAAGAAAATTAAGGTTTCAGAAAACCTGACAGGTCCAAACATTAAGCCCACTCCCTTCGAGGTTTGATTCACAGAAACAGATTTTTGAAATTTTATATCAAATTATAAAAATGATGATGTGGTCCAGCTGCTACAGTACCTGCTTATAATTCAAATGTTTTATTTTCAAAGTAGGGTTCACATGCAGAAACAAACTGCAGGAACAATGCCCACGGACTAATTCAGTCAGGCCATTCACTGCTCTGCTTTCTTTTTTTCCTTTCCATCTCCACCTCTGGGGAGCTAAGGGGCAATGAGAGCTGTCTCTATGCGCTCTGGTTAACCGAGGAAGAGTTCAATTCACAAAGTCCAAGTGTTGCTCACTCATGCCAATTAAAGGGCTCTGTGCTTAAATCTGCTCCAGGCCATCTTTTAGAAATGAGTCTTTCTGACCAAAATTCTCCGATAGGGAAAGGTACTGAAAATTAATTAGTACTATTCCTAGGTACCAGCAAGGATGCTACAGCGCCACTGTGCTTTAGGAAGGCTCACCTGGGACTTGAAGGGATGCTCAGAATTCACACCTGCTCACCAATTTTCTAAATTGATGCTTACAAATGACAGATGCTGGCAGGCAAGTTCAGGGAAAGTAAAATTCAGAGAGCAAAGAACCAAAAGTTGAGCTGAGCGTTCAATCCACAATACACATGGCCTTGACCTTCTGCCTCAGAAGAGATCTGTATCTCAAGGATAGCTGTTCAAACAAAGAGGAATATGGAATCAGGCTCCAAGCTTTCACTGGTGACATGACATTTAATGGTCGCAGAGGGGAAAAAGAGCTCCTGGGTCTTCTTTTGTGTGACCTGCTGTTGAATGTCATAATAAACAACGTCAAATGTTCAAATGGTTAGTCTCTCTTGCCTCATGCTGACCTTTCCATCTCTATCTTACCACACCCTACTCCCCAGATGAAAAATAAAGAAATTGACAGAGCACTAAATTGACCTGTCATGATGACAGAGTGCAACAGTGTCTTCATTATCACACATTGCATTCACTGGAACAAAGAGTGTTTCCATTACAATATTTGCTTTGACACATCTGTCACTGCCCAGTATCTTTGCCATCCTGTACCAAAATTATGAGGGGATTATATCCCACCAAACTTTAAAAATAAGTGAGGGGCTTCCCTCATGGCACAGTGGTTAACAATCCACCTGCCAATGCAGGGGACACGGGTTCAAGCCCTGGTCCGGGAAGATCCCACATGCCGCGGAGCAACTAAGCCCGTGCACCACAACTACTGAGCCTGTGCTCTAGAGCCCGCGAGCCACAACTACTCAGCCCGCGAGCCGCAACTACTGAAGCCTGTGCACCTAGAGCCCATGCTCCTCAATAAGAGAAGCCACCGCAATGAGAAGCCCACGCACTGCAACGAAGAGTAGCCCCCGCTCACTGCAACCCCGCGCACAGCAATGAAGACCCAACGCAGCCAAAAATAAATTAATTCATTCTTTTTTTTTTTTTTTTTTTTTTTGCAGTATGCGGGCCTCTCACTGTTGTGGCCTCTCCTGCTGCGGAGCACAGGCTCCGGACGCGCAGGCTCAGCGGCCACGGCTCACGGGCCCAGCCGCTCCACAGCATGTGGGATCCTCCCGGACCGGGGCACGAACCTGTGTCCCCTGCATCAGCAGGCGGACCCTCAACCACTGCACCACCAGGGAAGCCCAATTCATTCTTTTAAAAAATAAAAAAAATAAGTGAGGAGTCCCCTTACATACAGTTGACTCTGTCAAGTCCCTCCAGCTGAGGGAGGGTGCAAGGCCTAATAGGATGATGGGACTCTTGGAAACACATTTTTTTTCTGCATTTGCTCGTACTGTCAGGCACACACTTGAGGTTTCTCAGATCGCCTACCTGCATCTCTATTTTAGTCACCTTTACTAGCTCTTCCATATCTCTCTGAGCTTTAGATGTTAGAGGGCCCCAGGGCCCAGTCTTTGGACATTTTTCTCTACACTTACTCCCTTGGTGATCTCATCATGTCCTATGTGTTTTTTTGTGGTTTTTTTTGCGGTACGCGGGCCTCTCACCGTTGTGGCCTCTCCCGTTGCGGAGCACAGGCTCCGGACGCGCAGGCTCAGCGGCCATGGCTCACGGGCCCAGCTGCTCCGTGGCATGTGGGATCTTCCCAGACCGGGGCACGAACCCGTGTCCCCTGCATCGGCAGGCGGACTCTCAACCACTGCGCCACCAGGGAAGCCCATGTCCTATGCCTTTAAATTCCATCTGTACGCAGACAACTCCCCAATGCACATAAATGTACCTTCTGAAGCCCAGATGTATGTATCCAGCTGCCTCCTCAATAGCTCCCCCTGAATATCTAACAGGCATCTCAAACTTAACATGTCAAAAACCAAAGCCCAGACTTTCCCCTAAAGCCTGCTCCTCCTCAATTTTCCCCAACTAAGTTAATAACAACCCCATCCTTCCTGTTGCTCAGGCCAAATCCTTCAAGTCATCCTGACTCCTCTTGTTCTCTCACACCCACACCCCATCTGTAAGAAAATCCTATTGGCAATACCTTCCAACTACGTCTAGAACCCCATCGTCTCTCACCGTACCCCTGTTACCACCTGGTCCAGCCACCAGCATCTGTGCCCTAGGTCGCTGCAACAGCCTCGTCACTGGTCCGCTTCCGCCCTTGGTGCTTTACATCGCTTTTCAACACAGCAGGCAGAGAGCTCAGTGAATGCATGTCAGATCACCTCACTTCTCCGCTGACTCTCAACAGTCCTCCATGGGATCTCCTACCAGGCTCTGCCTCCCGTACTCAGTTCCAGTCACCTGGCTTTTCACAGACCTGGCTATGCACAGGTCCATCTCAGGGTCTTTGCACTTGGATGTTCTCCCTCTGCCTAGAATGTTCTTTCCCCAGATATCTGCAGGCATCATTCCCTCAACTGCTTCAAGTCTTCATTCAAATGGCACCTTGTCAGTGAGGCCTTCCCTTGCCACCCAATTCCAAATGGCATCCTCTCCCATACACCACAGGACCCCTGTGCTCCCTGATTTTACTCCACAGCACTTATCACCAGTTACTCTACATTTTATTTATTGTTTAATTCTGTCTCCCCTGACACGTGAGTGCATACTCTATGAGGTCAGAGAGTTTTTTCCTATCTTGTTCTCTGCTTCATCCATAGGACACAGAACAGTACCTAGCACACAGTGGGTGCTCGATAAATATTCTCTGAATAAAGAATTAAAATCCCAAGGCAACCAGTCAATTCAGAATAAAAATAAGGCAAGTGTATTGAAGTAGCTATACACTGAATAAAATGTTCACTCCAGCCAATTATTTGGGGAGTGTGCGCATGTGTGTATAGACAGAGACAGAGAACCTACACCAGTTACCAATGAAGCAGTAGACACAGGAATTGGAGTGGGGTGGCTGAGCAGAGGTGCTCCCAGCCCCTAGGGCACGGCCAAGGCCTAATGCTTTATAAAAATACCTTGCAAAGCTTATGATGAAGTACTACTGACAATTCAATTAGCCACACAAAAAAGGCAGATTCACCTAACCCCTGGCAGAAAACTTTTCATTTTGCTACATAAAATGGCCATACTCGGTTATAGACGTAAACAGAATTACCGAGTCTGATTATTTTTTTATCTGATAGTTCATCATCAATAGAAAAACAGACTAGGCTCAATAGAAGGGAAAGGACAGATGCTACAGGAGGAAAACGCGGTTTACAAATGAATTAATAAGCATGTTTGTCCTCTCTACTATAAAGTCTTCCCTGTCTCACCACTCATTTCCGTCATTTGAACGGGAAAGCTGTCTTTGCAAGAATTTTTTTTCAAGTCAGGCACTTCATCTCAACCTGCATTTTTTTTTTTTTACCTTTTGATATTTTTCTTCCCAGATATATTTTACTGTGACAGGATCTCTCAGATGAAAGCAGAGTTCAAGGTAGGTTACTATATACAAGTCTAATAAAATATTTGAGAAAATAGGCCTTTTGATCCAGCAAGAATTCAAAACTTTATTCATTTCCCTTCTAGTATACTAAAAACTGAAATATGGGGGGTTTAAGATGGCTGAACAAATAATAACTAAGCTAGTCCCAACATAAACTTAGCATCTGGGGTGGCAGAGTGAAATAAAGGCAAGAACAGTGGCCAGGAACAGAGTCTTGGTTTCCTACCTATAAGACAGATATTAACTCTTTTCCCTGCCTAGTTCAAAGGATTACTGTGAGACCCAAATACGAAAATGAGTGGGAGTGGGCTCTGTCAATTTTAAAATGCTGTCCCTGTGGAAGTCAAATGACTCGGAGAACTAGGAGGAAGCTGCTTCTACCTTATGCCCAAGATGGGAGAGCAAATGGAATTGTTAACATGTAGAAACTTTTGGCTCCTAAAGAAAATGAAATGCTTTAAAAAGCAAAAGAACACTGTTGTGTTGAACCACTCAAAAATTCCTTTTATGTTTCATCTGGTATGGTGTATTATCTTTGGAGGCAATATGATGCTCCTCTTCCAAAAATGTCACAGCTTTGAGGATAATAATTTAAGAATTTCAGACAAGCCAATGAATTTCTCTTAGAACATCCTTTTTGAAAAATGACCAAGTATAAATCCTCTACTCTCAATCTGTGTCATGACAATCGATAACCAAAGTGGCTGTCTGATGTATAATTGGCTATATCCTACCAATATGGCTCTTGATTCCAGAATGCAGGGGAGCAGCAACTACTTTTACAAGAACCTGAGATACATACTGAAAGCCAGATCCTTATATAACACTATTTTCTCTTTTTGTTCTCCCTCCCCACCCTCCCACCACCCCCCAGCCCTCACCCCGGCCAGGACCTGTGCCATGCGGGATCTTAATTCCCTGACCAGGGACCAAACCCGTGCTGCCCCCTGCAGTGGAAGTGCGGAGTCTTAACCACTGGATCGCCAGGAAAGTCCCTAACACTATTTTCTTATATGTCAAAAACCTTATTAATCTAACTTGGGTAGAATGGTGTCCTCCCTGCTGCCCTGTATCCATGTGGTCACATTATGTTGTACGATTGCACCTCATTTTCCCTGGGCTCCTTTGCTCATTTGCAGATTCTTACACAGAGAGGATGCTAAGTAATTATCATGGCATTCTCCAGATGAATTCATAAATAGATTAAGTACAGCTTAACACACTTCTGCCACTGAAATATGACAGTGGTTACTTTACAAATCATTCACTGGTGTAACCCAAATCTCAAAATCATAGAATGAAAAAAGTCTAATCTTCATGCTGTCAACTACAAGCCTGAGCTCTAGTAAACCTGTATAAGTAGGTCAGCCAGTTGTGCCTCAACATCTCAGCTCTGTAGCCTTCCCTGATGCTTTCTCCTACTCCCTCTATTAAAAGGCAGGCAAAAATGTCTGATAATAGGTACAGATTTTAGCCTCCACCCTAGAATGATACAGAGTTGACAGGAATCAAAGAGTCAAGAGGTAAATGTACCATTAATTTTATCAAGGACCTACAATGTGACCACCTATTTAGAGATATTATCTCCCTTAATCATTCATTCATTTATTCACAAATAACCTATAAATGTCAGACAACCCAAAATCAGCAAAGCAGATAATGTTCCTACTTTCATGTAGCTTACAAATGAGCTCAAGAAAGAGACATTTAAAAATAATCACACAGGGGCTTCCCTGGTGGCACAGTGGTTAAGAATCGGCCTGCCAATGCAGGGGACACAGGTTCAAGTCCTGGTCCGGGAAGATCCCACATGCCACGGAGCAACTAAGCCTGTGTGCCACAACTACGGAGCCTGCGCTCTAGAGCCCATGAGTCACAACTACTGAAGCCCGCAAGCCTAGAGCCCATGCTTCGCAACAAGAGAAGCCACCACAGTGAGAAGCCCGTGCACTGGAATGAAGAGCAGCCCCCACTCGACACAACTACAGAAAGCCCTAGCACAGCAACGAAGACCCAACACAGCCAAAAATAAATAAATAAATAGAATAAATTTAAAACAATAATAATAATAATCACACAACTTCTACTTCCAGGTAAAATGTAACAGACTGCAGCAAATAAATACTCCTGCTGTAATAACTAATTAAATATGGATACATTATTAAAAATCATATTTTAAATGTCTGAGAGAGCTTCAGTAACAATTAGGACTAGATGACCTAATATTCTAGAGAGTATACAAACATTCCAAGACCTGCACTACAAGAAGAATAGGGGGAGTCCCTGCGACAGAAGAAAAGGATCCCAGACAGAAGCATACAAATGCAGGAAGGAATGAAGAACCCAAGAATGAACTAATATGTGGGTAAATGTAAATAAATATTGACTTCACAAAGTAATAATAACACTGTCTTGTAGAATTCACATTAAATGACAAAAATAACAAAATAATAATAACAGAGAGGTGAATGAAGTTTATAGGTTCTAAGGGTCTATTGGTTATGAGGCCACAGCAAAACAATAATTTGTATTATAATAAAATAATTCATGAATGAATGTTATAATCTCTACAGTAACAACTAAAAGAGCAAAAAGTGTATGTAACTAACAAATTATCAGAAGAAAAAACCCAGCACAATATATTTTTATATTAATCCAAAAGAAAGTATCAATAAGAAAAGGTGATAAAAGGAATATAAAACGGATGGACCAGGAAAGAAATAAATAACATGATATATCAGTAATTACAATAAATGTAAAGGAACTAACTACTCCAAGTAAAAGACCAAGATTATAAAGCCAGACAAAAACAAAACATGACTATATACATTACAAAACTAGACAAAGACTTCACAAGAAAATAAACCAACAGACCAATATATCTTATGAATGAATATAGGTGCCAAAATTCTCAATGATATACTAGTAAAGTAAATTCAGCAACATATTAAAAGGACTATACACCATAAGAGATTTATCTCAGGAGTTCTGGCTGATTTAACATATGCAAGCCAATGTAATGTACCATATTAATATAATAAAGGAAAAAAAATTACATGATCATCTCAACAGATGCAAAAACAAAAAGCACCTGACAAAATTCAATACTCTTTTCTGATTAAAAACACTCAATATACTAGGAATAGAAAAGAGCTTTATCAACCTGAAGAAGGACATCTATGAATAACCTACTCATCATGCTACTGAAAAAAATTAATGTTTTCTCCCTAACATCAGGAACAAGACAAGGATGTATATATACTTCTATTCAGCATTTTACTATCAATTCTAGCCATAGCAATTAGGCAAGAAAATGAAATGAAAGTCATCAAGTTGAAAAGGAAGAAATAAAACTATATATATTCACCGATGACACAATCATATATAGGAAATCCTATGGGATCCCCACCAAAAAAATATTAGAACTAATAAGAGGGTTCAGCAAAGTTGCAGGTTAAAGATCAATTTACAGTAATCAATTGTAATTCTACACTAATGCACATCCTAAAATTATGAGCATAATTCCATTTATAATAGTATGAGAAAGAATGCTTATGAAAGAATTTTTCAAGAGGAGTGCAAATGATACATTAAACAAGATGGACTTAATTGATATTTATAGGACATTCCATCCAAAACCAACAGAATACACTTTCTTCTCAAGTGCTCATGGAACATTCTCTAGGATAGATCATATCTTCGTTCACAAATCAAGCCTTGGTAAATTTAAGAAAACTGAAATCACATCAAGTATCTTTTCTGACCACAATGCTATGAGACTAGATATCAATTACAGGAAAAGATCTGTAAAAAATACTAATACATGGAGGCTAAACAATACACTACAAATTAACCAAGAGATCCCCGAGGAAATCAAAGAGGAAATCAAAAAATACTTAGAAACAAATGACAATAAAAACACGATGACCCAAAACCTATGGGATGCAGCAAAAGCAGTTCTAAGAGGGAAGTTTATAGCAATACAATCCTACTTCAAGAAACAAGAAACACCTCAAATAAACAACTGAACCTTACACCTAAAGCAATCAGAGAAAGAACAAAAAAACCCCAAAGTTAGCAGAAGGAAAGAAATCATAAAGATCAGATCAGAAATAAATGAAAAAGAAATGACAGAAATAATAGCAAAGATCAATAAAACTATAAGCTGCTTCTTTGAGAAGATAAATAAAATTGATAAACCATTAGCCAGACTCATCAAGAAAAAAAGGGAGAAGACTCAAATCAATAGAATTAGAAATCAAACAGGAGAAGTAACAACTGACGCTGCAGAAATACAAAAGATCATGAGAGATTACCACAAGCAACTTGATGCCAATAAAATGGACAACCTGGAAGATATGGACAAATTCTTAGAAAAGCACACCTTCTGAGAATGAACTACAAAGAAATAGAAAATATAAACAGACCAATCACATGCGCTGAAATTGAGACTGTGATTAAAAATCTTCCAACAAACAAAAGCCCAGGACCAGATGGCTTCACAGGCGAGCTCTATCAAACACTTAGAGAAGAGAGCTAACATCTATCCTTCTCAAACTCTTCCAAAATATAGCAGAGGGAGGAACACTCCCAAACTCATTCTACGAGGACACCATCACCCTGATACCAAAACCAGACAAAGATGTCACAAAGAAAG
>NW_021703779.1:116392932-116682706 GCF_005190385.1 Monodon monoceros
AAGAGCTAACATCTATCCTTCTCAAACTCTTCCAAAATATAGCAGAGGGAGGAACACTCCCAAACTCATTCTACGAGGACACCATCACCCTGATACCAAAACCAGACAAAGATGTCACAAAGAAAGAAAACTACAGGCCAATATCACTGATGAACATAGATGCAAAAATCCTCAACAAAATACTAGCAAACAGAATCCAACAGCACATTAAAAGGTTCACACACCATGATCAAGTGGCGTTTACCCCAGGAATGCAAGGATTCTTCAATATATGCAAATCAATCAATGTGATACACCATATTAACAAATTGAAGAATAAAAACCATATGATCATCTCAATAGATGTAGAAAAAGCTTTCAACAAAATTCAACACCCATTTATGATAAAAACCCTCCAGAAAGTAAGCAAAGAGGGAACTTACCTCAACATAATAAAGGCCATATATGACAAATCCACAGCCAACGTCGTTCTCAATGGTGAAAAACTGAAACCATTTCCTCTAAGATCAAAACAAGACAAGGTTATCCACTCTCACCACTATGATTCAACATAGTTTTGGAAGTTTTAGCCACAGCAATCAAAGAAACAGAAATAAAAGGAATCCATATCAGAAAAGAAGAAGTAAAACTGTCACTGTTTGCAGATGACATTATACTATACACAGGGAACCCTAAAGATGCTACCAAAAAACATCTAGAGCTGACCAATGAATCTGGTAAAGTAGCAGGGTACAAAATTAATGCACAGAAATCTCTTGCATTCCTATACACTAACGGTGAAAAATCTGAAAGAGAACTTAAGGAAACGCTCCCATTTACCACTGCAACAAAAAGAATAAAATACCTAGGAATACACCTACCTAAGGAGACAAAAGACCTGTATGCAGAAAACTATAAGACACTGATGAAAGAAATTAAAGATGATACCAACAGATGGAGAGATATACCATGTTCTTGGATTGGAAGAATCAACATTGTGAAAATGAATCTACTACCCAAAGCAATCTACAGATTCAGTGCAATCCCTATCAAACTACCAATGGCATTTTTCACAGAACTAGAACAAAAATTTTCACAATTTGCATGGAAACATAAAAGACCCCAAATCGCCAAAGCAATCTTGAGAAAGAAAAACGGAGGTGGAGGAATCAGGCTCCCTGACATCAGACTATACTACAAAGCTACAGTAATCAAGACAGTATGGTACTGGCACAAAAACAGAAAGATCAATGGAACAGAGTAGAAAGCCCAGAGGTAAACCCACACACGTATGGTCCCCTTATTTTTGATAAAGGAGGCCAGAATATACAGTGGAGAAAAGACAGCCTCTTCAATAAGTGGTGCTGGGTAAACTGGACAGCTACATGTAAAAGAATGAAAGTAGAACACTCCCTAACACCATACACAAAAATAAACCCAAAATGAATTAAAGACCTAAATGTGAGGCCAGATACTATAAAACTCTTAGAGGAAAACATAGGCAGAACACTCTATGAGATAAATCACAGCAAGATCCTTTTTGACCCACCTCCTAGAGAAATGGAAATAAAAACAAAAATAAACAAATGGGACCTAATGAAACTTCAAAGCTTTTGCACAGCAAAGGAAACCATAAACAAGACGAAAAGACAACACTCAGAATGGGAGAAAATATTTGCAAACTAATCAACGGACAAAGGATTAATCTCCAAAATATATAAACAGCTCATGCAGCTCAATATTAAAAAAACAAACAACCTAATCCAAAAATGGGCAGAAGAACTAAACAGACATTTGTCCAAAGAAGACATACAGATGGCCAACAAACACATGAAAGAACGCTCAACATCACTAATCATTAGAGAAATGCAAATCAAAACTACAATGAGGTATCACTTCACACCGGTCAGAATGGCCAGCATCAAAAAATCTACAAACAATAAATGCTGGAGAGGGTGTGGAGAAGAGGGAACCCTCTTGCACTGTTGGTGGGAATGTAAATTTATACAGCCACTATGGAGAACAGTATGCAGGTTCCTTAAAAAACTAAAAGTAGAACTACCATACAAGCCAGCAATCCCACTACTGGGCATACACCCTGAGAAAACCATAATTCAAAAAGAGTCATGTATCACAATGTTCATTGCAGCTCCATTTACAATAGCCAGGACATGGAAGCAACCTAAGTGTCCATCAACAGATGAATGGATAAAGAATATGGGGCACATATATACAATGGAATATTACTCAGTCATAAAAAGAAACAAAATTGAGTTATTTGTAGTGAGGTGGATGGACCTACAGACTGTCATACAGAGTGAAGTAAGTCAGAAGGAGAAAAACAAATACCGTATGCTAACACATATATATGGAATCTAAAAAAAAAAAAGAAAAAATAGTTCTGAAGAACCTAGGGACAGGACTGGAAGAAAGACGCAGACGTAGAGAATGGACTTGAGGACACGGGGAGGGGGAAGGGTAAGATGGGACGAAGTGAGAGAGTGGCATGGACACATATACACTACCAAATGTAAAATGGATGGCTAGTGGGAAGCAGCCGCATAGCACAGGGAGATCAGCTCGGTGCTTTGTGACACCTAGAGGGGTGGGATAGGGAGGGTGGGAGGGAGACGCAAGAGGGAGGAGATATGGGGATATATGTATATGTGTAGCTGTTTCACTTTGTTATAAAGCAGAAACTAACACACCATTGTAAAGCAATTATACTCCAATAAAGATGTTAAAAAAAAAAGAGTGCAAAAGCTGTATACTGAAAACTATAAGACATTTTGAAAGAAATTTTAAAAGACCTAAATAAATGGGAATACATCCCATGTTCTTGGATTGGACAATTAATATTGTTGAAATGGCAATATTCCCCAAATTTATCTATAGATTCAATGCAATTCCTGTCAATCACAGCCAGTTTTTGTGCAACAATTGACAAGTTCATCCCAAAATTCATATGGAAATGCAAGGGACCTAGAATAACCACAACACTCACAAAAAAGAACAAAGATGGACGACTCATTCTTCTTGATTTCAAATTTTACTACAAAGCTACAAGAATTAAGACACTGTGATACTGACATATGGATAGACATATAGATCAATGGAACAGAATTGCAAGCTCAACAGTTTTGACAGTTCCTGAAAGTATTAAACATAGAATTACCATATAACCCACCAATCCCACTCCTAAGTGTATACCAAAAGAACTGAATACATATGCCCATATAAAGCCCTTACATGAATGTCCACAGCAGCATCACTCACGATAACCAAAAAGTGGAAACAACCCAAATGTCCATCACCTAATAAGTGGGTAAACAAAATATTGTATATACATACATTGGGATATTTTTCAGCCATAAAAAGGAATAAAGGATTGATAAATGCTACAACATGGATGACCTTATAAACATTATGCTAAGTGAAAGAGGCCAAACATGAAAGACCATATTTTATATGATTATGTTTATATAAAATGTTCCCATTAGTCAAACCCATAGATACAGAAAGAGGATTATATTTTCTAGGGTCTTGGGGTGAAAAAGAATTCGAAGAGACTAATGGATGCAAAGTTTCTTTTGGGGGTGATGAAAATGTTTTAAAATTAGTGGTAATGGTTTCACAACTCTGTGGATATGCTAAAAACCACTGAGTTGTACACTTATACACAAGAATATTATAGTATGTAAATTATATATTAGTAAAGCTGTTATAATTTTTTAAAGATAACTATAATACACTTATAGAAACACTTTTAAAAAATATAAAGACACAGAAAGGTCTAAATTAAAAGGATAGATAAAATACATCATTCAAACATTAACCAAAAGAAGTCTGGCATAACTACAGTAATATCAGGCAAAGTAAATTTTAAGGTAGTAAGCATTATTAGAGATAAAGAGCAACATCTTGTAGCGATAAAGAGGTCAATAACCAGGAGTGGAACTGCTGGGTCACATGGTAGTTCTATTTTTAGTTTTTTTGAGAAACCTCCATACTGTCTTCCACAGTGGCTGCACCAATTCACATTCCCACCAACAGTGCACAAGGGTTCCCTTTTCTCCACACCCTCGCCAACACTTGTTATTTGTGGTCTTTTTGATGACAGCAATTCTGACAGGTGTGAGGTGATATTGCACTGTGGTTTTGATTTGCATTTCCTGATGATTAGATGTTCAGCATCTTTTCATGTGCCTGTTGGCCATCTGCATTTCTTCTTTGGAAAAATGTCTATTCAGGTGTTTTGCCCATTTTTCAATCAAGTTATTTTTTTTTCTGATGTTGAGTAGTATGAACTGTTTATATACGTTGGATATTAATCCCTTATTGGTCATATCATTTACAAATATTGTCTCCCATTCAATAGGTTGTCTTTTTGTTTTGTCAATGGTTTCTTTTGTTGTGCAAAAGCTTTTAAGTTTAATTAGGTCCTATTTGTTTACCCAGCAATTCCACTCCTGGATATATATCTGAAAAAACCTAAAACACAAATTTGAAAAGACAAATACACTCCAATGTTCACAGCAGCATTATTTACCATTGCCAAAATTTGGGAGCAACCTAAGTGTCCATCAACAGATGAATGGATAAAGAAGATGTGGTGTGTGTGTGTGTGTGTGTGTGTGTGTGTATATATACATATACACACACACACACAATGGAATATTACCCAGCCATAAAAAAGAACAAAATAATGCTATTTGCAGCAACATGGATAGACTTGGAGGGCATTGTGTTAAGTGAAATAAGTCAGAGAAAGACAAATACTGTATGATATCACTTATATGTGGAATCTAAAAACTACAACAAACTAGTGAATATAACAAAAAAGAAGCAGACTCACAGATGCAGAGAACAAACTAGTGGTTACCAGTGGGGAGAGGGGGGAGGGGCAATGTAGGAGTGGCGGAGTGGAAACTACAACCTATTGGGTGTAAGACAGGCTCAAGAATGTATTGTACAACATGGGGAATATAGCCAATGTTTTGTAATAACTGTAAATGGAAAGTAACCTTTAAAATTGTATAAAAATTTTAAAAATTAAATAAAATTTTAAAAAAATTTAAAAGAGGTCAATACCTCTTCAATATCTTTATAATGATAAAGAGCTCAATACCATCAGTAAAAAGATATCACTATCCTAAAACTGTATACACATAATAATATAGCTTCTAAGTATATTATATATATCAAAAATCCTGAGAAAACTAAAGAGAAATAGACAGCACAATCATAAAGGAATACTTAGCCATCAATATTTTTTAATTGAGGTATAGTTGATTTACATGTTAATTTCTGCTGTACAGAAAAGTGACTCAGTTATACATATATATACATTCTTTTTTATATTATTTTCCCTTATGGTTTATCCCAGGATATTGAATATAGTTCCCTGTGCTACACAGTGGAACCTCACTGTCCATCTCCATCAATCTCCATAGCTAATAAAACAGGCAGACAAAACTATCAGTATATACATAAAAGTTCTGAAGAGCACAATTAACAAACTCGATGTAATATTCATTTATAGAGCTCTGCATCCAAAAAAGCCAGAATTCACATTTTTTTCAAGGGCACATGGAGCAGTTATTAAAATCCACTATATGCTGAGCCATGAAAAAAACCTCAACACATTACAAAATATTAAAACCATTCAGAATATGTTTTCTAACCAAAATAGAAATTAATAACAAAAATATAAATAGGAATTAATAACAGAAATAAAATAATAGAAATTTAAAACAGGCAAAAACCCCAACTGAGCAGAAATTATATAATACAAACAAAATAAACATGGCCCATGCATGACTGCGGTTTAACCATCAATCAGTTCAAGTCTTTAAGCCTTTGCTCTGCTCCTTTGAGTCTGCTCTGTAACTATATGGTTCGAGGGTCAGCTTGAGACTTTCCTGGTGTTCATACACAGAATTAGGAGATCCCTTTTTCCAGCTCTCCCCTCTGGGAATTATACCTCACTCTCTAGTCATGGATGCCTGGATTTCTTTCCCTGGTTCTCCTAGCCAGAAAGCACCATTTCTTTTTTTTTTTTTTTTTTTTTTTTTGCTGTACGCGGGCCTCCCACTGCTGTGGCCTCTCCCGCTGCAGAGCACAGGCTCCGGACGCGCAGGCTCAGCGGCCATGGCTCACGGGCCCAGCCGCTCCGTGGCCCGCGGGACCCTCCTGGACCAGGGCCCGAACCCGTGTCCCCTATATCGGCAGGTGGACTCCCAACCACTGTGCCACCAGGGAGGCCCCCAGAAAGCACCATTTCTATCAGAATTGAAGCCGCTTTTGCTGCCCTGTCTCACTGAACAACTGATGCCTGCCCTTGGGGCAAAGCCACAAAGACAAAAATAAATAGCACAAAACTGATGCCCATGCACATTGCTTCTGCGAATTTCAGCTCTTCTCCGCAGTTTGCCTGCCTATATTTTAAAATCAGAATCCTCAGGTAGCTGTTTTTTGTATTTTGTCAAGTAAATATTTACCTCTATAACTCCTCTATCGAGGGGTTATACCACTACTTCAGAAGTTACAGGTCCCACTCTGGGATTTTAATTTGCATTTATCTGATGACAGTGAAGCAGGATGACCATAGATTTCTCATCAGAAAATATGAAGACTATAGACAGTGGAGTAGCATACTGAAAGTGATAAAAGAAAAAAAGACAGGTCACCCACAATTCTATATCCAGTGAAAATATCCCTTAGGAATGAAGGTAAAATAAACAAATTTTTAGAAAAAGGAGAACTAAGAAGACACATTGCAGTGTTCTTTAGACTGAAGGGAAATAGTACTGGAAGGAAGCTTGGATCTTCAAGAACAAATGAGAAGCATTAGAAATGGTTTACTTCTTGGGGCTTCCCTGGTGGCGCAGTGGTTAAGAATCCGCCTGCCAATGCAGGAGACACGGGTTCGAGCCCTGGTCCGGGAAGATCCCACATGCCGCGGAGCAACTAAGCCCACACGCCACAACTACTGAGCCTGCGCTCTAGAGCCCCCGAGCCACAACTACTGAAGGCCACTGCAATGAGACGCCCGCACGCCTTAACGAAGAGTAGCCCCCACTCACCGCAACTAGGGAAAGCCCACGCCCAGCAACGAAGACCCAATGCAGCCAAAAATTAAGTAAAGAAATAAATTTATTAAAAAAAAAGAAATGGTTTACTTCTTAAATTCTTTAAAACATATATGATTGTTTAAAGAAAAAGTATAATATTTTCTTGTGTGATTTTGAAAGTAGGTAGATGTAATACATAGGTAATTATAACATAAAGGATGAGAATGGGGATTAAGGGGACCTATATGGTTAAAAAGTTTCTACATTTTACATGAAATGGTATGATATTAATTCTAAATAGATTGGTAAAGTTTAGGAATTTATATTTTAACTGCTAGTACAACCACTAAAAACTAACACATTACTATAGCTAAAAAGCCAATAGATAAAATAGAATACTAAAATACATTCAAATAATCAAAATGAAAGCAGAAAACAGGATAGGAACAACAACAAAAAAGAAACAAGAGACAAACAGGAAACAAAAAATAAGATGGCAAACCTAAATCCAACCATATCAATAGTTACATTAAACCGTAATGGTATAAGCATTTCAATTAAAGGAACAGATTCTCAGAATGGATAAAAAAGCAAAACTGAACCATATGCTGGCAACAAGAGACAACCTAAAAATAAAAACACTGACAGGTCAAAAGTAAATGACTGGGAAAAAAATATACCGTGTAAACAGTAAGCATAAGATGGCTGGAGGGACAGAGGTATAGTGACCATATATATCCTGTTTGCTTGGGAGGCTCTGGGTCCTAACCACTGGACCGCCAGGGAATTCCCCCCAAGTAACTATTAACCTAGAATTCTATAGCCTACAGAAATACTTTTTCTGAATCAATGCAAAACAGAGACAACTACAGGCAATTATAATAATAATATTAATAATAATTGCCATTATTAGCCTATACTTTTACTAAAAAGTATTCACTAATAAAGACTTATTTAAAGCCAAAAATATATACACCAGATGGAATATCTGAGGTGTAAAAATGAATGAAGAATAAAGTAATAAAAATGTGGGCAAATATAAATGAACACTGACTAAAAAGCAATAATAATAATGTCTAGTGGTATTAAAAAGAGAAATGAAACATGACAGATTTTAATACCAGGCAATAAAATATATAAGCTTGAGGTGGGGAGGAGAGGGCAAAATATGAGTTCCAAAATTCCTGCAGTATCTGGGAGTAGGAGAAAGGTTTTGACTCACTTTAGACTTTCATGTTATTTATCCATGTTATAATTTACAGGCTAACAGCTAAATAAATAGAAAGTATATAACTTTCTAAATGGTAAAGAGAAAATAATAGAATGATTAAAAATAATTAACTGAAAGAAAGGCAAGGAAGAAAACAAAGAACACAATAAAAATAAATTTAATCCCAAATATATCTGTAAATACATTAAATATAAGTGGGCCAAATGTTCCAATAATAGACAAAGACAGTCAGATTGGGGTTTTTAAAAATCAGTAGTTTGGGGGTGGTGTTATTGCGATGAAGCTGAGATTCAAAAAGGTTAATTAATTTGCCCAAGTTCACCTAGCCATTAAGTGGCTAAACTGAGATCTGAACCCAGGTTGTCTAACTAAAGTCCATGCTCTTTTCACTACTACACGCTGCCTCCTCATGCATGGATTTGGCTGTAATCACATGTGTAATGTTTGATTTTCTATACACTAAGTCACAGAGCCACAGCTTAACCTAGCATATGAAACTCCACTATTTGTCTTAAAAGCAACGATCAGTTGGTGGTCAGACTTTTTGGCCACCAGATGTCCTGATGCCCTGATGCATTTTTTCACACATGAGAAACAGAACATAAAATTCTATTCATAAAATTTCATAACTCACAAGGTTCTCCCCTACAGGATAAAGAGCAGTTCACAAAACATTTTCACATCCATTCTTTCATTTAATCTTCTCACCACTATCGTGAGGTATATAGCCATTATCACCCCCATTTTTATAGATGAGGAAACTAGGATCCAGCAAGGTGAGGCATCTTACCCAAGGTCCCACACAATTAATAACAGATCTGCAACTTGAACCCATGTCTTCTGTCCCAACAGTCTGCCCTGAGTTCACTACTACACCGAAAGTTATGAGACCTGTCACTACATGGCATGTAAAAGAGAAGCTGTTCCAACTCACATAAAAGGTGTGAAGAAAAAGACAGTTGCTAGCTGTGATTAGACAAATCCATTTCTTCCTGTTGTCTCCATGATACCACAACACCTCCATCACAGCACAGAGATGGCTGAATACCTGTCTATGCAACATGACCTATAAGCAGTGCAAGTTCAGACAGGAGCCATACAGGACCTCTACAGTGAGCTAGTCGAGGGGAGAAGAAAGCTGTGAACAGGCAAAAGTCTGGTCTCTGAACAGAGTGGTGGACAGTCCACCACACATAGCCCAAAGGCTCATGGGGAGCTATGATTCTCAAGTACAGCCAGCCTCCATAGGCCAATGCAGCTGCAGCACACATCAGCACCTCAGAAGTAGAAACTGTGAGCACCTGAGATTAAAAGGGCCAGGGCCAGGCTCCGGGGAAAGAGTGGGTAAAGGACTACAGACTGGTAGAAGATGGATTAGAGGAGCATGGAGAACTGGTGGGCCAGGTGGAGGGAAATGAGGCAAAAGCCCAGTCACATGGCCTGGTTGGATGGGTTCACCTCAGGCATAGTGGATATAAGCCTGGTAACAAAAGTAGGTCCAGACCTCACCTGATGGTAGGGATGGGACGACTTAATATCCTTTCTGCCTCATAGTGGACTGAGGCTGAGTCCATGGGCTGGAGGCTGGAGAAGGCAGAGGCTGACAATCAGAGCTGTCTTTGGGCAGAAAGAATGCTCAGCGGTTTACTGAACAGAAGGAAATAATATGGTTTCCCTGCAGAGTTTGATATATGGGGTTGGAACAATTCTGTGACCTACTGTTTTGCCCCTGTAACATAAACTCACCTCTAAAAACCAGTGCAATGACTTCTAAGACATTCCTCCATCGTTTCTTATGGCTGCTTCTCTTGGAGAAACGCAGGAGAGTGTTCTAGGGGACACCAACAGAGACAGAATGCTGGAGGCTTTGTCTCCCTGAGCGAGGCAAGACCCAGAGAGAAGTAAAAAGGATGAGATTAAATTCTGCCAGCGAAGCCTCTGGAGAGCATCCTTGGCGTGAGATTCCCTTGCCCAGCTGCGCAGGCCCACTCTTTGGGCTTTCACCTTCCAAGTACACTGGTTTGTCTTGCTAACCAGGAGGCCATTTGACAGCAATAATTATTTCCCAGGTATATTGCAGCATGCGGCTTATTTTGTGGATGGCTAAGCGAATTTGGGAGGATAAACCCAGCACCATTTTTTCTTCTTAGTAACTCAGTTGTTCCAATACCATTTTCAGTAATTGTTTTTTCAACCTCCAAATACAGGGTACTTTCATTTATTTTAGTATTCTTTGTATATTTAACCATCATTCCCATTCCATACACTTTGGTGAAGAAAAGTAACTATAGTTATCAACTGTTTCTATTCAAAAACTCTTCTTTATGAGTTGATTATAACTGCTTCCCTTTTATAGGCCTCACTGTTCAGGACTCTGAGTTATTTAGATCATGAAAGTGTAATGTGGGAATTTCTCAGGATCACACTTTGATGTATCCCCCTTTGAACTCTGAGCATGCTCCTGAGAGCTGTGTCTACATTAAATTCGGAAGCAACTTCTGATCCCATTTTGCAGCCAGAGATCAGAACTGGTGGTTGACAAAGACTTAGAGCATTTAATAACCCCAGATTTCCACCAATTGATTATGCCACTCTATGGAAAAACTGAACAAATCAGTTTCAATAAAAGTTACTACGGTCCTTGGAGATTTGTGGTCGCAGCCAAAACTCTTTAGCAGGAACTCTGGATGGATCCATTTAAATTATGGCCTAGTGCATGGAGAGTATTATTTCTACAGTACAACATGTGGGTGAGGTACAGAAATAACCGCAGGAATTTGGTCTTACAGGGAGGCAAAAAGGTGGAGTGCAAAAAGCTTAGGTTTTGGAAATCATCCAAAACTAGATGCAAGTTTCTACTTCTGCTATGTCCTAACTGTGACTTTAAACAATTTACCTCATCTCTCTGAGGCTCAGTCTCATCTGTAAATTGGGGAGAGCAAAAATACCAACTTTATACAGCCACCATGGAGAACAGTATGGAGGTTCCTTAAAAAAACTAAAAATAGAGCTACCATATGATCCTACAATCCCACTCCCGAGCATATATCCAGGGAAAACCATAATTTGAAAAAATACATGCACCCCAATGTTCATAGCAGCACTATTTATAATAGCCAAGACATGGAAGCAACCTAAGTGTCCATCAACAGATGAATGGATAAAGAAGATGTGGTATATATACACAATGGAATATTACTCAGCCATAAAAAGGAATGAAATAATGCCATTTGCAGCAACATGGATGGACCTAGAGATTATCATACTAAGTGAAGTAAGTCAGACAAAGACAAATACCATGTGATATCACTTACACGTGGAATCTAAAAAAACGATACAAATGAACTTATTTACAAAACAGAAATGGACTCATAGACATAGAAAACAAACTTGTGGTTACCAAAGGGGAAAGAGGGGGAGGGATAAATTAGGAGTTTGGGATTAACAGATACACACTACTATATATGAAATAGATCCTACTGTATAGCACAGGGAGCTATATTCAATATACTGTAATAACATAATGGAAGAGAATGTAAAAAAGAATATATTTATATATACATATAATTAAATCACTTTGCTGTATATCTGAAACTAACACAATATTGTAAATATTGTAAATATTTCAATAAATTTTTTTTAAAATACCAACTTTACAATGTTCTCAGATAAAAAGAGAATAAATCAGAACACTTGAGAAAAGACTCTGACATATGGTTCACATTCAATAAATGAGCATCACTAATACAGTTAAAACTATCTTACTTATTCATAGGTCCTGCAGGGAGTTGTTCACACATCCTGTATTCCAGTCAACCTCAACTACTTGGAAAGCAGAACAGTAGTGGTGGTGGTGATGCTGGTTATAGCAGTTGCCCTTTATTGAGCTATTTATGTTCACCACTCTGCTAAGTACCTTACATGTATTATCTTATTTAATCTTGACAACAACTCTAAGAGGTAGGTATCAACATAGAGGTTAACCCAAAGGGTTCTGAAATCAGAAAGTGCTGGATTTGAATTGTGGGACCCCCACTTAATATCTGTGTGGCCTTGGACAAGCTATAGAGCCTGTCTAACTATGGAGTGTCAATTTCCACATCTGTAAAACATATCATTCCTCCTTCACGGGTTGCCAAGGTTTAAGGAGACAGCGTATATAAAGTTCCTGGCACATAACAGGTGTTTAATGTTACACTTCCTTTAAATTTAATAAGAAAAGGACAAATGAGTGAGTTTGTATATTATCTCATCACTCCTTAAATCTGAAAATTAAACCAAGATTTGTAGGAAGCAATATAGTAGAGAAAAAAATAATAAAAAACCAAGCCATCTTGGAAGAAGTGTTGGAGGGGGGGGGGATGGAAAGAAAGCTGAAAGGAGGTTTTTATTTTAGCTTTTTCCAGTACTAGTCCTGAAAATAGTGCTATTTGTATTTGAATTATGTGTTATTTCTCAATTTTACTCACTTGACAACTGCTTCAATAGTTCTTCATTGGGGTCATGGTTACTGGAAGAAAGCATATTGTGACATTTGAATAAACCATTTTTAGCGGCTCCATTTTGGCCAAATGGAGACAATGTAGATGTCAGGCAGAGTCAGAAATCAATCCAGTGGCTAACTCCATCTTAATGGTAAAAAGCCACGACTGCCAATTCCCAGAGATTCTCTACCTGGCCTTTTCCCAGGAGGATGCAGGGTGCAGCCCTGTATAGAACTTTAACAAGCTGCCCCTGCCACAATCTGCCACATGTCCAGTGTGCACAAACTCATTTCCTCAACACTCCATCCTCCCTCACTCCATACCTTGTTCCTCACTCTGACTTCTTTCATCCACTGGCCCCTGACCATTCCAATTTCAAATCACCCCCTCAGCTGGACAGATAATCTAGTCCATCCAAACTTTCAGCCTTGGCTTCCCTCCTGGCCAAATGTTTCTATCATCTCTCCCTCTGGCACATGCTGATAACTCGTAGGGTAGCGTCCTTTTTGGACGAATCTGGTTCCACAGAAAAATTCTATCCACACGCTGACCTTGCACACAGCTTTGCAAACCTCTCTGCCACAGCTTGTGCACAGCCCTGGCTTGACAGGGATGATTAAGAGAGGGAACCCAAGGGACTTCCCTGGTGGTCCAGTGGGTAAGACTCTGTGCTCCCAATGCAGGGGGCCCAGGTTCGATCCCTTGTCAGGGAACTAGATCCCACATGCAGGCCGCAACTAAGAAGCCCGCATGCCACAACAAAGAAGTCCTCACGCCACAACTAAAGATCCCATGTGCTGCAACGAAGATCCCGTGTGCCACAACGAAGACCTGGCACAGCATAAACAAACAAACAGATAAATAAAACTTAAAATAAAAAAGAGGAAACCCAAGAATGATTCTCAGCAACCCAAGAATCATCCCCGCAGAAAGGCTGAACCTGAGGACAAACAGGATTCTTATGAAATAACCCTTCCTCCCAGGGCCCCTCCATCTCTGTTTTCCCTCCTCCTCCTGTGTTGTACCAGTTCTAGTTCCTTTTAAGAGCAATCCCCACCACCACCCAAACTTCATGCCTCCTCTCTAACTCTTATTGTCAGCACCTAGCCATGTGGCCTGCTATTCCCATGAGCCAAGGCAGGTGACAGCCACAAAAGAACTACCTTTGAGTCACTACTGAACACACCATCTCTTCAGTAGGTTCAAATGGTTCAGCACAACACCTACCTTTCCATCCAAGAAAAATGCTTTGACTTCTACGGGCACAGCTACAAGGCTCACTTTGAGACTCCCGTAGCATTCAAACAAGTTATTTATACTCCTCCTTGCTACCAAAAGGATTTAAGGTAGCTTATTATATGATACGATATATTTTTATTTATTTTATTTCATGATAAAATTAAAAGTGTAAATAAGAAGGTAAAAGGTCAGGAAATCAAGGTAAGGTGAAAAAAATGGTAGAGGGCTTCCCTGGTGGCGCAGTGGTTAAGAATCACCTACCAATGCAGGGGACACGGGTTCAAGCCCTGGTCCAGGAAGATCCCATATGTGGCAGAGCAACTAAGCCCATGCACCACAACTACTGAGCCTGCGAGCCACAACTACTGAGCCCGCACACCACAACTACTGAAGCCCGCATGCCTAGAGCCCATGCTCCGCAACAAGAGAAGCCACCACAATGAGAAGCCGGAGCACCACAACGAAGAGTAGCCCCCGCTCGCCGCAACTAGAGAAAGCCCGTGTGCAGCAACGAAGACCCAACGCAGCCAAAAATAAATAAATTAAATAAATAAATTTATACTTAAAAAAATGGTATAAAGGTAAAAACAGGGTTAGGAGTAAAGTTAATACACAAAACATCTACTGAAAGTACGGAACACTTGCATAAAATCAGCCCGTGTGAAGGAAGAAAAGCAGCGACATGGTGCCTCCAGGAAATAAGCCAAACAAGAGAAGCAGGTATTTCTGGTACCGAGACCAGACATTACATTACATGATCCACAAGCAACACGCTTCATAGCGCTGTTTCCTATAGGATCACTCGCTGTACGCTGATGACTTCAGGTCAAAGCACTTCTACAGGGAGCCAGAGAGATGGGAGCCGGGTAACCAGCTCTACCAAGGTCTGGCTTACAGAGAGGTTTTAGCATTTCTTTAGGAATGGATAGATGACATAACTTATAGGCCATTCTCCATAAATATGTTACCAACAACTGAGTTTTGGGTTTTGGCATCAGCAATTCCTAGGAAATGTTCCCTGACAAGTCACTGAAATGGAGCTCTTTTAGACAACCAGCTAAGCATGTGCTTTAGCAGTGAGTTCAGCTACAGTAAGTCAAATACTCATGTTAGTTATTTTAAAAACATGAAACAATCATGAAATGTCTAATCTAGGACAGCATAAATGTCTGGTATATAATTTAAAATAAATCACAAGTGTGGCTGATAAATAAATCATAAAGTTCCCCGTGATGCCCTCCTCCGAGTAGCCACCTTCTTATATAATCCCTTCACCCTGAGTGTGGGTTGGACCTGTGACTTGTTTCTGAATAATACAAGGGGCCAAAGTGATGGGAGGTTGCGCCTGTGATTAGGTTTCATTGTAGAAGACTTCATTCTGTCAGCAGTTGGGCTTTAGAGACTCCTTACTAGCTTGAAGAAGTAAGTAGCCATTTGGGGGAAACCCACAGAGCAAGAAACTATGAGCAGCCCCTAGGAGCTGAGGGCGGCCGACATAAAGCCAGGGGACCTTCTGTCCTCACATCCCAAAGGGAATGAACTTTGACAACCACCTGCATGAGCTGCTTGGAAGCAGATGCTTCCCCAGTTAAGTCTCCACATGCCTACACGGTCTGGCTGGGACCTGTTCCTGACTGTAACCTGGTAAGACCCTAAGCAGAGGATTCAGCTTAGGTATGCCTAGACTTCTGACCCACAAAAACGGTGAGATAGTAAATGTGTGTTGTTTTAAGCCATTAAGTTTGTGGCAATTTGTGGTGCAGAAAAAGGCACTCAATATAAAAAGATAGACTTGTTCTAAAATATGTGGCAAAATAGCAGTTCATTTCTTAATTATAAAACAGTTAAATGGTGGGGGCCGCCTGCCAAAGAGAAAACCTTTGGTTTTAGAATAAAATACAGAATATCTTTCTGGCTACCAATAGATAGCCGGGCTAGCTGATGATTCAAGTCTCTCCTGGATTCTGCCAATTCAACCGTTTCATCCACACTGGCTGTGCCCTTGCTGTGTGCAAAGCACTGTTACTGAGCTCTGGGAGAGCAAGAACAGGAAGAAAAGCCAAGATCCCATACCCGGGGGTGGGGGGGGAGGGGCGGGGGGCGGCTCACAAGGGGCTCCAGGAGAGCAAACATATACAAATGAAACAACTTGTGAACAAATGCAAACCAACAAGTCACTTGTACTAATGCAAATTAACAAGGATGTAGGGAATTCAATGAGACAAATAATAGGCATTGTTAAGTGCATTTCCATTCAGCTTTAGGTGTTTGGGATGATTTTACATTTGATCGTGGATATGCCCGCTGTTCTGAGAGTTCACCTAAAAACAAAAAGAAGCGCCACCACACTGTGCCTGTTACCCGTCCCCCACCCGCTTTCCCCCACTCCAACTCCGGACAAAGAGTAGGCTCATTCTTTCCTATCAATGATGCAAGCTCTGTCTACCCTCACACTGGTCCTGGAACAGAGGACACAGATATTCAGGGGAAAAGCTGAAGTTTGATGGACTTTTTCTCCTTCCTCAGTGCCACTGTATTTGAGTACAGAAGTGTTAGCAATTTTCTTAATTTAAGAAAATTATATGCTCATTACAAAAAAGAAAAGAAAAGAAAAGAATTATAAACGAGGAAAAAAGGAAAATAAAAACCTGTAATCGAGCCCCAGGAAAAAAACACTGAAAATTCTGGAGTAATCTACTGTGACTATAAGTGTGCATGCATGTGTTAACATCGTTTACACACACAGGAACACATACATGAGAATACAATCACACTACCGTGCTGCTGTTTTCTCCTCACGTAAGAATTGACAACATCTGTCCATGTCAAACACACTTCCCCATCATTGTTTTTAAAACCCTAACCCCAAGCTTTGTTTATTTTAAGCTTTGGTGAAAAGAAAACAAATATTCCAGTTTAAAAATCACTGTAAACCGTATTATTTTTTAGATCTAGTTCACTTGTTTTCATAAGCTGACTGAGATATAATTCACATGCCATACTATTCACCAGTTTAAAGTGTACAATTTAAGTTTTTAGTATATTCACAGAGTTGTGGAACCATCACTACAATAAATTTTTTGGAACATTTTTTATCACTACAATCAGTTTTAAAACATTTTGATCACCCTAAAAAGAAACCCTGTACCTATTAGTAGTAACTCTCCATTTTCCCTTTACCAAAGCCCTCAGCAACCTGGATTTACCTATTCTCATTTCATATAAATAGCATCATATAATATGTGGTCTTTTTTTTTTTCTTTTTGGCCACACCACATGGCATGTGGATCTTCCCTGACCAGGGATCGAACCCATGCCCCCTGTGGTGGAAGTGCAGAGTCTTAACCACTGGACCACCAGGGAAGTCCTAATACATGGCCTTTTATGATTGGCTTCTGTCAGTTAGCTTAATGTTTTCAAGGTTTATCCATATTGTAGCATGTATGGATGCTATATTCATTCCTTTTCATGGCTGAATAATATTCCAGTGTGTGGATATACCACATTGTGCTTAGGCATTCATCTGCCAATAGCATTTTTTGGCTATCATGAATAATGCTATTAACATTCATGTACAAATTTTTGTGTGGACATATATTTTCATTTCTCCTGAGTATATACCTAGGAGTAGAATTCTTGGGTCACATGGTAACTCTGTGTTTAACTTTTTAAGGAAAAAAATTGTTTTCCATAAAGGCTGTACCAAGAGCAATGTACGAGGGTCCCAATTTCTCCACATCCTCACCAAACTTATCTTCTGTTTTGTTGATTATACCCATCCTATTGGGTTTGAAGTTGTCTCTAACTGTTAATTTGATTTGTATTTCCCTAATGACTAATGAAGCTGAGCATCTTTTCATGTCCTTATTGGTCATTTGTATACATTCTTCAGAGAAATCTCTACTCAGCTCTTCTGCCAATTTTTAATTGGGCTATTTGTGTTTTTTATGTTGAGCTGCAAGAGTTCTTTATATATCCTATTAAAAATCCCTTATCAGATATGATTGGCAATTTTTTTCTCCTATTCTGTGGGTTATCCTTTCACTATTTTAATAGCACCTTCTGATGCAGAAGAGTTTTTAATTTTGATGAGATTCAATTTATTCTTTTTTTCCTTTGGTTGTTTGAGCTTTAGGTGTCATATTTAAGAAACCATTGCCTAATCCAAGATCATGAAGATTTACACCTATGTTTTCTTCTAAGAGTTTTATAGTTTTAGTTCTGTGGTCGATTTCTGAGTTAATTTTTGTGTATGATGTGAGGTAGGGATTCAACTTCATTCTTTTTCACACGGGTATCCAATTGTCCCAAAACCAATTCTTGAAAAGACTGTTCTTTGCCCCATCAAATTTTCTCAATACCCTTGTCAAAATCAATGACCATAAAATTGAGGATTTATCTATGGACACTCAATTCTAATCTATTGATATATATGGTAGGCTTAATACTGGCCCCCAAATATGCCCACATCCAGAAATGATGAATATGTTACCTTACATTTGGCAAAAAAGACTGCAGATGTGATTAAGGATCTTAAGATGTGGAGATTTTCCAGGATTAGTCAGTGTGCCCAATGTAATTACAAGAACCCTTATAAGAGAGAGGCAGTAGGATCACAGTCAGTAGGAGATACGATGATGGAAGCAAGAGCTTGGAGTAATATAAGGAAGGGGCTATGAGCCAGAAATTCAGGTGGCATCTAGAAGCTGAAAAAGACAGGGAACTGGACTGTTCTCTCTGAACTTCCATAAATAACCAGATCTGACAACACCCTGACTTTGACCCAGTGAGATCGATTTTGAACTTCTGACCCCTTCAGAAGCATAAGATAATAAATTTTTTATTTTAAGCCACTGAATTTGTAGCAACTTGTTACAGCAGTAATAGGAAACTAATTCAATCTGTCTATCCACGTGCCAGTACTACACTTTCTTGATTACTATGGCTTTGTAGCAATTTTATTTATTATTTATTATTATAGGCATAATGATGTACGGCTGAACTATAGAACTTATTTTTCAGGCATAACTGAAACTTTATACCCATTGAACAACAATTCCCCACTGTTTTGGCTATTCTGGCAAGCTGTATCATGTTATAGTTCAACATACCATTATTTAATTGCTACCATAATTCTTACTGTTGGATATTTGGGTTATTTTCAGTATTTCACTATTATAATAAGTGCAAAAACTATAGTTTGAGGTAAATTCTTTGTTCATTTATAATTATCAACTTAATTTCTATGTCAAAAGAATGAATTTTTGAGGCTTTTGATAAGACCTAAATGACCTCCAGAACTCTGTACACACACAACAGTAAATGTGAGTACTCTTCCCCCACACTCTCATCAACCTTGTTAACAAATTTTAGACACAGATTAGACTATAAATTTAGATGTGAAAGATAAAGCTATAAAGTTAGTATAAAAAATATAAGAGAGGGGCTTCCCTGGTGGAGCAGTGGTTGAGGGTCCACCTGCCGATGCAGGGGACATGGGTTCGTGCTCCAGTCTGGGATGATCCCACATGCCGCGGAGCGGCTGGGCCCGTGAGCCATGGCCGCTGGGCCTGCGCGTCCAGAGCCTGTGCTCCACAACGGGAGAGGCGACAGCAGTGAGAGGCCCACGTACCGCAAAAAATAAATAAATTAATTAATTAATTAATTTTAAAAAATATATATATATATATGAGAATATTTTTTTGACCTGGGGCAGGGAAATATTTCTCAAACAAAACTTTAAAAACACAGATTATAAAAGAAAAAACTGATGAATTTAATAAATTCAAATTGAGGATGTCTATTCAACAAGGTATAAGAAAATCACAAAGTTAGTTGACATATGACAGAATGGGAAAAATTAATTATTTACAATGTCTAAAATTGATAATGGATTAATATCTAGAATATTCAGGGAAAGCCTTCAAATTAACAACCCCAGAAGAAAAATGGGCAATGGTCATAAGCAGGCAATTTATAAAAGGGGAAATTCAGAAGTCTGAAAAGTATACAGAGACATGTTCTAACTCATAACAATAAGGCAAACATCAATTAAAACAAGATAGCACTTTAACTCTTTTAAATTATTAAAAATTATAAAGGGATAATTCCAAGAATTGGCATGAATGTGCAGATATAGAAATCTATACGCACTGCTGGTGGGAGTGTAGATTGGTGCAGCCAACCTGGAGAACAATCTGTCGGTGCTTAGACAAATCAGGAATAAGAATACCCTAAGACCCAGACATTCTGCTCCTGAGTATATATCCTAAGTAAATTACCACATTATTCCATAAGGGTACTCAAAAGAAGGTGTCCACTGTGGCAATATCTGTGGAATCAGAGTATTTTAAGCAATCTAGATGTCAATCACTGGGAGAAAAGCTAGGAAAAAATGTGGTACATATACACCAGGCAGCAGTTAGAAAAGCATTAGACTAGATGTGTGCATAGCAATAAAAATGGATCTTAAAATGATGGGTTTGAATTTAAAAATTAAAGAAACACAAAATTTATAATATACTCCCATTCATATAAATTAAAACGTATGCAAACTGAACAGAATAGAGAGTTCAGCAATAAACTCACATGTACAGAGCCAACTGATTTCTGACAAAGGTAGCAAGGTAATATGATGGGAAAGAATAGTCTTATCAATCAATAGTGCTGGAGAAATCCATATTCATAAAGAACAAAAACTTAACCTCAAATGTTAACCTCACTTCATATACAAGATTTATCCAAGATATATCACAGACTAAAACATAAAAGCTAAAACTATAAAGCTTTTATAATCTCAAATTAGTGTTCTCAAGACGGTATTTGTTTACCCTCCCAGAGGCACCAACAGTTCAAACAGAACTTCAAGAAGAAAGCGATGCTTAGCACAAACGAAAACACTAATGATGGAGTGTTAGTTTTCTACTGTCACATAACAAATTTCCACAACCACAGTGGCTTAAAACAATACCCATTTATTATGTCTCAGTTTGGTAAACAGAAGAGCAAGTGATCTCAAGTGAGATCTCAGCTTAGTGTCTCCCAAGGCTGCAGTCAAGATGTCAGCCAGCTAGGCTCCTATCTGGGGGCTCTGGGGGATAACCCATTTTCAGACTCATTAAGGTTGTTGATAGGATTAAATCCCATTTGGCTATAGGTCTGAAATCTTTGATTTCTTGCTGGCTCTCAGCCAGGAATGGCTCTCAGCCTCTAGAGACCACTCTTTCCACATGCCCCACCACCTCCCATGCAACTTCAAAGCCACCAATGCTTCATCAAATCTGTCATGTACTTTGAACATCTCTGACTTCTCCTTTTGCTATCAGTTGGAGAAAACTCTCTGTTTTTAAAGGATATGCCTGACAGGCCCACCCAGATAGTCTCCATATCATAATATCAACTGACTTGGAACTTTAATTACCAAAATAATCCCACAAAGGATCTAAAAGTTAAATTGGAATTGGAATCACAGCCCAGAAAAATAGGCCAGGACCTGTGTGATAGGTCTAACAGAGTGACTGCCTGCTAAATAGGACCCAGAGTCTACTAACATAATAGACAAAATGTCCAGAATACAACTGAAAACCACTCATCATGCTAAGAACCAAAAAAATCACAATTTGAATGAGAAAAGATGATCAAGTGACACTAATACTGAAATGAATCAGATGTTGGAATTATCTGAGAGGGATATTAAAGCTGGCATCATAAAAATGTTTCAATAATCAATTACAGATTATCTCAGAAAAAAATTTAAAAAGTAGAAAACCTCAGCAAAAATGTAAAAGCTATTTTTTAAAAAAGAAGAAAATGGAAAATATAAAGCTGAAAAGAATAACTTAAAAAAAAAAAAACCTCTCTGGAGAGGCTCAATAGCAGAGTGCAGATGACAGAAGATCAACTCAGTAAACTTAAAAGAGAACTCAACAGAAATCACCAAACAATAGTGAATTCACAGAATTTACTTAATAAGAGAGAAAATAGACTAATATAAATGAAAAGAGACTCAGAGACCTGTGGGACAATAAAATACATGCAACACTGGTGTCATTAGAATCCCAGATGGAGAGGAAAAAGAAAGTGGGGCCAAAGATATAATAGCTGAAAATTTCCCAATTTTGGCAAAACACACAAATTTACAGATTCAAGAAGCTGAGTGAACCCCAAACAGTATAATGCCAAAGGAATCCATGCCAAAGCACATCATAACTAAACTTGTGAAAACTAAAGACAAAGAAAAAAAACTTGATAGCTGCCAGAGAAATCTGACACAATACCTGTAGAGGAGGACCAATTTGAATGACAGATTTCTCATCTGAAAACATGGAGGCCAGAAGGAAGTGGTACATTTTTCAAGTACTGGGGGGAAAAAAACAGTCCAATACAAATTCTATATCCAGTAAAACTATCCTTCAAGCATGAATGGGAAACAGAGGCATTTTCAGACCTATCTTAAAAGAATGGCTAAGGGACGTTCTTCAATGAGAAGCAAATGATAAAAGAATTGGATAGGAAGATCTAGCAATGCAAAGAGAAGAATATGGATATATTCATTAGACTACCCTTCTCCTCATGAGTTTTATAAATGATATTTGATAATTAAAACAAAAAATAGCACTATCTGGTTATCACAACAATGATATTTAAAAGTGGAGAAGGTTAATGGACCAAAATCAAAGTAAGGCTTCATATTTCACTTGAAGTGTTAAAATACTGATACCAGTAGACTGTGACAAGTCACATGTGTATATGGTAAAACCCGGAGCAAAAGCTACAATAATTATACAATAAGATACACTTTTTTAAAAACCCTATAAATAAATCAAGAGGGAATTCTAAAAATTTTTTCAAGTAACCCACCAACAGGCATGTAAAGAGAACAGAGAAATGAGAACAAGAGGAGGGAAAAAGAGACAAATAATAAAATGGCAGACTCTTATAAAGCAGAAACTAACACACCATTGTAAAGCAATTATACTCCAATAAAGATGTTAAAAAAATGGCAGACTAAACCACTAACATATTAATAGCTATCTTCAATATAAATGGTCTAAATACATACCTATCAGAATGTCTAAAATAAAAAACAGTGATAACACCAAACGCTTGCAAGGATGCAGAGAAACTAGACCACTCATCCATCGCGGTCGGAATGTAAAGTGGTACAGCCGTCTTGGAATATAGTTTGGCGGTTTATTTAAAAACCAAATATTCAACTCTCACATGACCCAGAAAATGCATTCCTGTGCATTTATCCCAGAGAAATGAAAAAGTTACATCCACATAGAAACCTGTACATGAATGTTGAAAGCACATTATTGCAATAGCAAAAAACTGGAAACAATCAAAATGTCCCTCAGTAAGTGAATAGTTAAACAAACTGGCATATCCATACTCCTCAGCTATAAAAAGCAACTACTAAAACATGTGGTAATCTAGATGGACCTCAAAGGCATTGTGCTGAATGAAGAGAGCCAATCTCAAAAGGTCACATACTCTATGATTCCATTTATACCACATTCTCACTATAGAGACCAAAAACTGATCAGTAGCGCCAGGCGTTAGGAATAATCGGAAGGAGGGGGAGGGGTGTGATTATAAAATAGCAGCACAAGGGAGACCTTTGTGGTGACATAATTGTTAATTATAATTGTTCTGTATATTAATTATAGTGGTGGTCACATAAATCTATGCATGTGATAAAATCACTCAGAATTATACACATACAATAGACCAATGTCCACTACCTGGTTTTGATATTATATTACTATATTTATGTAAGATATAAACATTGTGAAAGGTATATGGGACTTCTCTGTATTGTTTTTGCAATTTCCCATAACTGTAATTATTTTAAAACAAAATTTTGAAAAATAAGATCCAAGAATTTTCCTAGTTTTAATGCCACAGATCCAAGAATCTCAATGAACCCCAAGAATACCTTGGCTCATTGTAGTCCAACTGCTGAAAAGAAATGATAAGAATATTCACTGCCTTCTCATCAGAAACAATGCATGCCAAAAGGCAACAGGATGACTTCTTTAATGTGCTGAAAGAAAAAAAATGTCAACCTAGAATTGTATATACAGCCAAATTACTTTTTTTAAATGAAGGTAAAATGGAGACATTTTCAAATAAACGAAAGTTGAGAAAATTCATCAAAAGATGACCTACGCTATCAAAATTATTAAAGAAAATTCTTCACAATAATGAAAAACTGTAACAGACTGAAATTTGGGTCCTCACAAAGAAATGAAGAAAATGTGACTAAATATAAAATCTTTCCCCATTTTAAAATTTCTTTGAAAGACTGTTGACTGCTTGAGGCAGAATAAGGTAATATAGGGTTTACTGGGAGATCAGGATGGACATATATACACTACCATGCATAAAATAGATAGCTAGGGGCTTCCCTGGTGGCGCAGTGGTTGAGAGTCCGCCTGCCGATGCAGGGGGCACGGGTTCGTGCCCCGGTCCGGAAAGATCCCACATGCCGCGGAGGGGCTGGGCCCGTGAGCCATGGCCACTGAGCCTGCGCGTCCGGAGCCTGTGCTCCGCAACAGGAGAGCCGTGGGAGTGAGAGGCCCGCGTACCGAAAAAAAAAAAAAAAAGCTAGCTAGTGGGAACATGCTATAAAGCACAGATGGGTGGGATGGGAGGGGGAGGTCCAAGAGGGAGGGGATATAGGTATACATATAGCTGATTCACTTCATTGTACAGCAGAAACTAACACAACATTGTAAAGCAATCATACTCCAATAAAATTTTTTTTTTAATTTAGAAATAAAATGTATCACAACAACAGCACAAAGAATGGTAGGTAAATGTTGGTATGCTATTATGAGTTTTTTATAGTACATGTGAAGTGGTATATCAATATGAACTATTACATAATAATATTTATAACATTTATTTTCTATACATAAGTATATATGCATATACATACATGTGTTCTGAGACAGGGCCCATATGTTTCACCATATGGGTACACAGCACAACAAAGTTTATAAGCTCCTTGTTACGAGGAGGAACATAAAGGATCCACCAGGTGACTCGAGATTATCAGCAGTGGAGACGTTTTAAGGTGGGTGACAAAATGACTTCATTCTTTCCATCTCTTTACCTTTCAACTATAAGACATTAATGCTCCCTGACAAGGATAAGATGGATCCTATGATGAATTTTGCTGCCACAGCAACTGCAGCCACATTATACCTCCCCCTATTCTAATGATGGGTCACTTCCTGTTTCAGCCTCAGATCAGCCACAGTGACAGAAGCCCATGGAATCAGAGGTGAAGTTTAACAATGGCCACTGCCTCCTCTCTTCATTTAACCCAAGAGGACATCGGAAACAGCCCAAAGACCCACTGAGGGAGATGGACATTGTTTCCCAGAAGTAAATACAGCTCAGCTTGTACTTTGGAACAATTGTGAACCTTGCTACTTGCACAATCTACTAGCAAAGGTTATGCGGTGCCTGAACATGATCATGGCAGAATCACCGGGCCTCGTCACCATCTGCCTTTTAGGATATCTACTCAGTGCTGAATGTACAGGTTTGTTTCCTTTATAAAGATACATTCAATGTGCTTGGCTTTTAGATATAGAAACGTCTGGGGCTGTCTTCTTCATTAAATAATGATCACAGGATTTGACCACAATGTTTAAGATTCTACTAGTTAGCATGTGGGTTGGTGAGTACTAGTTCTCTGGTGCTGGTTCTTCCTCATTTTTAAAACTAAATAGATTTACAATGTTTATAGTACATTTTTTTAATGGACACTGTTGGGCTTATGATTTGACAATGTAATTCCTTGGAAAAGTCATCTCCTTGGTTAAAAAAATAAATAAAAGGGGGAAATGTTTTAACAAGGAAACAGCCGAATGTGGAGAAAAAATTAACTGTCATTTTGTGGGGTTTTAACTCATTATTTTGAAATCAAAATGGGAAACATTAAAGCAAAAACAATGGTTTTATTTACACACAAAGTTTGATTTTAAGACATGATGTGATTCAAAATTTTATAACTATTTAATGAGTCATGCCTCTAATTTTTAGTCTATAAAATTATATACCTTCAATTGAAAGTTTTAGTTAAAATACAAACCTTTCATTAGTAAGTTGTTATTTATCACTGAAGTTTTCCATGGGTGAGGAAGAAACTATTTTGTCTGATTCTAAACATCTCGGAGTTAATAGAGGGGGAAACTCAGTACTCACTTGAGCTCTTAGGACAGCAAAGCAAGTACAAGAATTGATGTCAAGTAGGAACTTAGTTAAAGCGATTTACATCACTTGGTTTTTTTTCACAACTTTACTGACTTTATGCATTCCCCAAAGGCAGGCACATAGGGAAGAAATTACCCCATTTAGACAAACAGCATGTTCTCACAGGAAGCATTTATCACACTTACTTGTCAACCTATTATGATCAAATCTAGTAGCTGACAGTGGAGGATCAGGGGTGCCAACCCTAAGCATCCCCAGAAAGCAGACTGGCCCGAGGTTCCCACTCCAGACATGATGTCACACTGAAATGCAGAAATAATGGTGCGAGAATGCAGAGGTTAAATCAAGCCAGCAAACTGGCTAGAGTCAAACAATAAAGAAATTCAGCATGAACACTCACAAAGTAGGACAGAATGCTAACTCTTTACACACATCTCATCAGTGTGAAATCTAGGAGGACAAAGGATCCAAACCCTTCCTTCAAGATAAGTGCTGAGATGATGGAGTAAATTTTAAGAGGACTGCTGCCCCCTTGAAGACCTCAGATGTAGGAAAAAGGATAGATCCAGAGAAAAAAAGAAGGACTAGGATTTCAGAGCTTGGGAAATAATGACTAGAAGAGATAAGCCCGAAGGGAGGTTAAATATATGACCCTCAGACAATGGTGAGGAGAAAGGCAGTGTGATTCCAGAGTCACCTTAGTCAGAGATAATAGGTCCTTGAGCAGAGCACCAAGGCGCCTTCCCTAAGGACGGACAGTGTTGATGCAGTGCTCTCCTCTACTGTTGAACCACCACTGGCTTCTAAAAGCAGTTTCTATGAATGATTTTCTGAGATGTTGCATTTTCATGGCTGCTGCCCTTAGATATTATTGTATCAATTTAGAATTTTGAAATCAAATGTGTTCCATAAAACCAATTCAGTTTTGTAAAGCATATGGACCCAACCTGTCTTTCATTTAGAATGAATGAATGAAATAAATGAAAGACAGCTTCAGTCCACACGCTTTACAAAACTTTACAAAACTAGGTGACTACTACGGTGCCAGGTACTGTGGCAAGGTACTAGGGGCTTGGGGATAAACCAGATTCCCTCTTTGACCTAAAGCACCATGAGGTCAGCTGAGAGATTTCAATATAACATGAGGAGATGTATACCAGCTGCTAAAGGGGCACAGAGAAAGGAACACATTAACTGGGGAGACACTGACAGAGAGACCATATTTTGAGCTGGGTCTTAAAAAATAAGTAGGTACTCTCTCCTTAAATGACTGATCTAGGTCATCCTGTGAAGAGAGGATCACTCACGTGCAGAGATCCAGATCCACAAAGAATGTGAGGTCTTTCAGGAACTAAGTATGTTTTCAATATTGAATATGACAGGTGAGGCAGGGTCAGGTCATCAGATGAGGAAGGCCCTAAATGAAGGAGTTTGGACAACGGAATGCGATGTGGAGTCATCAGAAGTGTAAACATGAATACCACTGATGGCTGACTCGGGCTGCTCAGCTTGGCAACGTTCTCATGAACTGTGTGAGGAAGGGGCGGCCAGACAAGGGGAGAGCAGTCTTGAGGCTACTGTAATCATCCAGGGAAGGCATGAGGGCCTGAACCTGGACATTAGCTGCACAGACAGAGAAGAGGGAATGGAATGCAAGTGACACTGAGGAAGTAGAAATGATATGACTTAACCACCTGGGTATGGAAGGGGAACGGGTTTCGAGGAAGTGGAAAGACCATGTCTTGAGCATTTAGGATACAGCACAGTGCCTAAGAGCATGGACTGTGCGGTCTGACTGCCAATGTCTAAATTCTGGCTCTGACACTTTAATATATCACTTGGGGCAAATCACTTAACCTCTCTGAACCTCCGTTTTTTTGATTTACGAAAATGAGACGACAGCACCTCTCTCATGGGACTGCCGTGAGAAGGGAATGAAATAATGGATGCGAAGCACCAAGCACATTGTCCAGCACATCAGAAGCATTAAATAAACATCAGCTGTTATCAGCCACATGACAATGGACAGTTACAAAGTTGGAAAGACAATCTGGAATTCCGAAGATATATCTGACTGGAGATGGATATTCGGAACTCACTGTCCTATAGACAGTAGTTACAACCACGTGTGTGAGGATCCAGGGAGTGAGCATGGATCTTGTGGCACCTAGTACAGTGCCTGGCAGTAGTGAGCGCTCAGAAAATTGTGTTGAGTCGGGGCTGGACTAGGGTGAGGCAAGCAGGGCATAAACATACTTGCACACACTGAGAGAGAGTGACTCCGTAGATTCTGTGCCCTAGGGGCCTTGTTTACCTCACCCCAGCCCTGGCCCTAGCAAGGATGTATGGAGTGAAGAGGGACAAGGCTGAAGCTGGAGGCTGGAGCCTGGGAGAACTCTGAACATATAAGGGGCAAGCAGAAGAAGGGGAATGAATGGATGCAAGTGGTGGATGAATAACAAGAATCAGAGCGAAGAGGAGAACGAGGAGAGAGTGATTTCATGAAAAGAGCACCCTGAAGAGGGAAAGATCAACAATTAGAAATGTTTCAGAGCAGGCAGGAGATACAGAAGCTCAAAATTACCCTTAGGGAGGCAGACCAGACAGAGGAGTAGAAAGGAAGAGAGAAAACCAACATACACCAGCCTGTACACGTGATCTCACTGATCCTGTCAGCAACGCTGGGAGGTAGGCAGTCTGATGATACTACTGTTATACCCATTTACACTTGACAAAGTTAAGCTGCAGAGATTACGTGACCTGCCTGGGGTCTCACTGCCAATAGCTGGTAGACATGTGACTCAAATCCAGGTGTGTCTGCTCTGACTCCAAACCCCTATTTTTCCACTAGACCACACTGTAAATGGATACAGACACAGATGCTACTGTAGGAGCGCCCAGGGCCAAGCACATGAACTGGCAAGCAGAGAGGAGGGCCTGGTGGAGGCTGGAAGGTGTCGATATGCCATGGCACCCAATTGCAGCTTGTGGCTTTCTCCCAGGGCGCCTGGCTGCCTGGGAAGGGAAGGAAGAGGCAGCTGGCGGCACTAACCTAGTGGTTGGGATTGCGGGGTATTGCAGCACTGAAGAAGGGGTGAAGGGAACTGAGAAGGTTGGCAAGGGAAGAGTCGAAGAGAAAAAGTCTAAGCTAAATTCAGGGAAAAAGTAAAGCCCAAGGGGACTTGAAGAGCAAGAGAAAAGTGAGAGGCCGTTAAGGGACTAGAAGGCTCCATAAAGTGAACAGCTGCAATGGAAATAAGGAACTTCGGTTTGTTTCTTTTCCTTTCTTTTTTTTTTTTTTTTTTTTTTGGCGCTAATGAGAAAACAGTCCCAAAATGCCCTGGAGAGTTCACGTTATAAACACCTGGTCCTGTTGAGATGGTATCAGACAGTCTCTAGAAGAAAGGAATAACTCCAGGCAGCTTCTTGAGTTCCTGTTATTAGTTATAGATATAGATACTACATCTATATCTGTCTATCTAGAGAGAAACACGCACAGAGACAGAGAGTGAAACAGAAAGAAGAGGCTGAGGTATGGAGAGTGGGGGGGAGGGGCTGGGGTGGAGAATTAGGTTAGGGACCTCAATCCCAGAGTTCAGGAGTGCGTTCCTAACAGGCTAGACAGTCAGAGCTAAAATAAACCACATCCTGAATCCCAGAGAAAGACTTATGTCACTGGTATTCCTAGAACACGTGCCAACTTAAGGTGCTGTGAGTCTGAAGGTTAAAAAAACATGAATGCAGTGGTTTTTCTTTAATATCTAGTGAGAGACAGCAGGGTTGCATTTAGGCTTCTGCTCTTCCAAGGGAAATGTGCTCCGAAGTCATTTGGGCAACTGCGTCCTGTAAACACAGCCCGGCCAGCGTGATGGATCACCTTGCAAGGATCTGCAATTAGTTATTTTCAAATGATGACAAAGTGTGAAGTTAACTGCTTTTATCTCAGAACTTTCCTTTTCATCCAGAGCAAATTCAAATATGATTGAAAATCTGACCTTTCATTACCAGAGTTCTCTGGACTAAGAGTAAAATTGAATTTTAATTCCTAAATCTCCATGTGTATACAGTGCCATGAGAACATCATAGATTTTGGCTCCGTGCCCCAAAGATAAATTGGCTTTGGGATTACTTGGATTAAAAAGAAAGCCTTTCTTAAGAGATGTATTTAATTTTCATGATGTTTTCTTTTTCTTTTAAATTTCAGTTTTTCTTGATCGTGAAAATGCCACCAAAATTCTGAATCGGCCAAAGAGGTATAATTCAGGTAAATTGGAAGAGTTTGTTCGAGGGAACCTTGAGAGAGAATGTATAGAAGAAAAGTGTAGTTTTGAAGAAGCCCGAGAAGTTTTTGAAAACACTGAGAAAACTGTGAGTATTTCCACATAACATCCTTCAGATGCAGAGCAAAGAATAGAAAACCTTTAAAAAGAAAAGGTGGGGGGACCATACTTCTCTTTGGAATTTTAAAATATCTATACATACACGTGTTTTACAAATGTTGTAATAGAGAAGGAATCAAATCGAAAACATTTTAAATAGTACCATTAACTTGTCTTCTTTTTCGTTATAGACTGAATTTTGGAAGCAATATGTTGGTAAGCAATTCATTTTATCCTCTAGTATACGAAACATTTGAGAATTATGTATTTTTTTCTTCTGTGTAAACAGATAATATATTAAACTGTGTCAAAAGGGCTCAGAAAAATAAGTCCAACTCTTTTTACCCAAAATTGAATGGTGAGAGACTCCAGGTTTATGCCAGCGTGGGAGGTATCCTCTGGCAGATACGCTTACTTCTTCCTAGGGCTTCAAAAGGAACATCGTTCCACCCCAGGAATCTGGAAGGGAGAGACCAAAGAGAATTGCATCTGGGACTGAATGAGAGTTTGCCATCCTCAGCAGAGAATCAGAGAATGCTGACTGACTTACATGTCTACTGCTTAAAAGTGCTCCTCCTTCTGGCGGCCTGCAAGGCCCTCCTGATTGCCCAGTCCCTCCCTCCCCGCTGCCCCTCTGACCTCCTCTCCTCCTCACACATCCTGGGCTGCTGCGGCTCCTTGCATGCTCTAGGAATGCTTCCATTTCAAAGTCTTAGACCTGATTGTTCCTTTACTGTGGAAGGTTCCTCTGCCAGGTTCCCCTAGGCTCACTCACTCACCTCCTTCAGGTCTTTACCCAAATGTCACCCTCTCAATGAAGCCTGCCTTGATCATCTATTAATACTTCAACCTGCCCCCCCATAACCCCATCACTTTAGACACAGTATCCTGCTCTATTATTTTTCATAGCACTTTTCACCACTGAGGTATCAATATAATGGTCTTACGTATACTATTTATGTCTCCCACCTCACTAGAATGCAAGCTTCATGTTGGCAGGGGTATTCAACTGTTTTGTTTATTGATGTAGTCCTAGTACCTCGAGCAGTATCTGGTACAGAAGCACTGAGTAAATATTTGTTGAATGAATTGACCAAAAGGAGGAAAAGTCAAAACTTTAATGACAACTAAGTTTTAAAACTAATTTAAAATCCAGCAGCAGGATTTTGAGGCAGTGTAACTTTCCCAGCTTGATTTACCTAAGACCATTTGCATGGACAGAAACTAACCTGGACAGCCAATTCACTGAATTCCATCAGTTCTACTTTCCCAGATTCTATTCTGTAGACACTAATGGACTTATTCATACTCTTGTAACTCATAATTTCTCCACTTTGTTTTTAAATCATGAGGGAAGAAGAGGTCCATTCTGTTACATTTGCTTTATCTGCCTTTCCTCGTTCTTAGTAATGAATGCTACCACGCCAACTCTCTACTAAGGTATTGCCCTACAGTTAGTCCAAACAAGTCTTTTTATTCTCTATTTCTAATCTATTTAAAATTTTGAATCTTGTATTTTAAAGCAAATCAATTTCTACCTTTCCTCCCCAAATATTCCTGGCTGCATTTAAACTCTCATGGTCCCTTCATTGCCCACCCCCCCAGCCAGTTGGCCCCCCACCTGTGAGTAGAGGTTCATCAGTACCTCTTAAACACCATATTTTGAAGTTGGCTCCCTACCTTCTAGGTCATAGGCTGTGTTGTTTACTGTAACTCAGGTAAAGGTACCTGGAAAACATCAAGGGCATGATTCTGTTGTTGACCTGAAACAAACAGACTCCAGCAAAGATGGGTTTATTCAGGATCAGCAGAGAATTGCAATTCAGGGTCTACAACAACCATGAGCCACGTGCAAGTCCCTGCATGGTAGGGGACAGACAACTCCTTTAGAGAGGGGAAAAGGAAGTAAGGAGGGCTACAGTAAACAAAGAGTCCCTGGCTTTTCATTGGCTGAGTCCTTGCCAAGAAAGGAGCCTGTCTTCTTCCTGTTGGGCTCTGCTATTGTCATAGAGCATGAGAGCTCTGCCCTCCAGTCTCTTGACTCTTTTTTTTTAAAATAAATTTATTTATTTATTTTTTGCTGCGTTGGGTCTTCGTCGCTGCAGGCGGGCTTTCTCCAGTTGCGGCGAGTGGGGGCTACTCTTCCTCATGGTGCGCAGGCTTCTCACTGCGGTGGCTTCTCTTGTTGAGGAGCACGGGATCTAGGCGCGAGGGCTTCAGTAGTTGTGGCACATGGGCTCAGTACTTGTGGCTCGCGGGCTCTAGAGCGCAGGCTCAGTAGTTGTGGCGCACGAGCTTAGTTGCTCCGCGGCATGTGGGATCTTCCCAGACCAGGGCTCGAACCCGTGTCCCTTGCACTGGCAGGCGGATTCTAAACCACTGCGCCACCAGGGAAGTCCCTCTTGACTCTACTTAACTGAGGTTTCCGTTTATTAATTTTTTACACTGTCACTACTGCTTTGTCTGCTAAAAATAAAACAAAAACAAGAAAAGAGAAAAAGAAAACCCAACTCCACGGCTTCTTTTCACTCTGCAGTCGAGATTCCCAACCGCCCCCAAAATAGCCTATGCTGTTTCTCCCTGTATGGGCTTTCTCACATGGTAGGGTTGCAGGCCCCTCACTCCTGCCCTACTCTCTTCCATCATCTCACCAAGTAAGGAGCCTGGTGAAGAGGAAACATCACCCAACCACATTAACCAGCATCTGCCCAGCCCTTTACAGAGTGCCTGTCACCTTTAATCCTCACACCAACCCTGTGAGCAAAGCACTATGAACCTCATTTTACAGAAGAAGAAACTGAGATTTAGGGAGGTTAAATGACTTGTCAAAGGTCACCCAGCTAGGGAGTCATGGAGCCCAGAAGAGCAGCCAAATTCTCCACTGCCCAATCCCCACTTTCTCTATTACCCCTCCCGGCCTTCAAATCTAAATGCAGTTATTCATTAAACCACCACCTGGTAGGCTTAAACAGGAAGCTCTCACTTGGCAAGGTCTTGCCCCTTGTTGTCTTTGACCCCTACAGTCTGTGGCTTTGCTTCAGCCCGAAGTACACACAGACAAGCACCCAAAGGAGGACTAAATGCAGGATGAAATGACACTCATTTTAAAGATATGTCTCAGCAAATGAGTTGCTGTGTAGCTGGCTGCAAGCCCAGAGCCTTTCAGTGAAACATCCTAAATAATTCAGCTCCGTTGGTCTGTAATATAAAGTGCAAATGTGGCTCGTTTTTTTAGACCAGTTCTGAACATCAATAATAATAAACCAGAGATAACGTATTTTGTTTTTATAGAATTGGAACAAACTGAAGTATCTGTGCAAAAGCACACTGGATCAAGGGACAGAGGGGGCAAGGTCTAATTTTTACAACAAGCAGTTTTCCAGAGAGGGACTATTCCTAAGAAAGGGGTGCTAACCCCCAGCCAGTGGGACCTAGACACATGCTCCTGACAGCGAGCACGACAGACACTCTCCTGCTGTCCCTAGAGCAGGCAGCGGGCCACACACTAGATGTCACGGAGCTTGGCTCTAAAATATGAACGACCATTAGAAATTTCTCTTAAATTGCCCCCTTTCGTTCACTGTTTTATTCTTACACCATCTTTATCACTTACTCTTTTGTTACTCATATATTAAGCCTTGCTGATCTCGCTCCCAGTTTTCTTCAGGGCTCTCTCTCAGCTCACAGTGCACATCAGCCTCCCTTCTGGCTCTATGCATCCCTTTCTCCTGAAGCTTCCTTAGAAGTACGGATGGAGGCAGAGCTCTCAGAAACCAGACTTAAAGGCTCCCTCCACATCCTGACCCTTCCCCTCTTACCTTCCTTCCTGCTGTTTTCTGATGACCAGTATCCTCAAAGGCTCTCCAGAACTCTGCAAATGTAGAAACTTCAGGAAAGGTGGGAAGGAAACATAACCAATCTATATATAAATAAAGCACATTTTCAGAACTTTTTCTTTTTTAATTCTTTGTATTGAAAGTTGTTTCTCACTTTACCAAACCATCTGGGACCTAATCACAGACAGTAGAATATCTTTCAGGAGTAAAGCATCTTTTGTACTGTTTGGAACGATCACTGCATACTCTGCTTAAAAGTGAAGTGATAGGGGCTTCCCTGGTGGCGCAGTGGTTGAGAGTCCGCCTGCCGATGCAGGGGACGCGGGTTCGTGCCCCGGTCCGGGAAGATCCCACATGCCGCGGAGCGGCTGGGCCCGTGAGCCATGGCCGCTGGGCCTGCGCGTCCAGAGCCTGTGCTCCGCAACGGGAGAGGCCACAACAGTGAGAGGCCCGCGTACCGCAAAAAAATAAATAAATAAATAAAAGTGAAGTGATAAGATGAGGAAGTGGATGCATGTGCGCCATGCCTAGGCTGCCAGGTCCCTGAGTGGAGTTGCTATCTGTTACCAAGCTCATGAGTGGAGTTGCTGTTACCTAGCTCAGCTTGCTCTACAAGACCTGTGACAGAGCAAGCCTTGTACAACACAGAGATGATTGTTGAAGCAATGTGATTTCATTGAGAATTAACTCCATCATCGTTCGATAAGGAAGGATTGAAAATTCTTCTCACACTCTGCTGATAGAGTACATCTCTATATTCAGACGTTCTTTTCCCTCTTCCTCCTCCCTTCAGTTACATAAACAATGTACATGCCTTCCTCGGGGCCATTTCCTAGGACAATGTTAGCCTAAGAACCTTTACTTGTTTTTAGAAACTTAGGAAGACAGGGACATCCCATAAGCAGCTGGTTTCCAGGTCAGCAGTCTTGCTCTGACCCTAAAATCAGGCTCCCCTCTCCATGAGTCTGTGCAGGGAAGACTAAGCATTCTAGGCAATGGATCTGCTAATTCACCTTCTTAATCTATCTCGAAGATGGAGATCAGTGTGAGTCCAATCCATGTTTAAATGGTGGCCTGTGCAAGGATGACATTAATTCCTATGAATGTTGGTGTCAAGTTGGATTTGAAGGAAAAAACTGTGAATTAGGTAAGTAACTATCTTTGGATTACTCGTGGTTCAAAATTTCCCTTTGAAACCAGATGCAACTGGAAAATGCAATGTGTATGTATCATAATTTTCTCTTAAATTATGGTAAAGAACCATTTACATGAGATCTACACTCAACAAATTTTGAAGTGTATGATACAGTACTGCTAACTCTAGGCTCTATGCTGTACAGCAGACATCTAGACCTTATTCCTCTTGCATAACTGAAACTTGATACCTGCTAAACAACAACTCCCCATTTTCCCCTCCCCCTGGCCCCTGGCAAGCACCATTGTATTCTCTGCTTCTATGTGTTGGACTATTTTTAGACATCTCATATAAGTGGAATCATGCAGCATTTGTCCTTCTACGACTGGCTTGTTTCATTTACCATAATGTCCTTCAGGCTCATCCATGTTGTTGATTATGACAGAATTTCCTTCTTTTTGAAGGCTGAATAATATTCCATTGTATAAAACATACTTTCAAAGCTTATAAACATTCATTTTATCTGCAGTCATAGTTTCCAGGATGTGCTCAAGAAACTAGATGAAGAATAGTAAGATTTGGTAGCTAGTAGGAAGTGGTAATGATGTTCCGTTAGCATATTCATCCTCGATACAACCACATGTAGTCAGCACCATTACCCTCTCCGTTCTACGCAAATGAGAAAAGTGCAGCTCAAACAGCTGAAAAATCACAGAAGCAGTAAACAGTTGAGCCAGGACTTGAACTTCAGTTGGTTTGGCCAAAACCCATTCTTCTAACTGCTACCCACAAAACACAAAGAAAACTGACCCATAAAATTGTTAGAACTCGTGACTAAATTGCTATCAACAAAAGCAGTGGAAGTCAACTAAGTAAAGAATTGGGGTATGGGAAGGCCAATTCTCCCATATACTAGGCACTTCTCCACGCATACGAACCACTTCACATATGAAATTTGTTGACAAAAATCAAAACTCATTCCTGAATTTGACTATACTGATTACGCTGAAAGAATTACATAGAAAATCTAGGATCATTGTGCATCTTTTCTTTGCATATCCTAGAATTTTTTTGTTCTGAGATTTTGGCAACTGGAACAGTAAACCCCAAAGTCCTTTACCTACTTGTTTATTACCTCTAGATGCAGGATTACTGGTATCTGATTGTGAAAAGCATACAGTGCTAATGACGGATTCTCTTTCTCCTCTGAAACTCCAGAAGAATAGAGATGCAGTCCTAGGGAAAGAATTTAACGCCACAGGCTACATGACTAACACCACAGGCTACATGACTAAGGGCAAAGAGTAGAAAATTAGCAAGACTCTATTAAGGCGTTATGGCAACCCACCTGACACACAGATGAAAAGGGCATAAAACAAAATGAAACGCAGCAGCTGCACTTGTCCTATTGAGAAGGGAAAAAGTCATCTCTAATGCTGTTCAGAAATCCTTTCAGTGCTAAAGAGAAATCCATTGATCATCTTCCTTTGAGATCCAAAAGATAAAAAGGAATAGAAGATAGGAAAAAGAAAAGGTGGCAGGGCAAAAACATTTAAAAAAAAAAAAGAAAAAAGGAGATGCAGGTGGATGAACTGTACCCCAGGCTTGGACTCCCACTCCTGCAGGCTTCCCAGCATGGGGACAAACCGATGTCTGGGTTCCCTTTCCTATGGGTGTGTTCATTGGCTCAACACCTCTGAAGTGCTACTTTCATCTGAAAGGTTATAATTTCAAGTTCAGATTGACCTAGATAAATCCGATCCTGCTATTATGGAAACCTACAGAAACTGATGGAGTATCAGCTTAAATAATATAACTATTGGAGCTCAGGGAATGAAGGACTCAACTGGTCTCCGTTAAGAATGAAGGGCATGTGGTAGCAAAGTATAACTGAAAACAGTGTTTAGTATTAAATATTCCTAAATGTCTTTAGTTTAAAAATAAAGACACTTTAAAAGAGGCAAAGAGCCCTGAGGAATGTAGCTATAAGCACAAAACTGCTATAACAGGTTTTGCTACGTGTGTGAGGCTACAGTCTACACAGCAAGAGTGCTAAGTCTACAACGGGCACCATCTCAGGCCTCTCGGGTTCCCCACGTTTTGGTTTGGTCAGGGCTCTGCAGTGACACTGCAGCCACCACTACACCTGGCCTCTAGGGTGTCTTGAGCTCCCCCAGCCCATCTGATCAAGGTTTAGAAAAATCCTCCCAGCTTCTTAGTTCAGGAACAAAGTGGGAATTCTCTCAAAAAGCTCTTTATCTCAGACACTAGAGGAAAACAAAAGCATATACAAACTCCCATTTAAGCTGTTGCTTCAAACTGAACTAAGAACTAATCTCAAAAGCCGCTAGAAAAACAACACAGTTTATGGAGTATCTGGGCCCTAAGTCCCTTGCTTCACCCTGTCTCGGAAAGGGAATGAGATTTCCACTGTTAAATCCTTGTTGTTTTCCTCTTCTCTTGTTCATCAGGCTCCTCTCCAGGGGAGAGAGGTGCAAATATTCAGGGCACGCTTTCTAGTTAGAACAATTAATTGGCTATTGTGTCCCTTTGGCTGGAATAAAGACCACTGTATGTGCCCAGCTACACATCACATCTGAGTCCTTTTCAGATAAATCAAAGTCTATAAGAACTTGGTCATTCCTGTCCCTTCTAAAGAGTACAAGAGGCATTTCCCCACAGTAACAGACGATGGAAAGAAAATCAGCATATAAACACTTTTTTATTTTTTTTCGTTTTGCTAACACGTCACAGACACTACTAATTTACTGCGTATTTCTGTGGAGTAGAAAAAAGAAAATATCTTGAGTTTAGCCGAACAACAACATATTCTGTGATACACTGGTTAAACAGAACATCTTTTGTCCAAGCTTTGGTTTTCCCATCCCTGAATATACCAGGGAAGATGAAGGCAGAGTAAAATGAAGCAGAACACGATAACTTTGTAGTAGGCATGAGGGGAATTAGAAAGAGGTATCTGTGCTAGCTGACACGGAGGGAGAAGAACAGATGCTCTGACATGTCCTTCCACAGATATTCTAGGCACTGAGATCAGCCCCAGGACCAGGGAGAACCCACACCCAACACAGTGCCTGACGTCCGAGTGCTCAAGAAGCAATTGATGAATGAGGCCCACAGTGACTGCCCCTGAGGTCCAGGACTACAGACCTCTCAACTGGAACTCCTCGTGCTGTTATTCTCTTTCCAGACTCGAGTTCTTTACCTGAGGTCAAAAGACTGCTGGTCGGACAGCAATATTTCCCACTGCGTGTGCAAACCAAGCCAGAGGACAGCAACAGCGGCAACACACTGGGCTGCAAAGAGCAATGACGAATGAGGAAAATGACAGAGAGGTCTAGTTACCTAGCCAAGGACGCCGCATCAGAATCGGGAAAAGCACCCTGACTTTACCCATTCCCGTTGTGCGTGGCCTGGACCAAAGTAGTCAGCACCTACCACCCACCTCTGTGAACTTAGCACAATCTCATATTGACTGAACACTCCCTGCAGGTGGTATTTGATTTGGCTGAACACTCTAGTATTGCTTTGTAGCAACAAAATGATTGCTAGTAACATAAGAAGAGCTCAGGGATGTAATCACCAATAGTGTAATCACCAATAGTGAGGAGAAAGGTCTTTAAAAAATAAATACATAAATAAAAAGGATCAAGTGCCACCTTTTTGGATCATGCACTTAGTGGATTATTGGTAGCGAAGGTTAAAGCTCAGGCTGGTTCCTTTGTCCACCTAGTAACGGTTGATTTGCCTCCCCTTATTTCTTGAAGTATCAGTAAGGAACATGAGTGAATCATTACATTAGCCTATGCTACCTATGTAAAATGTAATTAGAAAATTTAGATCTGTCACTCAAAAATCCATAATATACTCCAAAACCATATAGTCACTCGGTTAGCCTGGAATCCCCCAGGAAAAAAGAGTCTCTGACACAAGCTTATCTATTAGGGTGTGCAATTCTAGGGGGGCAAAAGTAAGGGATGGGGGGAGCAAGGCAGTAAGGAAAGGAGAACCAAGAGTAAAAGGAGTCATCCACCCTCATCTGCAACTGACTGTTTGATCTCCGGGGACTGTTTTCCAAGAAGCCACGTGAGCTGGCCTCAGGAGAGTCAGCCTCGGAGGGAGAAGAGGTGAAAGAATCTGTCCATCAGCACCCTTCTCCAGATGGTCAGTACTTCAGCCTGTGCGGCTTTAACTCCCCTGCATCACCAGGCTGCACACGCTGGGGCCCCCTAGAGGTCACGCGGCATCCCAGGCCTCAGCATCAACCCGGGAACGCCAAGCTAAGAGGCGAGAGGCACACAGTGCAGATCTGAGCCCAGGCCATTCAAGGCTGCACCTGGACAAGGCCAGCGGAAGTCCATGCAGAGCTGATCACCAGGGTGCTGGGGACGGACGTGGGTGAGGCTGGTGGGGACTAAGGTGGTGCACAAAGAGGTGGCTAACACAGTCGCTCATGTTCAAACTCTCCATGTTCTAACTGCACTGACAAGTGAGCATTTCTCTTGAAGGCTGTACTGCTGTTGAGCCTGTAGGTAAGGGGGAAGGTGCCTTCCATTCACTGTGTTCCTATGCTGCTCTAGAGACAGAAATAGGCCCAAGGGCAGAGCCTGTTTCTCTTAACTCAGCAGGTCTCAGCCAGCAAGCCCTAAACCTGCTACTTCCTGTTATTGAGATCGCATCAGAGAAACAAAGGGAAAGCACGCAAATTAGAAAATGGAAAATAAGATGGCAGGAACAAGCCAAATATATCAGGAATCACAGTTAATGTGAATTGGGGTTAATGACAATTTTCAGTCTGGAGTTAAAAATCTAATTGCATGCTGTTGATAAAAGAGATACTAAAATAAAACTCTACCAGGAGGCTAAAATAAAAGGATGTGAAAACATTTGCCAGGTAAATGCTAACAAAAAGAAACTGGCAAAGCTATCTTAATATCAGATAAAACAGAATCCCGACAAAAGGCATTGTATGAGACAAAGAAAGATATTTTATATTAATAAGGGAGATTGTATAGGAGAGTAAAGAAAATATGAGCCAGTAGAATGCTTATCATTGTCAAAACATAGCGTTTCAGGCATTTAGCTCCCTTAAAGGACCCTATTTCATTCTCTTGTGTTGACACATACTCACGTCAGCCAGCTTCAAGTTTGCTTTGAAAAACTGGATTATATTAAAACCAGGCACTTCTATTCAGCAAAATATACTATTTAGGGTGAAAAGGTAAGTCAAGAGTGGGAGAAGATATCCGCAATACATATATCCAGTAACTGGAACTCTCATACGCTGATGGTGGGAATCCAAACTTGTACAATTATCTTAGAAGACTACTTGGCAGTATCTACTAAACCTGAACACATGGTCCAATCATTGCACTCATGAGTATATATCCAGTAAATATGCAAGCATATGTTACCAAAAGATATGTACAAGAATGTTCATTACAGCATTATACATAAGAGCCAAAAACTGGAAACTCAACTCAAATATTCACCCACAGTAAAATGGATGAACGAAGGTAGTAATATTCATACAATGGAATATACTACACAGCACGCAGATGAACTATAGCTATACAAAACAACATGGATGAAGCTCACAGACAAAATGTTAACTGAAAGACACAGAGGAGTACATATTGGGAGCTTCTCCTTATATAAACTTCGTGAACAGGCAAAACTAATGCCCTGTTAGAAGTCAGGATAATGGTAACTTTGGGAAGGAGGAAATAGTGACCAGAAGGGGGAATCAGGAGAGCTTCTGGGGCGTTGATAACGTCCTATGTACTGATCTGTTTACTGTTTAAACAAGTGCAGTCACCTTGTGAAAACTTATTCCAAAATTCTGGGTACTTTTTGGAATATGTTATACTCTAATAAACAGCTTTTTTCATTGCACTCTATGACTCTGTGAAAGTAGTATATCTACAACTTCAGTTTTATGCCAAATCACATATATTGCTGCCACCATTTTTATGCCTTATTAAGAATTTTATCTTTTTTTTCCTACTCTTAGCTCAAGCTTAGCTTCACACACTTCTCTCCATGAATGCCCCCAGCTTATATCTGACCTGTACAGGAGTCAGTAGTTTCATGTACTTTTTAGAAATGCATGTTAAATGATGCTATTGCTGGGACTTCCCTGGCGGTCCAGTGGTTAAGACTTCCCCTTCCAATGCAGGGGGTGTGGGTTCGATCCCTGGTCAGGGAGCTAAGATGCCACATGTCTCGTGGCCAAAAAACCAAAACATAAAGCAGAAGCAATACTGTAACAAATTCAATAAAGACTTTAAAAATGGTCCACATCAAAGAAATCTTTAAAAAAAATACATGATGCTATTGCTGTTGGTTCTGCTTTCTTTCAGATGCGACATGCAGCATTAAGAATGGCAGATGCAAGCAGTTTTGTAAAAAGGGCGCTGATAACAAGGTGGTTTGTTCCTGTACTGCCGGATACCGACTTGCAGAAGACCAAAAGTCCTGCGAATCAGCAGGTCAAAATCTAAATAAGTTCTTTTTTAAGCTCGGCAGATACATTCTCCAAATCCATATTTGAACTTTTTGCATTATAACTAACCTACATAATTTTATGCCCTACTTGTTTCTACTTCCTTTTGAAATCATAGAAAAGACTAGTAGCTTGGACAAATTAATTTTTCAAAATGCATCATCATTTTAAATAGAAATTCTGCAACTGTCTTCAGTTTGAATTCTTTTCTGTCTGATTTTTTTCTCTGACCTTTATATCATGAAGCAATCGATTTGTGTGATTTCTGTATGCCTATTTGTAATTCCCCAAGTCAAATTAACGTAGTAATTCCATAACATAAAAGATACGTACGTGACTGACTGATAGGCTTCTAGTACAAGGATAGTGAATTTTTTTTTTTTTTTTTTTTTTTTTTTTTGCGGTACGCGGGCCTCTCACTGCTGTGGCCTCTCCCGCTGCGGAGCACAGGCTCCAGACGCGCAGGCCCAGCGGCCATGGCTCACGGGCCCAGCCGCTCCGGGGCATGTGGGATCCTCCCGGACCGGGGCACGAACCCGCGTCCCCTGCATCGGCAGGCGGACTCCCAACCACTGCGCCACCAGGGAAGCCCAAGGATAGTGAATTTTAAGCATGATCTGTCCGGTTGTGTCTGGCTTACTCCAAGAAAGTTATTTCCTATCCTTGGGTCTCAGCTGAGTTTACACGCTTGGCATCACAACAGTTCCGACAACCATCTGTTTTAAGTTGTATCAGGCTGATCAGCACAGTCAGTCTATACAGCAGTGGACAAAGCAATGTTTCCCACTCATGCCAACCATGCCACCATGTTGACAGCTGACTGGTGTGTTCAGAGCATCTCCACTCCAAACTCATACTACTCTTCTCTGAAAAAGAAGGCAGTAGAAACTTGGATTTTGAAAAAAGCAGGTTCTGCGGGACCAATTACATTTGATAAATGAGGGGTATTTTTGAAGCAAACTAGATATAATTTCTTTTGCATTTCTAAAGCCTGATATCTTATTAAATTGGTACATTAAATCACGCACCATTCCTCTGTAACTGGGTTCGATACCTATCTCAGCAATGCACCCGGCAGAGGAAATTAAAGGCAGCATCAGAAGCCAAGAGTATACATGCTGCACTAAAATGAAGAGTCTCTAATGCTTCAGGGACCTGCCTGCCTCCTGTCCTTCTACCTGGTTCTTGACATACACTGCTTCAAATTAGCCTACCTAGGGAGGAGTGTGTGCGTATATCTGTTTTAACCTTCGAAACCTAACTTCCAGTGTAGACAGATAGCATACATAGTAGCTAAACCCTTATAAGCCCTTCTCTGTTATAAGCGAGGAAAAAAAATGGAGAACCACCTCCAACTATTAAGTGTTATATTTGAATATAGCCTTAGCTTTAGCAGAATAAATAGGCCAAACCTAAAATAAACTTTTCTGCCTTTCAATAGTAATGGTCCCTTTTCTCTAGCTATTGTTGATGATTTATATTTATACATAAGTATTCTGAACTAATTTCTTGTTTTCCCAACCACATGCTGTCTTCATGATACTCTGCCGCAGCTTGTTGCTATAGAAATGTCTGTTATAAGGAATGTGGATAGAAGGAAAGTGAGAAATGAAATGTGTGGTGACTTTGCTGGACTACAAGTTTCCATTCTGGTTGTCCCCAGTGTTTCAGTAGATGATTTCTTTTCCTTAGGAAATAAACCAGCCCAAGGTAAAAGGTGGCCAGTGCCCAGGTAGATGTGGCTGTAATAATCATATCAATAACTTATTTGGTTAACACTCAACAGCCAGGTAATTAAATCACGATGATCTCTCCCCAATGGATACCTAAAGTCCACCTTGGAATCTAGAAGGCATTCTGGTCTACAAAAGAAACCCTGGGAATTCCCTGGTGGTCCAGTGGTTAGGACTCTGCACTCTTACTGCTGAGGGCCTGGGTTCGATCCCTAGTCAGGGAACTAAAATCCCATAAGCCACGTGGTGCGGCCAAAAAAAAAAAAAAAGAAAGAAAGAAAGAAAGAAGTCCTGTTAACAATAAGCAGCAGACATCCCATTTACCTAATTCTAAAATCAAAGTTACATGGCACCAGATTTCCCTTCAGGGACAGTACTTGAGAGTAAGGCTTTTTAGCAAAGAAACTAAACAGAACGTCATTAGACTTTATAAAAGTCTTACAAAATTCAATTCTGGAACACCTCTTTTATTTCCATAAAGATGATGGATTCCTGAGCCAAATGTCCTTTTCATGAAGGGTTTGAAAACTTTCCATGAAAATAATTCAATTAACCTTTTAGTTTTAGACTATATTCATTGATTTGATTTTTAAAAAAATATCGACGGGCCTACTTCTCAGAAGTGACAAGGATGGGCCTCATTTTCGATTTTTGTAATACAAGTTCTGCTTGCCAATGAGAAATACCAGAACACTTTTTTTTTTTTCCATTTGTCTAGTGCCATTTCCCTGTGGAAGAGTTTCTGTCTCAAACACTCGTATGAAGTTCACCCGTGCTGAGACTATCTTTTCCAATATGGACTATGAAAATTCTACTGAAGCTGAAATAATTTTCGATAACATCACTCAAAGCAACCAATCATCCAATGATGTCACTCGCATTGTTGGTGGAGAAGACGCCGTAAGAGGTCAATTCCCTTGGCAGGTACTCTATATTTATGGTGTGTCAAAACCGGAGCCCAGCGGGCAAGGGCCAGGCCAGGTGGGAGGCTGAGGCTAGGACATCAGACAGACTTATTGGGATGAGGGAAGTATTTAGGCAAGTTTCAACACTAAGCCGGACGAGGAAGCCCCGACAGTTGAGTAGCCGGTGAGAGAGAAGTCCAGGGACAGCTACCATACAAGGTCAAGAAGAGTTTGGCGTCAAGGAAATAGCACAGCAGGATTTCAGACAAGCAACAGGGAGGTCTGGAAGCGAGGTCACTGGTGCTGGGCTTCTGGGTATTACTTCAGCTTCAGCCCCTGGGAGAACTGATGAGAGTCAGAAAGTCTCTAGGTCCAGAGAAACTGAATTATTTCGAAGGCATTTTTAAAAGGACTCAGGAAGGATTAAGACAAGAACTGGGTTACTGGAACCAGGGCATATGAGACAGGGGCTTGGTCAAAGGCTGTAGTTCTCAAAGTGTGGTAGCATCAGATTCACCTGGGAACTTGTGAGGAATGTAAATTTTCATGCTACGCCTCAGACCTACTGAATCAGCATCTCTGAGGGTGAGGCCAGCAGTCTGTGCACTAACAAGCCCTTCAGGTGATTCTGACGCACTCTACAATTTGAAACGCACTGGTCCAAAGGAAACAAACTTGTTATAGAAGCTAGGCTCCAAAACACCAAACAGTAGACTCGTGGTACCTAGTCCCACATTTCTCCAGGTGTGATCTGCAGACAACCCACATGAAAATCACCTGTGCACATTTTTGAGGTAACAGCCAAGGGCTAGATTTGATACCCATCATTTCAAATCGTTTCACGTCCTCCGTGCTGCACACTTAGTGTACCTGTTGTCTCCTTCCTACGGAGCCCAGCTAAGATCATTAGGAATGTTCAAGATCACTCATCCACACCTGTGCACATACAGGTTCACTCGCTATTTCATCCATATGAAGTAAGATTACTGACTGAAGAGGTACCAAGCGCTAGGTTTTAGTTTTTTCCAAAAGTGAAGAGCTGTGCTACTTGCTAGGATACTTGAGAAAGACCCTGCCATACTTTCACACTGATGCCTTCCTCACCAGAGAACCGTCTCTCCACACCCACCTCCACCCAGTTTCTCACAAAAGGTTACTGGGTTTCAAAAATAGGAGACAAACTGAGTGTGCAAAACTCACTTTTAGACAAAATAAGAAAGAAAACCAACCAGAATCTCTCCCCGTTTGTGGATGAGTCAGCTCGACCATGTCACCATCAATCTGCAAGGTGGAAATGCTTGATCTGATTGCAGACAAGACTGCAACACACCTGCTGCAGCCCAGGCATCAAGAGAAAGCTAGCAACAGCTGGGGTTTCAATGGCCAAACTAGATCTGTGGCTCTGACATAGGAAATACTGTTTGGCAATATCACCTAGCAAAAAAGTGATTCAAAATGCTGATGCGTCAATAAAAGGGGATGGGAAATAACGCGACCACGTGGGTGAAGCAATTCCACAAAGCAGCACAGACAGAGTTCACTTTCCTCTGGGGTAACAAACAGTTTGAACGAACTGGAAATGTCTAGTCTGTTAAAGAAAAAGTTTAGGTGAGCTGTTTGCGAGACCTAGAGGGCCACAAGAGAAAGGGGACGACAACTTTTTCTTTGTAGACTTACGGGTGAAAGTTCCAGGCAGGCAGGTCGATACTGGCCCCAGTTAAGAAAGCCCTTTCCAACCACTTGGGTCGGCCGCGTGGGCTGGGCAGCTCGGGGAGGAGATTTGGTTCAACATATGTTCGTGGAATTGTTGACTCGAGCTGCTCTGTCACTGGGACGACAGCAGCGGGACAACCCCATCCCGGAGAGCATCGAGGGCTCGGGCTCCCCCGGTGGGAGATGAGACAGGACAGGCTAGGGACCGCAGCCACCCCGTGCAACTCTGAGACCCTAAGAAGCGAGCTTCACCTTCCGCAACTCTGAGACCCTAAGAAGCGAGCTTCACCTTCCGCGCAGCTTGTCCGCGGCCGCGTGCATTTCTTACCTTATTCTAGGGCTTTTGTCTCCGCTTCCCGGCTAGAGGAGAAGCCGCCGCCGCCGCCGCCACAGCCACAGCCGCGCCGGGTCAGCCACAGACGCTTCCCAGAAGCCCCTGCGCTTCCGGCCGCCTTAACCCCCGACCCCCAAGGCCAAAGGTGAAGGCAGACTTGCCTGACCTCTGACCTCTGACCCCACATCACAGTGACAGAACACCCAAGAAAGGAGCGGAGGGAGGTGTGAGGCCAGTTTCCTTCATTTTCCCTCCAGATGCCCAGCGCTGGGCTCAGAGCCCCTGGAGAACTCTGGGGACGGGAAGCAGGGACTCTGCAGGGCCACTTAGGAGCAGAGAGAGGAAGCTAGAGGGTTAACTCTTATATAGGAACAGAAAGGCTATTTCCTAGAGTCGGTATATCCTTAGCAGAGTGGGAAACCGAAACAGAACTCGGGGCTTCCCTGGTGGCGCAGTGGTTGAGAGTCTGCCTGCCGATGCAGGGGACGCAGGTTCGTGCCCCGGTCCGGGAAGATCCCACGTGCCGCGGAGCGGCTGGGCTCGTGAGCCATGGCCGCTGAGCCTGCACGTCCGGAGCCTGTGCTCCGCATCGGGAGAGGCCACAACAGTGAGAGGCCCCGCGTACCACAAAAAAAAAACAAAAAAAACAGAACTCGAATTTCATACAGCTACAAAGGGAAACAATGAAAAATGTGAACATTAGAGTTGGGAAATCGCAACACCTGTACCATGAGACCACCTTCATCAACAGCTTAATAGTGAGAGATGTGAGGAAGTAACACTGTGTTTCGGCTTTCTAAAGCTTTTATTGGGTTTTGGTCCCATGCACTTGACCCTGCCAGCCCACAATTCTGAGCATGCGCAAGCCTGCCCCCAAGAGCTCTGTCCTCCTCTTCTGCTTTGAGTTAGGATCCGACTGGCCCTGTGTGTGAAGTACCAGATCTTTCTCTTTTGTTTTATCATGGGCCTCAGGCTCTGTATTAGCCATAATTATTGTACATTTAATAATTTGAAGATCATTCTATGAGACTGATAAAAACGGAATACAATGGAAACCAAGTAGTTAAGCTTTCCTTAATCCTTTATATTAGGCTGTATCTATGCAATTGCCTGTATTTAACCATTTTACCCAGCAAAATATGTCTTGAGAGGCAGTCTGTCTATTCCTTATTCTATTCTTGGCCTAAACAATCTTTAAAATGTCTTAGCATTTTCCCCAGTCTTGGCTTTCCTCAGCTTTGGGCTGAAGCTATCCTTAAAGGTACCCGAGCACTTGACCTATACAGCTACCTACACAGACCCAAACCTCTCATGTGATTAGGATACACCCCCATAGCAGACAACATGCAGTTACCATCTGTACGAACCAGAACTTCCTCTTTTTTTGCGGGGGGGTGGGGGGGGGGCGGGGGGGCTGGGAGGAAGATGCTACAGGAAGGTCCTAAGGCTATAGATATATCTTCACTTGGAAAGGTGATCCTCTATTTTTCCTAGCTCAGATGATACAGCTCCAATTAGCAGAAATGAAAACATAACATATGTAATCTCATCTGGCCTCACAAAACTATTTTGAACAGAACATTTAGACAATTATTCTCTAGGATGGTTTGATGAAGTCTCTTTCAATGACAAGTCTAGTTAACCATTAAAAGCCAAAAGTGAGCATCCCCTCTGTGCCCAGAAAAATGAAGTAGGGCCAAGGGCTGGGCGAATCACACCTGTGGGTATAATAAGCTGTGCATCATGTAGAAATGGTTTTGCTCTTCATATGAAAGAGAACAAGTGTGCAAAGAAAAAATGTTACTGTAAAGCTGGAGGTGGCTAGGTAGGGAGAGTGAGGGTTTACTGAAATCACAGGGAAAGGCCAAGTTTGAGTTAAAAGGTTAGGAAGGGAACAACAGGGCAGCAGCTATCACTCTAGGCTGGCATTGTCAGTGAAGAACGTCAGAACAGATATGTGAATGTGTGTTTTGCAGATGTGTGTGGGTGTGTGGGTGTCTGAAAGAGAAAACAGGCTCCTGTTAGGATGTGACAAACATGAAAATGTTTGACAGATCAGAACTCCGACATCCTTGCTCAGAACATATGCTTTCCCATTTTTCCCAACATTCTCCAAAGTGATGTCATACAAGAACTTGTCCTTCGCCAAGCAGACAGCTCATACCCAAACAGCTAATATTTAGATAGCTGTGATCCTGAGGTAGCCAAGCAAACATTCCAAAACCAAGTTGCTTGTAATATCTTTAAATGCAAATGTATTTTAGGGCTTTTTCTCGGCAAAGATGTTTGCTAAAATTTCTAATACCAATCAGGAATGGGCAAAAAAACGCACTTCGGGCTTAGAAGAATACAACTGTATTTCTCAGTCATGCACCAGAACATCGTGGATGCTCCGGGCAGCAAATCTTTGGCAGGAGTCAGACTAGCTACATCAGATTAGTCTCTGTGCCCAGGGGCTGTGGCTATCATTCACTCTGGCCTAACTAGCCCATTAAGCTGAGAGCTGTCCAATTCACCTCTCATATAGAGGAGAAGCACCATTATATCATTGCATGTGAATGCTTAACTCCAGTTACTTGAGTAAATGTATTCAGTTGTAATCATTAGGCCCAGTAAAGAACAGTGTTACACAAATTTGCTTGGTGACGAAACTCACCTGAGGTCTGGGCCAGCTCCATGAGCTGGCGACCAAGTGCACTTGCACAGGGCCCTGTCTTCAAAAGGTTCCCGCATTTGTAGTTCAATGCTTTGCATTTGTGTTTTGTAACTCAAGTTCAATGAGACAATGGAGCATGCGTGTGCTGGGGACCTGGAACCTCAAGTCACCACACTCTTACCTCTCAGCACCACCCAGGGATGGATTCTTGACCTCCCTCTCCCCTGTCCTGTGGTGCCTTGGCTAGCTCTGTCTCCCCTTTCCACAGCTGCCCAGTGACCACTACCACCCCCAACCCCTGGCTCACTGGCAGATGCCACCTCCTCACCCTCAACAGCTACCATTGTCATCCTCCTTCGGCACAGGCACAGGGAGGGTTGAGGCTGGGTGCACAGACTCTATGCCATTTGGGGACAGGGCGTGGCCACATGGCATCTCAGGACCAGAAATGCATCATAGCACATTTGGAGGGTGAATGGCAGGGGCAGACCTCTTGTCCACCTTCATTCCAGGACCTGAACATATCCTGGCAGGGAAGTTGAAACCCCTTGGGAGTCACTGCTTGCTGTTGATTGCTACAGCGGACCAGTGGGAAAGACTGGCTTACCCTTCCCCCCGCTGGGACACAGGGCATCAGCACAGGGCTGGCGGAAGAGGGGACCTGGCAGCTGAGGGCTGCGTTTGTGCTTGCGTGCTCGATTTCAGGCTGTAGTCCCTGGGCACCTGTGAGGATCTGTGCTCGCCCAGCGAATATCCCCCATACCCGAGGAAGCACAACTTTGAATAGTAAATTCAGAACACCATGATAGGTTGTGAGAGACCACAGAAGAAAAGAAAAAGTTTTGCATTTTAGTATCTTCCGTGACACTTTTTCCTCGCTTTTGAACAAGGGACCCTGCATTTTCATTTTGCAACAAGCCCTACAAATTATGTAGCCAGCCCTGCCTGGAGTGAGCACTTTTAAAACAGAAAGGTCACCAAGCCTTGGGAATTCTGAAACCGAATTTCTCAAATTTAACTATGCATAAGGATATTCTGGAGATCTTCATTTTCTCCCATCCCAGCCACCAAATATTCTGATTAAGTCTGGGTGGGCTTCCAAAGCTGCATTTTACAAGCATCCCAGATGATTCTACAGCAGTCGGCCCACCAAGCACACTTGGAGAAATACTGGGTGCTTAGAAGCCTAGACTCTGAAGCCAGGCTGACTAGGGTTTGCATCACAGCCTCACCACGAACTAACCTTAACTAACTAACTGCATAGCTAAACCTCAGTTTGCTCATCTGTATATGGATATGTTACTGTCACTCCACAGAGTACATAAAACACTTAGCACAGTGATTATCCATAGTAAGCAATCGATACAGGTTCAAAAAAAAATTAAGATTGTTAAATCTGGGCAATGGGTACACTGGTGTTTATTATACTGTGTGAGTTTTCCTATATTTTTACTTTTCAACATAAGAAGCAACAGCTAGAATGAGAGGGAAACCTGAGTATGGAAAAGAGGGTCAGAGCCTTGCAGTGAGTCAGGCCCATAGGTCTCCAGGTAGGAGGCTAGTGCTTTGGTGTCTAGGATTTAGCAAGTGTTCCATAAACTGAATTCAGGACAAAAAGAATCTTCACTAGAATATGCCCCCAAGGACCTTCTCAGACTCACACTTGAAAGGAGTGACCACACCCCTTCCCTAGTTTATTATGAATGGGTTTATGCCTGGGGCTATGTGTGCTTTAGTAAAAGGTCAGCAGTTCACAAGGGCTAGTCAGGGCCCACAAAGGGTTTACCAAATGTTAGTGTGCCCTCTAGTGTTCACACTTCTCAGATGGATCAAGGCCCTTGCATACACAAGAAGTGAAATTCTCCAACTTGATCTAGACATTGAGGTGGTAAAAATATTCATGAACCACTCTGGCTATACAATGAATGTACAGATGAAAGAATGGATTGGCCTCTTATCTAATAATGTCCAGGGTCAAAGCAGCACCCAAACACTTTTGTCTGCTTTGTCCCCAAATCAAACATAGCTTAATAGACCTTTTAGGACAGAGGCAGCTTACGGATCCAGTTGGGGGAGGAGAATAGAGTTGGGGGAGACCGGAAGGAGTAGGCGAGTTCTTCTGTTGCTCACTGCCTGGATGGCCATAGCACAGCCCTTAGGGATGCCATAGGTCTCATTTCATATCATTCTGGCTTAGAAAGGGCTTGAAAAGACGTCCTGGAAAAATCAATAGTTTTTCTCTTTCAAATGATCTGTAGCAAGGAGATTTCCTCGTGCAGGGACAGAAGACTCGGTAATAACTATTGATCCCCAGGAGTCAAATAAGTGCGTTTCTGAATGTACCTGCCATATCCCCGTGAAGCAATTCGTGCTATCAGAGAACCTGACTCACCTGGAAAAGGAATCCAAGGGCCCTGAATCATCAAAAGAAGCCATTTCCTCACAGTTGCCTCATCTAGTGCTCCCCCTGGCTATCACTGTTCATTCTGTTCAAGAGTTTCAGAAATGGCTTTTTTGATTGTGCTCCAGAAACACTAATTCATCTTCAAAGCTGACACTTTCCAGAAACACTCCACTTCTGCCAGCACCTAGAAGCCAATATTTTGCCCACTCCTCTAAACAGCACACATGGGTTTTTTTGTTCTGGATCAAATATATTATGTAGTAAGATTCATAATTTTGTTTCCACAGGTCCTTTTGAGTGATGAAATTGATGGGTTCTGTGGAGGTTCCATCATTAATGAAAAATGGGTTGTAACTGCAGCCCACTGTCTCAAACCTGGTGTTAAAATTACTGTTGTCGCAGGTAAATAAAGAATGATAGACGTCTGCAACATCCCTAGATCTTCTGCATGACTGCTAGATCATTCTTTACTAAGGTTTAATAAGCTCATTGCTAAATAAATTGAACTAGTGGTAGGGGGGCCATCTTTTCAAAATCCAATGTGTTCCATCCTCCAAGCCCCCCATCGTTCTTTTGGCGGACCTTTCATGTCAGTGCAGTACAATTAATCTATTGATGTGTCCGTTTCCCCACCAGACTGCGCCTTCCCAAAAGCCGTGTCATATCACTGATTCTTGTATCCTTGCACCTGGCACAAGCTGCAACCTGCCCTCAGTTAACATTGAATGAATGACCAAATGAATGTATTATCTGTGCTCAAAAAAGCGGCCAAAATCTTTGAAGTTGGGAACGTCTAGGATAATTCATAACAAGTCGATTCATTATCGCCTGTGAACCATGTAAGACTTGTAACAGCATGGGTGAACAGCTCCATCTATCCGATGGTCCTGAATGGCTTTTTGGTCTGAAAAGTATGCATCGGCCCTCATTACGTTTTACCAAAATCGTAACAATATAAGATCTTTGACACTTGACGGCCAGGTACTTCAATGATGCTAGGTGGACACTTGGAAAACGTGTTTCTTTGTGGGAAAGACTGTGATTGAAAAAGAAATTTCTTTTCAATAGGTGAGCATAACACCGAGGAGACAGAACCTACAGAGCAAAAGCGAAACGTGATCCGTGCTATTCCTCACCACAGCTACAACGCATCTGTTAATAAGTACAGCCATGACATTGCCCTTCTGGAACTGGATGAACCCTTAATGCTAAATAGCTACGTAACCCCTATTTGCATTGCTGACAGGGAATACACGAACATCTTCCTCAAATTTGGATATGGTTATGTGAGTGGCTGGGGGAGAGTCTTCAACAGAGGGAGATCGGCTTCAATTCTTCAGTACCTGAAAGTTCCACTTGTTGACCGAGCTACATGCCTCCGATCCACAAAGTTCACCATCTATAATCACATGTTCTGTGCCGGCTTCCATGAGGGAGGTAAAGATTCATGCCAAGGAGACAGTGGGGGACCCCATGTTACCGAAGTGGAAGGTACCAGTTTCTTAACTGGAATTATTAGCTGGGGCGAAGAGTGTGCAGTGAAAGGGAAATATGGAATATATACCAAGGTATCCCGGTATGTCAACTGGATTAAGGAAAAAACAAAGCTCACTTAAAGAAAAATGTATTTCCAAGGCTGATATATTTGGGATTGAACATGGACAAGGTCCTTTACTCACTAATCACTTTCCCATCTCTTTAGATTTGAATATATACATTCTATGAATACTGCTTTTTCTCTTTACCGGAAGAAGTCTAACTAGAATTCATATTTTACTAGAATAAGTAGATTAGAAAATGTGATCACTAGAGAAATATACTGTGGTGGGAAATTGTGCCCATTCCTCCAGGTCCAGCCCTTGACAGAACTGTGAAGTTAAGTTCTTCATCCTGTGCATCAGGCATTATGTTTCTCCACTGAGGCGACTCCCTGCTTCCCCGTCCTTAGCAGCATTCCATGTGCCAGATCTTTCTCACCTCTCCCATCAAAACGTTAAAATTTATTAGATCCGTATCCAGGATATTTGGTCTAGTCCATCACAAGGCCAGCACCACACTCATACAGGAAGAACACAGGAGCAGCTGACAGGAAAACCCTACTTTTGTTTTTCGGTACCCTTATTCCTGCATCCTTTGTCCTTGCCAACTCCTAATCCCCAAATCAGTTCTGCTCTCCCTCTCTCCCTCTCTCCCCTTTTCCTTACATAGGCATTAAAGGAGGAAAGGGGAACATCATACTGTTTTACTGCTGTGCACAATTATATATACCCATCAAACCCAGACTTGCTCTCAGTTTGGTCTTGGACTTGCTTTTCATCACATAGGGATGAAGTAAGGTGCCTGAACTTGGAGGAAAAGTTCCTCTCAGACAGTCACATTATTAAAATACATACATAATGGAAGGAACGACCCATCAGAATAGTTTCCTAAGGGCTTTAATTGTGTTGTTATGGAGGTTTGACTAGACATGCTTCCATGAAGGCAAACCGGCATGTCATTGTACCCTAGAAAGCTGACATCAACCCAGGTGTTTTGTCCCCTGTCAGAACAGTCGGTTTGCAACTAGAGCTAATAGTCTTCAAGAAAGAATTTGTTGGTGTGTCTCCAGTGTTGTCCAGGGCTAAGGAAGAAGTTGCCCAGACCAGAGAAGATAGGCATCATGCCTCCTCAACTGGTGTATCACCACAGTGAAGAGGGATGCACTCATTCCAATGAGCCAACCAACTCCCTTTTTCTGGTTCATGCTCCCCAAGCCACTTTTTGATTATAATTAGGCCTTCTATATTGTATCTTCTAGAGGGTTACTAACCAACCAACACATCAATCACATCAATACTTCGATCTGTTAGACTATTTCCCTTTGTGAGTTAAACTGGTGTTCTGATTCAGACCTTGGCTTTTCACGAATTTGGGTGATGTGAATCATTTACCCTGCATGTGATTACATGTGGAACTACTGACATCATGTTTTGGACCACTTTGACCCCACCAAGCTGCTGCTGCTCCTGCCCTCATCTCACCTCTGCCAGGCCTTACACTTGCTGATTTCTTTCAAGTTACTCTAGTTAATCCCTTTTTCCTTTAGTCTTTCAAACATAAGTATCAATAAATGTAGTTTTCAATTTCTCAAAGTGTTTCTTGTTGAATCATTCCCAGAGAGAGCTCCCAAACCCTACATTCAGCAGGACACTCAGAAGAATGTGTCCAAGTGCCATATGACACAGCAGAGATTTGATGGTCTGCTGTCACCCAGCTTTCATGGGAGGCAGCATGTGTGTGTCCTGGTGAGGACAGTGGTCTGGATCCACACGGGAGGATTGAGTCTAAACAGCTGTGAATATGCCCTTGGATAAGTCACTCCACATTTTATGCTTTGATTTCTCCATTGTGCAATGAGGGAGTTTGACAGGATGCTCTCCAAAGGCCCTTGTTGACCCTGTGGTAGTCGGTGGGTTCGTGTTCTTCCATTCCTTTATTCAACAAATATTCAAGGAGTGATTACTGTATGCCAAACACCAAGAGTGTTCATTACAATTTAAGTTCACATTTATATATTTTGTGAGTTAACTAAAATAATGTATGTGAATTGCCTTGTCAGTGCCTACTACACTACTACACACTGCTCAGTAAATGTTAGCTGAATCCGAACCCATGTTTATCCCACAACAGGAATTAGTCTTGTATTGAGTATCAGGGGAAGAGGACATACTTAAATAAAAAGAATGCCTGGGATTGAGGTTTCATGAGCAAACAAAAGAAATCAGTTCAGCTATTGTTGGCTAAAGGAGAGAGAGGAGACACTGCAATGGTCCGCCTTAGGGTAAGGAGGGTACTGATTCATGCATGGAAACACATTACTTCAAATTTGAATGAGGAAAGGTCTGTAGGCCCAGGGCTCTGCAATTGATAAAAGGGAGCCACTCTGGCCTTGTTGCCATGGAGACCACCCCTTACAAAGGCAGCCATGGGGGCATGGCCTTATACCTCCTGTGACTGGTCTTCCCTGTGGCAGAGGGAGGAGCTCCTGGGCCCATCAGTCTGAAATCCACAGCCTTTTTCCCCATAAGCTCAAAAATGACTGGATTCATTAGGACCCACGTGTGGCATGTTGCCACCACTAAACATATGGGGCCTTTAAGCCCACCTAAGAGCCAGCGGCTTTGGATCCAGGCCCTCGCTAGATTCTACCTAGAGCATTTGCAGTCGCCATATAAGAATCATTAATGCTTTCAAAAATCGCTGTAGCTACTTAACCTAAATTGGCTGAAATATGCTGCTGCAACAATATTGAGAGTGACAGATTAAAATAGAACTCTTGCTGAGTGAAGAAAAGTGTGTTAATGTAGTGCGGTCATTTCAACTTGCTGTTTAAGTATGACTGTTTTGGGTTCTTTTGAATATTAGTTGCTAAATGCTGACAGGAACAAAGTGTCCAATTTTCTCTGCCAAGGGAGAAAGAAAGGTTTTCTCCCCAACTTTCCTGTACCATGACAGACCAGTTCGCAAAATTGCTTAATTATAATTTCTAAACCACTTCTGAAGGCTTACAGTCCAATCTAAGAATGTCTGAGCTGCAAAGGCCCTTAGACACCATCCAAACTCCTCTACCCATTTAACAGATGAGGAAATTGAGGCCAAGATAATGCCAGGCCCAAAGTAACACAATGTCAAGAGCCAGGACTAGAACTCAGGTGTCCCACTCCACACTGTGAAAGTACCAGTGCTTTCAATTAGAGCCCTGTCTATATTTTTAGGGCCGCTGGGGCATTCTGCATTGGTGGCGATCCTTTCGGCAAACCTGGGAGTGAAAACTGCCTGAAATTCTTACTAGTGATGCTCTAATTGACAAACAGGTGACCAAATCAAGAAGACCAACAGGTAGCGGGGAAGGCACAGTGGCGGTCGAATAGCAAACTGGAACTGCAGTCCTGGACTCAGGGCAGCACATGTGGAATGAACCTGCGGTGCTGGTGCCTGGCTTTTAGCCCAGCTGTGAGCACTGGGCCTTCCAGATGTGACATTTGACTTCTAGAGCAAGTTCATCAGTGTCATCTGGCACACAGTCATCCCGGCAACATTTCAACTCGATTCATTGCAGCTGCGCAGGGTAAAACAGGCAGCACGCCGAGACAGCAGCCTACCCCAGAAACTGCTGTTTGAGAGTTGAAGGAATGCTTCAAAGGCCCGCTGAATCTGGGATGCTAACAATGCCGCCCAGCCCTGGGTGTCGGGAAAACAGACTTCAGCAGCTGACAGGCCTGTCTGAGCAAAGCACTCAGGAATTAGGGCTCTTTTTGAATCTGAGGCTGATGCCATTTAGAAACCTCAGGGTTTAAAAAAAAATGCTAGGATCAGTGGATTAATACAAAATTAAAACTTGGGGGAAAAAAATCTCATGGTTAAAGCCACAAAAATCATGTTCTGGAAACTATGGAGTCACAGCAGGCAAAAGACTATGGGACCCCTTCCCTTTCCAACCAATCCAGGTACACAGATCACTCATTTTCTCCAAGAGTACTTTCAAGGCAGACCTCTTCCACCGTGTCCGTGGAGTTATGGCTTGCCTTGAGATTTCCAGAGTTAATCTCAACCTCTTGTATGGAGAAAGGTATCAGAAGGGAAGAACAGCAATCAGACACTTTCTTATAGGTAAAGAGGCAACGGCTTCTGGAAGACAGCCAAGACCCCCTCACAGAATGAGAGTACTATTTCGAACTCCTGGCCAGATCATTTCACCTTGGAAGGAGACTGACCGCTTTTTTGCCCCCTGAACCCCACCCCCACCCTATCCCCAAGAGTTACCTCTTGATTGGAGAAGGATGGAAATAGGAATATTTCCTATATTTTGAACCCGTGTGCCCTGCATTGGCAGGCGGATTCTTAACCACTGCGCCACCAGGGAAGCCCTACTGCAAGCATTTCTAGAAGTATAAGAGTGACAGCATGCAGGGCTTCCCTGGTGGCGCAGTGGTTAAGAATCCGCCTGCCAATGCAGGGGACACGGGTTCGAGCCCTGGTCCGGGAAGATCCCACATGCCGCGGAGCAACTAAGCCCGTGCGCCACAACTACTGAGCCTGCGCTCTAGAGCTCACGAGCCACAACTACTGAAGCCTGCGACCTCTAGGGCCCGCGTCCCACAATTACTGAGCCAGTGTGCTGCAACTACTGAAGCCCGCGCGCCTAGAGCCGGTGCTCCACAACAAGAGAAGCCACCACAATGAGAAGCCCGCACACCGCAACGAAGACCCAATGCAGCCCAAAATAAATAAATTTATTAATAAATCTATTTTTTTTAAGTTTTAAAAAAAAAGAAATGCTGCAGTAGATAGCTTCTCCAGATCAATAACCGTGTAGTGGCTTAGGTGCTGACCTCACAAAGTCAAGGGGTCTCACGATTTACACATGACATGCTTTAGTGAAGATCTATATATAAAAATCTATTTTCCTCTTGGAATATATTACAAAAATAAACATGCATTTTCATGATATTAAAACTCAGCTCTGAAAGTAAGTAGCCAGGTCTCTGAGAAACTCAGTGCATGCTTGTTGAATGAACCAATGGGTGAATGAAATGGAAGAAAAACAAGCCATTACTGACTACCTCAGAGCAAAACACAGTTATCTAGGGTAGGAACGAGATATTCAACCTGAACACATAGGGAATATGCCATAGAAAGGAAGAGAGACAAATACAAATACATTCATGTCCTTCCAAGGATTATGAGAGGAGTTATTACTAATTTCTAGGAAATGTAAAAAAGAATCACCCATAAGACCATTGTTTTAGCCTTTTCCTCTCCTGTTAACATTTTTTGCTTTTGTGTTTGTGTTCTCCAGAAGCCATATTTACCTCTCTTATCTGTGCTTTGTATCCTTATTTAGGTAGGTATTTTATTGTTGTACCTTGGTTTTATAGTCAGCTCTTGGCTTTCATTTGGATTTCAAAGTTTTATATCTGAATCAAACTGCTGTTCTTCGCCACAGGGATTTAATTTCTCTCAATATGCCTCCCATATTTTTCATTGCCCACACTCCCTTCCATATGTTGTTTTAGATGATTGTGCTTGAGATCACAATCTACTTTTTTACTTTAGAAATGTAAATTTGGGTAATTGATACGGCTAAAAGCATAGCTACACATTACCTAATGGTGGGTTATAATTCGGAAATCTTAGCACATAAGGAATAAGGAATTTTACTGAACATTTACTATGGGCCTAGCACTGTGTCTGTTTCATAAGATAAAATCAGCCATGTGCTGGAACTGGCTTATACCAACTCACAAATGTGAATTTTGCACATCTCTTTCCAACGTCCAGTTCAGTGACTTCATGTCAGTAGCTTGAAATCCACCATGATAGGGGTATTTACACAACAGATATTGACAAATACTACAAATACTTTTTTTTAAGAGAGCCAGTTGTTCAACATACCAATTGACACAATCTAATTATTTGATTTAAAAAATTCATCATTTTTACAGTCCTGCTACTCAATTATTGCTGAGTGAGCACTAAATACACTGTGAATTAAAATATAAAAGTTGTTTAAGGAAGCAGAATATTTATGACCTAGAAATATTTAAAAATCAGACCTTTAAAGTTGTTCTCAGGTGGCAACAAGTAGTTATTTTGTTGCAAAATAAAACAATTTTCTTTTCAACTTTTCTTTTTTTTTTTGGCTGTGTCACGCAGCATACCAGATCTTAGTTCCCCAACCAGGGATCGAACCTGTGCCCCTTGCAGTGGAAGCACAGAGTCTTAACCACTGGACTGCCAGGGAAGTCCCATAACATTTCTTAAGTGCAAATATTTCTCCTATACAACACATTTACAATCACACATTGTGAAGTCAGTGAAGGATTATTCTATGGTAGTTTTCTGCTGGTATGTTAGTTCATAGTAATTTCTTAAGATATTTATGAAGACTGCATAAAAGAGTTCGTGATAGTTATTTTCAGCTAGCAAGTAAGATTTAAAAAAAAAATCCCACAAGGATGTATGGAAGGTAAGTTTGGTGTAGATTTTCACTATACTTCAATCATCAGGGGACAAGACGTTATAATCCACTTTTCCGGTACTGAATTAAAGTAAGCAGAATTTTTTACAGCATGAAATGTTTCAGACATAAAAATAGAGAGAGGATAATATTCAATATCATAAACTCCCTCTGTCTCTGTTTCTGTCTCTCCCCGCCCCCCACCCCATCTTCAGAGGTAGGTAGCTACCATCCTTAATTTGGTGTTCATCATTAGCCAGCATATGCATATTTTACTCTAAATTATCCATTAGAAGTATAGAGTTTTGCACTTTTTAAAACTATACAAATGCTATCATCTTGCATGTCTTGCAAGATTCATTGACGTTGACAGGTGAAGCCTGAGATCATTCATTTTAACTTCTAGATAGTATTTTATTGTATGATATTTCATCATCTAGTTATCTGTTCTTCTGTTCATGGTCATTAATGTTGTCTCCAAATTTTTTACTCTTCCAAACAATGCTGTTATAAACATTCTGGCACATATGTCTCCTTGAGCACATGTGTGAGTGTTTCTCTGGGGGAGACACTTAGAAGTGGAACTGCTAAGCCATACAGTATTCACTTCAACTTTATTTGGTATTAGCAAATTGTTCATCAAAGGGTTGTACCAATTTATGCACCAGTAGCACCATGTAAGAGTTCTTGCTTCATATTTTTTTCTAACACTTGGTATTTTTAGAAATACAGGCAGATTTTAAAGCTACTAATACTCATGTAAAATGGCTGTTTTGCATTGAATTCAGGTATTTTGAAACTAGTTCTAAATGTATAGGTATAGCTCTGTGTCTTCTCTAAGGTCAGTAAAGAGACCACTTTAGCTTCTAACATTAGATTCCAAAACATCCACTAGGATTTTTCCCTTTTAAGTCATTTTTGTCATGGTTGAAAAGTTACAGTTCACTTAGTTACTAAAATTTTATTTGTTCTCATAGCTTGCCATGTAAAAGAGCACATTCACTACCAAACTGAGATAAAAAGGAAATATTGACTTAGATAACTCTCAGCACGTCGAGCTCTCTTCATGCTTCAGATCTTTCTGACTTTCACTCCAGCCTGGTTTTATTTGTTTGGTTATTTTTGGAGTAATTGAGTTAGTGAGTCTATCTCAGAAATACTTAGATGAAACGTATCTTTGAAACAGTTTACATTTTATTTGGGTTTGGGCTTAAGGAAAGTTTCATTTACCTTAAGGAATTCATCTTCACAAAGTCCAGCTTCATTGGCTGTTCTCAATGCACATTATTAGTCCTATTTGGTGTACATTTGCTGAAATTATCTCTTCAGAATTTAAAGTGCAAATTCATATATGTGAAAATGAGGTGATCAACAAATATTAGGTAGTCCCTCACCCAGTACAAGGGAAAACTTTAGACTTGAGTGTGTCATGAGCTTTAATATAGAAAATACATTTTGAACTAAAAAGGAATTACTTTTTTTTAAAAAGACTATTGTCGCTTCTATTAATTTCCTTTTGAACAATATAAAGGGTTTACGTTTTGTCTGTGACACTGGTTGGTTTGTTTGTTTGCTGTCCTTGGGCAGGCCCCGTAAGACCAACTGCAAACTGATCATTCCAAATCAACGCAGGGAAGTGTACTGAAAGGTAATAAAAATGACTTGTTTTGACAATTAATTGCTTGACACTTGATTCACTGAGCACTCTGGAGTCTACTGCTCCTAAGGGAAGCACGTTCCTGTGTTCTAATACCTACTACTAACAAGCATTTTTTTCAGAGAAAGTCTGTTAAGTGAAACTGGATTGATTTCTGACTAAACCTCAGACAAAATCACTGACCTAATTTCTTTTCAGGTGGAGCATTTCTCATACTCCCTTACACCTTCAAATATATACTCTGAAACTTTCTCTCTTCTTAAGAGAATACTGTAGCCTGGAAGTTGGGGAGGCTTTTAAAACAACTACATACTCTATATTGTGAGATTCATGTGTAATTTTGGAAATGTCAACAATAATACTTACTCTTCAGCCAACACAGGAATAAAGACTTGAATACACATTTTAATTTTCAAGGAGTTCTTTTTTTTATTTTTTGGCTGCCGCGTGGCATGCGGAACTTCCCCAACCAGGGATTGAGCCTATGTCCCCTGCAGTGGAAGCGTGGAGTCTTAATCACTGGACCACCAGGGAAGTCCTCAAGGAGTTCTTGAAGATGGATTAAATGCTTGAGTAAGTAGTTCACCAACGGTGCTTCCTCAAAAAAGCTCAAAATAGGGCTTCCCCGCTGGCGCAGTGGTTGAGAGTCCGCCTGCCGATGCAGGGGACACGGGTTCGTGCCCCGGTCCGGGAAGATCCCACATGCCGCGGAGCGGCTGGGCCCGTGAGCCATGGCCGCTGAGCCTGCGCCTCCGGAGCCTGTGCTCCGCAACGGGAGAGGCCCGCGTACCGCAAAAAAAAAAAAAAAAAAAGCTCAAAATAAAATTAAAGGCAAAAAGGAATAGTTGATCCTGTCATGGGATGTTCATTAAGACATCCGAAACAATCTGAGTTTTTGAGAAATGGAAGATTCAACCAAACCAGTTTGATAGGTTTTGATTCCCCCTCTATATTAAGGCATACTTCTAGCTCCCTAATGGGCTGTGGAACAGATTAAGTCTGGCAAACCCAACTAAGAGCCCTTTGCAAAAGCAAGCAACGGTTCAGAAAACAACTGTGGGTATCTAAATGCTTTCCAGCTTTCCTTGGGCTCCATCACATGGAAGCAGATTTTTTTCAGTGTGTGGAAATATCCACTCATAAACATGGCTATCTAACCCCTGAAACTGCTATCCTACAAATTTGGGTAAAGAAATTTTTTAAGCAAAATATTTTATCCTAGTTCTGGTCAGATCTCTGTGTCTCTGTGTCTCTCTGTCTCTGTCTCTCTCAGAGAAGCAAGGCTGAAAGTAAACATTTCTTTCCACATTTCCTAGCATCATTTATTAAACAGTCCCTTATTTCCCCACATGCAATGCGACATCCATCAATACAGCAAATTAAATATATGTAAGACTGTTTCTGGGTTTTCTTTGTTCTATTGTATTTTGTCTATCATTGAGCTCATTCTCTTTCTTTATTGCAACTTTATGACAAATCTGAAGGTAAGCATTTAACTCAAAATACTTACTGTGTCTTTACTGTATCACTAATAAATGAAAGGACAGGAGTTTTCCATTCTTTGACATAAATCGTACCAATGTTTTCTTAGGTCAGTCTCCCAAGGCAATAGAAATAAAAACAAAAATAAACAAATGGGACCTAATCAAACTTACAAACTTTTGCACAGCAAAGGAAACCATAAACAAAACGAAAAGACAACCTACAAACTGGGAGAACATACGTGCAAATGATGCAACAGACAAGGGCCTAATTTCCAATATATACAAACAGCTCATACAACTCAACAACAATCAAAAAAAAGAGAAAACAACCCATTCAAAAATGGGCAGAAGACCTAAATAGACATTTCCACAAAGAAGAAGTACAGATGGCCAATAGGCACATGAAAAGATGTTCAACATCACTAATTATTAGAGAAATGCAAATCAAAACTACAATGAGATATCACCTCACACCAGTCAGAATGGCCATCATGAAAAAGTCTACAAATAACAAATGCTAGAGAAGGTGTGGAGAAAAAGGAACCCTCCTACACTGTTGGTGGGAATATAAATTGGTGCAGCCACTATGGAAAACAGTGTGGAGGTTCCTCAGAAAACTAAAAATAGAATTACCATATGATCTAGCAATCCCACTCCTGGGCATATATCCAAAAAGATACATGCACCCCTATGTTCATAGCGGCACTATTCACAACAGCCAAGACATGGAAACAACCTAAATGTCCATGGACAGATGGATGGATAAAGAAGATGTGGTACATATATATAATGGAATACTACTCAACCATAAAAGAGAATGAAATAATGCCATTTGCAGCAACATGAATGGACCCAGAGATTATCATACTAAGTGAAGTAAGTCAGAAAGAGCAAGACAAATATCATACATCACTTATATGTGGAATCTAAAATAAGACACAAATGAACCTATCTATGAAACAGAAACAGAATCAAGGACATGGAGAACAGACTTGTGGTTGCCAAGGGTGAGGGGGTGGGAGAGGGAGGGATTGGGAGGTTGGGGTTAGCAGATGCAAACTATTATACATAGGATGGATAAACAACGAGGTCCTACTCTACTGTAGAGCACAGAGAACTGTATTCAGTATCCTGTGATAAACCATAATGGAAAAGAATATATATTATATAGAAAAAAGAATATATATATGTGTAACTGAATCACTTTGTTGTACAGCAGTAATTAACACAGCATTGGAAATCAACTATACTTCAATAAAAAAAAAAAGGAAAGCAGTTTTCAATGATACTATACTAAACCGAAAAAAATATATGAGTGAGTTTAAGGTTGGATATTTTTAATGTGGAATTAATGCAAGTACATTTACTTTTTAAGTACATTTATAACGTAATTAAAATTTGAAGACTTAAAGGGAAATTGCTGCTATGTTTCATAGTAACACACATTTATAAACCTGAAAAAATTAATACAGTGCAGTTACATATACAAATACATGTACAAATATAGCATTCATTGTACAGTGATTAAAACATTAAAAGACTACACTGTATGTTTGAATATATAGAACTCAGTACTGTCTTAAATGATTAAAATCCCTAGTTTAATACCATGAAAATAAAATGCCTTGTGCAGAGGGGCATCATTATTCAAAGATTTTATCTCCTAGTTCTCTCTTCTAACCACAGGGTCAGCACACAAAAGAAATGTATTTTGATATCATTTTGTTGTTGTTGTTATTGTTGCAGAAGCATTCATTGAAATATCAAACATATGGACATTTTCATGAGTCAGTTATAAATCAACCATCACAAATTCCAGCAATTTGACATTAGAAGATTTATAATTTACAGGTAACTTTGAATAAAATACAATCGGTTTGTCATATAAATGGTGACATCTAACGATACCACTGAAATAAACTATGATTTGACATGATACACAAACCTACTTAAAAGATAATTTATGTATTATATAGTTATTGTGTTGTTTTCTGTAAAACCAATCATCAAAAACCATGCACCTAATATGCCAACTTGATAGTAAAACTCACGATCCATGATTCAAAAGGCAGCAATTTCAAACCATTGTCTTCAGTGCTTTAAAACAAGTGATCTCACTGTTTACATATTTAAAAGAAGGGCATCTATACATATATTATCAAAGAAAAACCACAGGAAGGAACACAATATAACTTAAGAAAACCTGCACTAGAATAGATTTTTCTAGAAAATTCAAAAGCAAGTAAAGACACTGGAAAGCAGAGCTTTGTTACAGGAACACCTCTTGTGCAAATATGAATATTTAACTTAAAGCTGTGATGTATCTAAATTTCAATGCATAAAGTGTAAACTTCAACACATCCTAATTGCAGGATTTTTAGCTTTGGGTCTTTTTAGAACAATTAAGACAGCTCTGACAACCCTAAATACCAGTCCAAGTGCAAAAGAGGTCCTTCAGAACGTATCCCTTTGGTACATTATAGTCACATAGTTAACAAAATTAAATAATAACATATCCTAACAATTACCAAAGGGGTTTAAAATCTCTGATTATCTCGCTTCTCTCTTTGGATTTTTGTTTTTTGTTTTGTTTAGACAGAATCTGAATGCATGCCATGAAAAACCCTACTTGGAAACAAAATAACACCGCACTTTTCACCTGGGGGGATTGGAAGGTGTGAAGATGGCTTCTTGCAAGAATGAGACAAACTGTGAATGACGAAGTCCACCTCAGTCCTGAGGAAGTTCTGTGAATGTCATGGGTAGCATAGGATCATCCTGACTCTTGTGCTGTTTATCTGTAACACTTTTGAGAACTGTAATCTAGTTCATACCTTCAAAGGAAATCTTATTTTTTAAAGTCTATTCATTCTCCTTTAATTCAAGGGGAACTTAGTTTCCTTGTGTTACTCACAGCAGCATCTACAAAATAATGAAGAATGATGTTAATACTCGTGACTTTTAAGGCCAAAAATGTTGTCTGTGCTATGACTTCTAACACTAAATGTGAGGATTCAAAAGGTCCATCATAAATTCAAGGGTGATGTCTTTTGGTTGTTTATTTTAATTTGAAAGTCGTTATTCTGTTACATAGTGATTTATTAAAAGCATCTATTTCATGAATGGCATAACTTCACTAGAAGCAAAATAAACAGAATTCACATCTCCTAAAACCAGATTTCCCGAATATTGTATGAATTATGCTGTGTGCATATAGATGAAACATGTTAAGCACATAATTAACGGAGAGACCTTTACATTCCATTTGCCAGATTTCAAATAAGATACTCTAATACATATTTTGAAACCTAAGTGCTGTTGACAGTTGCATATGCGATCAACCTTCATTTCCTAATCCATTAACTGACACACAGTACAATATATTTTTGTAGGCCACATTATACTATTTTGCTCTAGGCAATGTGATGAGGAACAGATCTCAATCAAGACCACTTGATATAGCATTCAACCAAAATCTACCAAGTACTGATTTGTCAATTCGATCTGTCATAAATCCATGTTATTTGAAAGTAATGTATATTTTTAAAACTTCCGAAGTCAGAACTTTCTAGAGAACAGGGAACTATGGGACCTTGTCACCTTATCTAGTAGCATGTCACACCAAGCGAGTAATACATGCTTTAAATGCTGATGGTATATCAATCCATTACACTTAACTCTCCTGATGACACTGCAAAAAAGAAAAGGATATTGAAAAAGTGTACTGATGGTAGAAAATAAAACTGAAAAGAATAATGTTATTTTTTCCAAATAAAGTGTATGTATGTTAACAAATGTATAGTAAGCCCTTCACTGACTGAAAAATAAGCACATAGCCCTAAATCTACTGTGATTAGTTACAGTAATGGAATCATTTCAAATTAAAACTAATCATATATGTAATTTTACACGTCCTGCATTACTGTTAGCTAAAATTGAATGTAATTAACTTTGTCCTGAATTAACTATGAGGACATCTGGCTCTATATTTAAAATGATGATGATAAAAGTTATGGAAAACCTACTGAGTGTTCCTAATGTTGAATACAAATGCTAATATTATATGGAAGTTAGATGAATACACTTGGTGTTCTCAATTTTGAAATTTGGAGACCTGAGTACAAGAAAGGCCATTATTTTCTAGTATATACACTGCACTCTTATTTCATGGCTTTATTGGTTTATAAAACATGCTTCATTAAAAAATGATTTATATAGTTAATTTACACAGCTCTTTGAGCACGTATTTTAAGTGACTCATGTGTTTCTTTGCCTCTCTCTCATTAACCACTTAAATAAGCATAAAGCAGTTGGCAGAAAGCTGGCCATATTTATTTTCAAACTTAACTCTTTAATGTGTAAGATGGAATCAGTTAATTTGAGGGGAATATATGATTCATTACAACTATCTGGCTTTTGAAAGTGTTCAAAATGTCACTATCTTAGGTTTTACCTTATTCGAACACGTATACATTTTTAAAGTGTAAAGTGCTCAATTCAGCATGTGCAATGTTTCTTTGTGTTTGTCCGATACTCTTCTTTTATGGTTAGTACTTTTTCTGCCCTGTATAATTTACAAGAAAGAAATGGTTAACTGCTCAAAGGCATGAAGATGTTGTCCTGTGCTTTTAGAAGCTTTATGATTCTAGCTTTTATGTTTAGGTCTATGATGCAACTGAAATTAATTTTTGTGTATGGAGTGAGGTGTAGGGATGGAGGCTCATTTTTTTTTTAATGTGGATACCCAGTTGCTCCTGCACAATTTGCTAAAACAACCTTCCTTTCCCCATTCAGTTGACTTGACACCTTGATTAAACATTAATCAGTTATATATATGTGGGTCTATTTTTTGTAATTCTTTTAAAATTTTATTTTATTTATTTATCTTTGGCTGTGTTGGGTCTTCATTGCTGCGCGCTGGCTTTCTCTAGTTGCCGCGAGCGGGGGCTACTCTTTGTTACGGTGCGTGGACTTCTCATTGCGGGGGGCTTCTCTTGCTGTGGAGCATGGGCTCTAGGTGCGTGGGCTTCAGTAGTTGTGGCGTGTGGGCTCAGTAGTTGTGGCTCACGGGCTCTGGAGCGCAGGCTCAGTAGCTGTGGCGCATGGGCTTCGTTGCTCCACGGCACATAGGATCTTCCCAGACCAGGGCTCAAACCCGTGTCCCCTGCATTGGCAGGCGGATTCTTAACCACTGCGCCACCAGGGAAGTCCCTGTGGGTCTATTTTTCTTTTTTCTTTTTTTTTTTTTTTTGCAGTATGCGGGCCTCTCACTGCTGTGGCCTCTCCCGTTGCGGAGCACAGGCTCCGGACGTGCAGGCTCAGCGGCCATGGCTCACGGGCCCAGCCGCTCTGCGGCATGTGGGATCTTCCCGGACCAGGGCACGAACCAGTGTCCCCTGCATTGGCAGGCGGACTCTCAACCACTGCGCCACCAGGGAAGCCCCCTGTGGGTCTATTTTTGAACTCTATTTTTCTATACTTAAACCAATACCACACTGTATTCATTACTGTAGCCTTTTAGTAGGTTTTGAGATCAGGTACGTAAATCCTCAAGATTTCTGAGATTCCTCTGTTCTAGGTTGTTTTTTGCCTTCCATATACATTTTAGAATATACTTGTCTTTATTTTTTCTTCCAAAAGGGCTTGCTGAGATTTTGACTTCATTAACTGTCAATTTGGGGACAATGGATTTCTTAACAATGAGATTTCCAATCCTCGAATATGGTATATCTCTCCTTTTAGTAGGTCATCTTAAATATACCCCAGCAATTATTTGTGGTTGTCAGTATAGAAGCCTTAGACATCTGTTGTTAGATTTATTCATATTTATTTTATATTTTATATTACTAATGTAAATGGTATTTTTTATTTCTTTTTTTTCTAATTCTTTGTTGCTAGGATATAGAATTACAGTTTATTTTTTATAATTATTTTATATACCATGGCCTTATAAAATTCACTTATTACTTCTAATAGGGTCTTTTTGTGTAGAGATTCCCAATGGTTTCATACATACACATGATCTGCTAAGCATGACAGCGTTGTCTCTTTTCTAATATTTTGGTTCTTTTATCTCTTTATCTTCAGTTATGGCACTGGCTAGGACTTCCAATATAATGTTAAATAGAAATGGTGAGAATGAATATCCTTGGCTTATTCCCAGTCTTAGGGGCAAAAGCTTCCAATATTTCATCATTAAGAATGAGGTTAACTGTGATTTTTCACAAGCACACATTATTCCCTTTATTCCTAGTGTGGTGAGAGTTGTTATCATGAATAAGTATGGAGTTTTGTCAAGTGCTTTTCTGTATCTACTAAAATGATTATATAATTTTCCAATTCATTATATTAATATGGCAAATTATACCGACTTTTGAAGCATGTAATACAAGTACTTAATTTAAAGCTATACAATTCCCTACATTTCCTTCCCTCTTGAGCTGCATCCCCAAATTTTGATATGTCACATTTCATTTTCATCCAGTTTTAAATCATTATAATTACTCTTGTGATTTCCTCTTTGTCCCATGTGTTGTTTAGATGTGTATTATTTAATATCCAAATATTTAGGGATAATCTATTTCTAATATAATATCTTTTGAGACTTTATATGATTCCTATCTTCTGAAATTTATTATTTCTTTTGTGATCCAACGTATAATCTATCTTGGTGAATGTTCCATGTATACTTAAAAATAATGGTGTATCCTGCAGTTGTTGGGTGTCAATTTTGAATAAATGCCAACTGGTTCAGGTTGTTGGCCTATCAGACTTTTCTGATTACTAACTGTCTAAATAATTCAGTAATTCAATAATTATCCAAAAAAAAAACCTTTGAAAGGTGGCCCAGATTTAGAGAAACAAACAAACAAACAAACAAAAACACAAACAAGAAGTGACTCTATTTTGGGGATTCCCATGTGACCCAATATTTATATTGAGCCCTATCACCCTTAGATTTTGTTTCATGTCATAAATGAAATTTAGAACCAAGTAAGTTACTTCTGGCCTATTAGATTCATTTAAACACAAGGTAACATCACCTAGAATTCAAATACAAGTCCAAAACCAGGAATTCAAAGGAAATATGTACATATAATAATAATAATCTTGTTCACAAACAAATCTGTTGTTGTTGTTGTTGTTGTGCTGCCTTTTTATAGGTAGCTCAGTATCAGGTGAAAAATTTATAAGAACACTGGTTTGTGTACAGAAATTTCATGTACTAATGCTTGGGTTAATAGAAAGGAACATTCTCATTGCTTCGTAATATCTTCACACATTAAGTCTTGGGAACAGACACAGGGTATGTTTGTGTGCGTGTGCGTGCGCACGCGCATGCACAAACGTGTAGCAGAAACCTACCATAAGGAAATACATGCTCTTAGAACTGAGTAAAAACACACTGGTGAAGCATTCTTGGACAGTAAGGCTGGTTCCTTAAAATCATATCATCAGTATTTAGTTCTGAAGGATCTCTTGTAAGACAGCACTGTACATGAAACTTCCTTTCAAACCTATCAACCTTGTAGAGAAAAGTTTAACATGTTTAAAACATCTCTATTCATTAATTTAAAACTGTTAAGGGAAAAAATTAAATCCCAGCTAACATAATATGCTTGCAGCTCTATTTCTAAGTGCAGAGAGGTTCTTACCCTATGCCAATTACATATTTGGTGGAGCTTTAAGATTTTTAGCCTTTAAACAAATAGCATACAGTCAAGTTCATATTATACCTGTAACTTTGGCATTCTGAAACCTATAGTCACCGATTAAAACCTGCAAACTGGGGCTTCCCTGGTGGCACAGTGGTTAAGAATCCACCTGCCAATGAAAGGGACATGGGTTCGATCCCTGGTCTGGGAAGATCCCACATGCCGCGGAGCAACTAAGCCCGTGTGCCACAACTACTGAGCCTGCGCGCCAGAGCCCGTGAGCCACAACTCCTGAAGCCCAGGCACCTAGAGCCCATGCTCCACAACAAGAGAAGCCACCGCAGTGAGAAGCCCGCGCACCGCAACAGAGTAGCCCCCGCTCGCCGCAACCAGAGAAAGCCTGCACGCACTGACAAAGACCCAACGCAGCCAAAAATAAATAAATTAATTAAAAGAAACAAACAAACAAAAAAAACCCCTGCAAACTGTTCCCTGGAATCAGATCTTCTTTTCTTCTGTTTAGATTTTTCACCAACCTAAATAATAAACTAATTAGTAGCCAATAATGGTAATATAAGGTAATAAAATTAACATATACATTGCATTAAAGCTCAGATTTTCACAAACTATTGCACATATTCAAAGACCTTCATGACACTGTGCTTGAGTCCTCTGAGTAATCTACAAAAGACTTAGCTCACTAGCAAAAATGGTTATTATGTTAATGATCCATCATTAATTTCACCGTCAGGTGTACACTCTTCCCCCTTTAGGGTCAGAGTACACAGTCAATGTAGCACTTCAGTTAAAGTTATTGACACAATGAAGGCAGAATTACTTCATATAAAATTTCCAAAAGCTTTATGGAAGTTTCATTCAGTCCTCTTCCAAATAATATTTCCTTCTTGCTTTGGGTTCTCTATAATTAAACAGCATAGCTGGCAGAAGCATCTTTGCAATCAGTGCTGTATAAAGTCAAACGCATGAGGATAGAATGATAAGACTAAAAAGTCAGTATTCGAACTGATAAAGCAAAGTGTGGCTATGTTGTAAAGTAGCGAACATGGTCCCTGGCACATAGTGGGCATTCATTAAACATGTGATGAATTAATGAATGACTTAAACGACCTAATGTAATGTGATCTGTAGCCATTACAAAGCCTGATGTATCAGCTGAAACATCTGAGCCAAAGGTAAACCACAAAAGAGCATGCAGACTCATAGCATTTCATTCTTTCAAAGCATTTTTCACTCACCAAAGGTTAACATTCCTTTCAGTGAGCTATACAGACATGGATGAAGCAATGAAAATGAAACACTGATAAGAAATGTGTTATTTCTGCTTCTTGAGACTGTATAACAAAGATACAAGTAAAGCAGAACAATTGATTAGATATCCGTGTGCCCCAGGCGGAGGTCAACATAGCCATGGAGAATTCACCTACCATTGACCCTCAGCATCCTCATGGAGAAGCTGAATGACATCTCCATTTCTAATCAGGAGGTCTTCTGAGCCTCTCTCCTGCAATCTGCTAGGGCTTTATATTTGCCTGGAGACTGTAAGGTTGTTTTGAAAAATGACATTACAAATTTGAATGCAAAACTACTTGCGTAAGTGCCTGTTCTGTGACGTACAGACCTCATTCTTTACTTCAATGGTAAATGTGGTTAGCTGCAGCAGCTTTGCAGTAACAAACAAACATAGAGCAGTTTGTGATGGCAAAAAAAGAAAAGCAGGACATGTGTTTATTTAACCTGAAGAATTAATTTTTATTTGCAAAAAGAGCATTACAGCATGAATTACACAGAAAATAACAGAGCACAACTGATTTAAGTTACATGAATAATAAACATAAATCCAGAAAAAAAACAAGCATGAAAATAATTTTTAAATACTGTTATTTGTAAACTACTCTCATTAAAAATAATTATCTTGGCACATAAAAAAGGCAATGGCCCTGAACAAAGATTTACTAACGCCCCCAAAAGGATTCCTGTGCTTTGTTATCGTTTTGCACAGGTAAAAATAATGGGCACAAAAGCTGAGTCCAACAAAAGCATATTAAACCATAATGTTGTGCTTTACTTGGCCTTAATCTTTTTGCAGCTATAATTTTAACTTGATTCATTAATAAGCTAAATAATCCAAGGCACACTGATTGCATTTGGTTACAAGGTAGACAGAGAAGAAATAGTAATCTTCAAGTCCAAACGTATTCTGAGATGAGAATTTTTCCAGCACAGTATCTTACACATTGAATATATGATTTTAAAGAGTAAGAGTACCATAATTAAAACTTTTTTAAAATAAAAGGAAAGAAATAATTATGTGGTGTTGATTCTTTGCACGTCCAAAGGAATTAACCTGAAAACATTATCCGCATCACTCGGGCTGAACGTCTTTTGAGCAGTATTTTTATCAAATGGGCCGAGGAGCAGGCAGGAAAGAGCTACTTGCCATTTAACAGAGTAGCTTCATTAAAATAGGACAGCCATCTCCGACACGGGCCTCTACAAGGGAAGCAGCACCCATTATTTCTTGTTTTTGACTTGATAAAGCGAGGCTAAAAGATCAGCTCATTCCAACCTGTTTTGCTTTTTTAGGTTGGGGGTTATTTAATTGAGGGGGTATGGAATGCACTATATTGTCCCTTGTATGTTTTCCTTAGTAGCACAACTCAGGGAATTCTTGGGAGAAGAGAGCTAGTAGGTTTTTCTACATTCCCATCCCCTATGATGAAAGCATTCATCAATTTTGCATATTTGCTTTATTTTCTGACACCATAGCTGGAAAAATGCTTACTGAAGGCTTTCTCGGTTCTTGACAATCCCTTCATAGAGCATCATTTACAGCAAACATTGAAATCCCAACTGGCTTCCCTTGACTTACTGCTCACATCTGAACAACGACCCCTCCTGTCCTCAGATAATGTTACTTCAGGAAATGAAGTTCTTTTTATTTATTCGTCTAAATCAGCAATTCTCAAAGTTTGGGAGGCTGACCGTTGGGAGTTCCAAGGGTCTGCAAGGGTCAAAGCTAAATATATTATTTGCCTTTTTCACTCTCGTCCTCTCACAAGTCTACAGGGGAGTTTTCAAGAGGCCACCGAATGTGTGATAGCACAACAGATTGAATGCAAACGCAAATATGAGAATCCAGCTGTCTTTTCTGAAGCCAGATGTTAAAGAAATTTGCAAAAATATTTCATTTATTATTATTATTTTTATTGGTTGCACTGTGCAGCTTGCGGGATACCACTTCCCTGACCAGGGGTCGAACCCATGCCCCCTGCAGTGGAAGCGCAGAGTCCTAACCACCGGACCGCCAGGGAAGTCCCTTATTTACTTTTTATTTTTTAGGCTGCAAAAATATTTCAAATGCCACTCTTCTCACTAGATTTTTTTTGGTTTCAAAAATGTAAATTCATTAAAACGTTTGAGCACTGCCAGTCTAGACAACGAACGCTGGACAAAACCCTTACCAGCTCTGAGCTTCGGTCTCCTCCTCCGCCAGTTGGAGGGAATAAAGCCTCACTAAGACTATGAATATTCAGTGTGAAATCACTTTGAAAACTGTAAATGACCATACAAATATGAATTATGGTCACTGTCTTATTAGTGGAAAGAATATTTTGTTGCTTTTTAAAAGAAAGCATTCCAGCGTCGATGCAGCTTTGGGATTCTCCATGCCATTACTCCCTTACCCCAACACCAGAACTGCCAAACTGAATTTATTCCTCTGAAAAGCACCAAGGAACAGTCCACTACAAAGCATCGTTCCCACCCTCCACCCTGGTGACTTCAGAAAATTGGAGATTTATCCTAAACAGTCCTGACTCCCCTGTAATAATCCACCAGGATCCTAACAACACTGCAAACTAGTTCTATAAAACACTTCCTTTTACCCTAAAGCAACCTTTACTTTCATGGGGTGCCCTCTTGCTGTGATATGCTGAGATCTGTAGCATTAGCATGTTTTTTGACAGCCCACTAAAATATATTCCCCAGATGGTATTAAATAGTTTTTAATGTGTAATGTTTATTTCCTATACTTTCTAATCTGGAATCTAAACTGATTTCTAAGTATATCTGAACCTCCTTTGTGCTCTGATTTTATCTCACATGCCCAGATTGAAAACAGAGTGGTGAAGCTCAATTAAAGATAAAATTGGTCACGATATGGGACTTGGAATGATTGACTATCTCATCAACTTCAGTAGGAGCTCCATGTATAGCTCAAACAAGTTCTCACAGAGATAAAAGTGCTTACTGAATGTTCACAGTAAGACTTGCTTCAAATCTTTTGGCTGTGGAAATGACCTCATGACCTCAAGGATACTGACAAAGGATTGCCCCTATGTGCCTCACCTATTTCATCAATAAAATTGCTTGAAGGGTTTTTACTTATCTTAATATGTCATTACTAACCATTAGAGGCCTTTCTTCTTCATTGTCATCATAAGAAGAGTAGAAATAGTTACTGGACCATTCCTCAGGCTCAACAGAGATTTCTGCAGGTGACGACATCTCAGTCCAAACTGTAAGAAAAACATGGAGGGTGGCAGTTACTGGTCCACCACAAGGAGAGAAGTAAAATGAAGTGTAATAATCAAGGCCATACCCTTCAATGGTCCAAGAATAATATCTTTTGTAATAAAACCTCCAATTAGGTTGTACTAGTTTAGAATTTCTGATATTTCAGAAAGGGCCTAGAATATCTACACTTCTTTTACTTTTCAGAACAGTTTCCTGTTGGGGGTGGTGGGAGTTATTACAGATAATAATAAGTTAAATAACATTCCAGAGAACATTTACCCCTTCTTATAGAAAATCATCTCTTCCAAAAATTCTTTCTATAGCATTCTTCTTGGTCCCACTTAAATAGCACTTATAACATTCTACCTGGTAATATTGTTATTTCGGACTTGTCGTATCTCTTTTATTAGGCAGGAACCATGTGTTACACATTGTGTGTCTCATAAGAACCTGCCTGCAAGAGATGCTTAATTAATAAAATGCATTGAACTGGTATGGAAGAAGCAATCTGATGTAGGCAGAGAAATGACACAGCATTTCATCTTGGCCACACTAAGCTATTCATGTAACCTTGGAAGAGTCATGTTAACTTTCTCTGACTTGGTTTCCTCATCTGTCAAATGAAGGCAGTGGTACTAGGCTCTCTCCTGATGGCTCAGGGGGCCACAGTATAGATGACCTGAGGGAAGTGACACGTAAACGGAGAACTGAAGCTGAGCAAGGTTGTTGTTCCTTGTTTCTCCTCAGCTAGTAGAGAAGTCTTCCAGATTAAGGAACATCATATTTAAGCATTGAGTATCAGGCACCCCGTTAGGCATTTCTTCAGGGAAGTCTATGCTGTTGATCCCAGAGTTGTTGAGGTGACCCTTGCAGGTGCTTCGGAAGCGCCTTCCCTGTTATCACACTATCAAATTGAATTTTCATTGCTTGTTGCATTATCTTTCTACACTCCTAGCTTCGTGGGGATGGCAGCTGAGCGTATCTCAGTTAGACTGTATGCCCAGAGTACTGCACAGTTCCTGGCACACAGGCTGCTATGTTTGTTAAATTAAACAAATTGTTTTAAATCCCTTTAAATGACCCAATTTGAAAAATAAAAAGAAATATTCCTGGGCTGTAAATGACTCTTTTCTATTCATTAAACTTACAGTGACTCAAGCAGGTGTGCATCCCTTGATGCAGGATGTGTTTTATTCACCTCTGTATCCTGTGTAGGAGGGGCTCCCAAACTTGAGAAGGTTCCAGAAAGAATCACATGAAGAACTTGTTACATTACAGCTGGCTGGGTCTCACTCCCAGAGTTTTTGATTCAGAAGGTCTGGGATGGAGCCAGAGCATTTGCCTTCTTAACAAGTTCCCAGGTGATGCTGAAGCTACTGGTCCACGGACCACACTTTGACAACCTCTGCTCAGCCGAGTATCTTGCATATACACAGGACAGAAGAGTCGTCTAAAAATGGGTTAACTTTGTTTTCTCCATATAAAGTGAATAGATGGGTAGATTTCTCAAATTAACAACGGGAGGAAACAATTTGCACAGCCATGAATTCTGCCTTCAGATGAGCATTACACATACCTGTATTTGCTTCTGCCCGAACTGACGCGATGGCCTCACCAACTTCCACCATAGCGCTGGTGTGCTCCAAGTCAGTTTCCTCAGCACCTATAAAAGCTCCCTGTTGCCTTCTGAAATAGTAAATATGTAAAAACTGGTAAGCTTTTTTTCAGTTTAAGAGTAATAAGAAATTTTAAATGGTATTTCTTCTACTAATACCATGTGTTAAGAACATAGTCTAAGAATCCATTCAAACAGAGCTGATTTCCCCCCTTATTTAAGTCTGTGTGATAACAGCTCATAATATACAAAAGCTTTAATCCTGGGATCCAAGCCAGCATGGAAAGAAAAGGCTCCTTTCTGGACCCAAGGCAGGTATATTGTTTAAAATCCTTGTTTCATATTATATTGTATATCCAAAATTTGCTAAGAGGTAAATGCTAAATGTTCTCACCACAGACACAAAAAAGGATAACTATGTGAGGTGATAGATATGTCAATTAGCTTGATTGTGTTGATTATTTCACAGTGTATATGTATGTCAAATCATCAAATTTTACTCTTTTTTAAAAATATCTTTATTGGAGTATAATTGCTTTACAATGGTGTGTTAGTTTCTGCTGTATAACAAAGTGAAATCAGCTATACATATACATATATCCCCATATCTCCTCCCTCTTGCATCTCCCTCCCACCCTCCCTATCCCACCCCTCTAGGTGGTCACAAAGCACGAGCTGATCTCCCTGTGCTATGTGGCTGCTTCCCACTAGCTATCTGTTTTACATTTGGTAGTGTATATATGTCCATGCCACTCTCTCACTTCGTCCCAGCTTACCCTTCCCCCTCCCCATGTCCTCAGGTCCATTCTCTACGTCTGCATCTTTATTCCTGTCCTGCCCCTAGGTTCTTCAGAACCTTTTTTTTTTTTTTAGATTCCACATATACGTGTTAGCATATGGTATCAAATTGTACTCTTTAAACGTATATAATTTTAATTGTCAACTATAACTCAATAAGTTGGAAAAATATAAACAACAAAAAAAACCCTATTGTTCTATGAACTTTTAACTTCAATGAATTAGGCAAAGTGTATATGAATGACAATGAAACCTCAATCTGATTAATACTGTTGAGTTGTATCAGCTACTATAGAGTCAATTGCTCCATGAAATCTAAAGACTTTACTTCCAGAACACATGATAAAACACTGAGTATTGTGAACCATGGAAAATAAAGACTTCCACCGTGATTTTAAAATGGTTCTCCTGCGGCTTCCCTGGTGGCGCAGTGGTTAAGAATCCACCTGCCAATGCAGGGGACACAGGTTCGAGGCCTGGTCCGGGAAGATCTCACATGCCGTGGAGCAACTAAGCCCGTGTGCCACAACTACCGAAGCCTGTGCGCCTAGAGCCCGTGCTCTGCAACAAGAGAAGCCACCGCAGTGAGAAGCCCGCGCACTGCAACGAACAGTAGCCCCCGCTCGCCACAACTACAGAAAGCCTGTCCGCAGCAACAAAGACCCAACGCAGCCAAAAATAAATAAATAAAAAATAAACTAAAATGGGTCTCCTAAAGCCTCAGATGAATCAACATACTTTGCACCTGATCTTAGCTACCTGTGAAAGATGATGTGCAACAGAGAAAAAGAGTATTTTTATTTTTATTGGAGTACAGTTGATGTACAATGTCGTGTTAGTTTCTGCTCTACAGCACAGTGACTCAGTCATACATATACCTATACCCACTCTTTTTTAGACTCTTTTCCCAGATAGGTCATTAGATAGTATTGAGTAGAGCTCCCTGTGCAGTAAGTCCTTATTAGTTATCTATTTTATCTATAGTCGTATGTATATGTCAGTCCCAATCCCCCAATTTATCCCTCCCTCACCTGCCCCCCACCCCGTAACAGTAAGTGTATTTTCTACATCTGTGACTCTATTACTGTTTTGTAAATAAGGTCATTTGTACCATTGAAAAAGAGTACTTTTAGTAAGTCCTTCAGTGATCCCTACATCATGCAGATGCTGCGTGGTGAATTTCTGTGCCAAGGCTTTGGAATCACCGTGAGGATTCTTTCTGCATATATGTAAATGTTGTATGGAAACTCCACCTTTTAAGATTCCTAGAGGCGGAATACAATGGCCACATCTCTAAACCAGCAGCAAAGCTATCATTGAGGACGGCTGCCTTCCTCAAAGACGTCGTGGTTGTGTCCAGGCACAGCCCCCGCCCCACAGCCCCCGCCCCCGGGATCCAGACCTCCTCTCTAGCTACACAGAGAGGCCAAGTCACCAGCAAGTGGTCTCCATCAAGGGACCACAAAGCTGCAGGCCAGTATTAGCTGCCAGTACTTCATCATTCTTATACCTCTCCTTCTCCAATCAGATTGAAGGTGCCCAGAAATATTTTGAAGAGAAAGCCATGAGTGTAGCCGCTTTTGCTAGCAGCCTACATGCAACTCCCCCCAGGGTATACTGAGAACAAAGCACTTATAATCGTGTTTAAAAATTAGCCCAGACTATTTTTTTTTTTTTGAGGCAAGGAAGACGACTTTATTTGGAAAGCTGGCAGACCGAGAAGATGGCAGACTAATGTCTCAAAATAACCATCTTATCAGGGTCTGGATGCCAGTTTCTTTTATAGAATCCGAGAGGGAAATAAAGTAAAAAGGCATAATAGTGAGAGGCGGGGAGGAAGTAAAGTAAAAAGGGCCATCAGTCTTGCAAAACATCTCCTGGGGGAGGGGATGTGTTAATTTCTTCTTTCTTGCCGCCATCCACACGTGGACGGGTCAAGATGTTTCCCTGAACAAAGGCACTTCCTTATATTCTTTTTAACATCAGGGGGACAGTGGGATAACTACTAAGGACTATCAGGCTCCAAGTCCAAGGACAGAACTGAGAAAATGTGTTTATAGAATTTGATGAGCTATTGCTAAAAGGCCAGGTAATTTTTGTCTGATAGTTTAATTACATTGTTTCATGTTATATACAGAAAACAGAAGATTGGAGAGTGGTATTTCTTAAAGTATAATCACTTACTCATTCCGCTGAGAAGAAAGATTCTGTTCTGTTAACTGATTATGTTGTTCTTGTTTTTTAACTGTGAAATAAAACAAAGATTATATAAGCATTGTTCGGAAGCCACAATTCTTACTTCCCTGAGGACCAATGACCTTCACATATGCACACACACACACCCCAATCCCATTTGAGTTCACCTTCACAGACTTGAAACAGCCAGAGGGAAGGCCAGTCTGAATTTGGAATATAGAAAAGGGTCGAACCATGTAATATTTTATTCAAGAAATTCAAGTTTATAACTAGCACCACCCCCAGGCCAACATTACCAAGCACTGATTACTGAGGTCCTAAGCAGAGTTGCCTCATGGGAAGCATTTAGAATTGACACATTCAGATTGCTCTATCACTGCACCACTGCTTCTCAGGCACTGGAGCTCATCTTCCATTGTAAAATTCATTCTCCAAAATAGTTTAAACAGCCTCCTGCATCTTGATCTCCTACTAATGAGTTGAGCAAACCATTTCATTATAAATAGTAGAAAGTAAATATCAGCCCCATTCCCTGTAAAAATTATCACAGAATCTGAGTCACTGAGCCGTTCTTGTACTTCTTGTTCTGGAGAATGCGTGCTTGAACTTACCTGTCATAAGTTCCTGTTGCTTCAACAAAATACTTCTGATTTCTTTTAACCACGTCATCTTCACATCTACATTTGAAGCCTAAAGATTTAAAAAGCAGGGGGGGAGAGGACATGTTTCCTTTTTAGAACGATGCTTTAATAATAAAACAAATGTCACTAAGTATATCAAACACGATTTACATCCTGAACCACCATAATCCAACTCTAACATTTTGATTCTTAAAACTTCTAAGAAGCAAATAAGTAGCCATCGGATTAGATGAAATAACAGCCCAAAGCATTTCGAAATTGGCCTTCAAGAATAACGCTCAGAGAAGCGTGAAATATAAATCTCACTTATTTTTTCTGTGTAGGAGGGTTCTTTTAAATATATAAATGTTTTTATGTTTAATTCTGGTAAAACAAAACAAGTTCTACTGTTTCTGAAAAGACAATCTATTGTAGGGACTTCCCTGGCGGTCCAGTGGTTAGGACTCGGTGCTTTCACAGCCGAGGGCCGGGGTTCAATCCCTGGTCAGGGAACTAAGATCCTGAAAGCCATGTGGTACGGCCAAAAAAAAAAAGACTCTTTGAAATGACAATAATCTCTTGAAATGTTCTAATTCCTCTCTTCTTCCGTGAGACAGGTTGAAGCTTACAGCGCGTCTGGCCAGGACTTTAACCACGTTCTTTAGAAAAAACAATCCGATCTGAATCATCACATCGCCCTGTCTCGTAATCAGGTCCTCTCTGAATGCTGAGCACAAGAGGAACTCAGAACTGTTATAAATCTGTAACTCAAGAGACTTGATGGGGACAGAGAAGCACCGGCCAAGCTCTTGGCTATCAGCTCTTGTTGATAAGTCTCCTGGTGTCGTGGTGAAAACTTAAAGCCATAGAAAGCATCACAGACATATCTCAAGTTAAAGAAAACTTCTGCCAAGACATGGAAGTAACCTAAGTGTCCTTCGACAGATGAACGGATTTGGAAGATATGGTACATATATACAATGGAATACTACTCAGCCATAAAAAAGTATGAAATAATGCCATTTGCAGCAACACGGATGGACCTAGAGATTATATATGGAATCTAAAAAATAAACAAACTAGTGAATATAACAAAAAAGAAGCAGACTCACAGATACAGAGAACAAACTAGTGGTTACCAGTGGGGAGAGGGAAGGGGGAAGGGGCAATATGACAGTAGGGGATTAATAGGTACAAACTATTAGATATAAAATGAGCTACAAGGATATATTGTACAGCACAGGGAATATAGCCAATATTTTATAATAACTATAAATGGAGTATAACCTTTAAAAATTGTGAATCACTATATTGTACATCTGTAATACATAATATTATACAGCAACTATACTTCAATAAAAGAAAAAAAAGAAAACTTGGTAACTGAGAAAATGTTTAATTGCATCACAAAGAATAATAATCAAATAATATTTAGGTAACCTACAGGAAAGGACTGAGAACTTTTGTAATGTAACCAAAATTATTTTTGTCTGTAAATTCAGACTTCTGTATCTTAAGGCAGGTTATGGTTTCTAGAATAATTCTTAAGTGACCAACCTGGACAATATAAACTTCTTCCTTCCCAGCGTACCAGATTTCAAACTTGCGGTTGTCTCCTTTTACATATTCAGTGATTCCAACTTCATCCATCTACAATAAATGAGTCACCATTTTCATGAGCATTTTATTAGGAAAATGAAATTACATTAAATCTACCCCCATCATATTCTAAATGAAACAGAATTTCTCACTTCTGCAAAATATATGTTTTATAATCAAAGAATATGAAATGATAAATACAGAGACCTGAGTGTTTATACGCTTTCATTAAACTATGCACTTATATAGTACAGACTACATGCTCCATTCCAGTGAGTGAAACAAATGTTTCAAATCTGAGCATCCAAGTAGTCCATGTAAGATTGAATTCCATTATAAATTAACTGTACAGTATAAAAACAAATTATTGTGTCAAACACAGAAGTAAAACTAATTGAACACTGTGGAAAAGGTCATCCAAAATTAATTTAAATGGTTCTTTTTAATAACTTTATGCCAGATAAGTTAATCTCACAAATTACTACGTATGTCTATAGAAGCCCTACAAGTTATAGACATCCAATTTATGGGTCAGGGGAGAACCAACCAGGTACACAGAAATCCCCTCTATTTCCACCAATCTCTTGGCCTCTCTAGGAAACAACCTGTCATGGGACAGTGATGTCTTCTTGTAGCCAGTGAAAATTAGGTATGCAATATCCCTTCCCTACCATAGTTTTTATTCTCTTTCATATGATTGTGCAAAGCACAAACTCTTCCATTTTCTTTCATCCAGTGCTACTAGTAGCTTGGTTAATTTCATTTTGAGCAACTTCACTCCCTTGTACACACACTCTCTTTCAGTTTCCTTCTGCCTTCTCTTTCCTTTCAATCCTTTCCTAATTAACTAAAGGAATATCTCACTCTCTGTTCCATTTACATGCCTCCCAAATGACCCTAATTAGAGCTGATAAGCATTTAAAGTAGTGCTAGTGAGATCCCCGTATCAAGGAAAAGAAAAAGGATTATACTTAGAAATGAAAGAGCCTGTGACATCTACCCTGAATGTACCCAGAAGTTACTTTCAGAATATCCAAAAATATCTTTACATTCCTACTCAACCACTCTAACTAACCTACTTTTGCTCAAACATCAGGTTTTAAGATAAACAATAATCTCATATTCAATCTCTATTTAAATTGATTTTGTTTCAATACATGGTTTTGTTTTAACAGCATGATAAGATGGAAAGCCCATGCGCTAGCTATGTGTGCTGGTACAAGTTGCTTAACCTTTCTGAATTTCAGTTTCCTCAACTATAAAGTGGGAAGAGTACCTATCTCATAGAGTTGATATAAGGATTAAATAGCATGCACTAAAGGCTTAGATAACATGATGAGTTTTTAAAAGTATGAGTTTGCTTTCTCAACTTTCCCTTATTTGAATAGCAATGGTTTTGCCATTTTTCATTGTATACATAGAGCACAGCATTATAGAGTAAATGAGCTTTTTTGAGTTACTCTGGAAACCTAACCATGATCTCTATCAGACAACACTGTTCTTAGTTCTAAACAATTCACTACAAATGATCCACTGTAATACAATCCATTTGTAATTCATGGATTGTAGATATTTACTCAAATAACACAATATAAAGGTTTTATCAAAAGGTTTTTATTCTACTTATTAAATATTTACTATACCATGAAAACTTACCTTTAGAACCTAGAGGCAGAGTTAAAGCTCTAACTATATGAATATAGTTATATGATATATTATATAATAAATAATATATATAAAAGAACGAGGCTGATTCTATAGTTATACCCTAACTGTGGCCTCCGCCTCACCCTTCACATTTTCACTGATGATTTCTGGTAGCTATGAATATATTTTCTTTATTTTAAAGCATTTTATCTGAAGACATCTTGCTGTATCAAGTGCTCAGGGCCCCAACTTTTAACCTAATTTTCTGTCTTCAGGGTAGTGAGAAGATGTCAACTACCTTGTTAAAAGTCACCCAGTGGGTCAGAACTCTGGGATTATAACCAATAACTACCTATCTTAAGACTTTTATTAGGCAGATCGGCTCGGTGCTTTGCGATGACCTAAAGAGGTGGGATAGGGAGGGTGGGAGGGAGGCTCAAGAGGGAGGGGATATGGGGACATGTGTATGTATATGGCTGATTCACTTTGTTGTACAACAGAAACTAACACAGTATTGTGAAGCAATTATATTCCAATAAAGATCTATTAAAAAAAACTACTTGAATATTGGGAGGGAAAGCACTTGATATATTAAATGAAAAGTCCATGTTATAAAACTGAAGAAAAAAGACTTTTATTTCTGTATCTGGGATATATAATAGTTACTTCTTGGGTCAGTATTATGAAAAAATTGATCTTGGACTTCCCTGGCAGTCCAGTGGGTAACACTCTGCACTTCCAATGCAGGGGGCACGGGTTTGATCCCTGGTCAGGGAACTAGGATCCCACATGCCACGTGGTACAGCCAAAAAAAAAAAAAACTGATCTTGATTCACAATAACACCACCAATAAAAAAATGTAGCTAGGTTGAACTGCCGTGAAGCAGTTAGAAACAAGATACTGGGTATAAAACAGTAACATAACTGTATCTTGAAAATAGTTTCTGGGATCAAAAAAAGAAAGAAAATGAGAATTATAACAGAATACTATTTATATAAATTAAAACTAAATGGGGGGGCTTCCCTGGTGGTGCAGTGGTTGAGAGTCTGCCTGCCAATGCAGGGGACATGAGTTTGAGCCTTGGTCTGGGAAGATCCCACACACCGCAGAGCAACTAAGCCCGTGTGCCACAACTACTGAGCCTGAGCTCTAGAGCCCGCGAGCCACAACTACTGAAGCCCACGTGCCACAACTACTGAAGCCCGTGTGCCTAGAGCCTGTGCTCCATAACAAGAGAAGCCACTGCAATGAGAAGCCCGTGCACCGCAACGAAGAGCAGCCCCCGCTCGCCGCAACTAGAGAGAGCCCGTGTGCAGCAATGAAGACCCAATGCAACCAAAAATAAATAAATAAAATAAAATAATTAATTAATTTTTTAAAAACTAAATGGGCACAGAACATTAGTGTATACTTAAAAAGAACACACAAACTGAAGGATGTACATCAAATAATACAGGGGTAGAGAGGAGAGTAAGTGTGGGGAATGATAAAAAGGAATGAATGAAGGAATGAAAGAATAAACAAGCAAGAACAAGTCCTGCCAGCACGGCGCAGTGGTTACAATCATGGAGACCGAAGCCATCTGCCCGGGTTTGAATCTGTGCTGCACCACTTACTAGCCATGCTCTTGGATGAATTATTCACCTCTCTGGAACTTGGCTTTCTCATCTTCAAAATGGGGTTAATAATAGTTCCTACTTCATATAAAGTTGCTATGTGGATTAAATGAATTAACAGTGATATTCATAAACACTTAGAACAGCTCCTAGCAAACAGCGAGTACTACATGTATGTTTGTTAAACTTAAAAACATAGATGATAATAATAAACACATGAACTGAGGAATCTGTAGAACTCAAATGTCTCCATTTGACTAACTGTGACTTTAGGGCCTTTCCTTTGCACAGGAGCAGCCGACTTAAAATATAGCACACAATCATGGCACAGCTGTGGGGCTACGAGATTCCAGCTTGGTACGATGAACTCACGGCAACAGTCCCCTGAAAGTGCATCTGCATTGATCGCATCTACCAAGGGGAAGATTCTGAAACCAGGAACCCAAACTGTTAGGTAACACACCGACTAGTCCTACTAGTAATTATTTAATCCTGGACTCTCATATAAGCAAGAGGAAGAAAGCATGGTGAGGCTTATAAGAGATAGCCTAATTTCCATCTTTCTCTGTCAGCGACATCACCATTTTCCTAGTAATCCCGGTCTAAATCCTTGCAGGCATCACTGACTAATCTCTTTTATTAAGGACACTAGGCATTATTGGGGAATCAAAGAAAAATCAGGCTGATTTTTTTCCTTCAAATGTCAGGTATTATTTATTTTCAGTATCTAGTAAGTCAATAAGCCTGCCTGTTTACCTGCCATGGAAGTGTTTCTTGCATCTATCCCACCCTCTGTTTCCACAGTAGCCACTGTAGTTCGAAATCTCACAAATTGGTTACCTCATACCAGTCTGTCCTTACTGTGATGTACTTTAGAAACACTCTGTTGGTGTGCCCATCATTGTGACAAATTAAAGGTAAAAAAAGAAAAATAGATACAAGCCAGAAATAGTGTATTAGGTAGTAACTAGGTCACACCTAAATGCCCATTGACAGACGAATGGATAAAGAAGATGTGGTACATATATACAATGGAATATTACTCAGCCATAAAAAGGAACGAAATTGGGTCATTTGTTGAGACGTGGGTGGATCTAGAGACTGCCATACAGAGTGAAGTAAGACAGAAAGAGAAAAACAAATATCGTGTATTAACGCATATATGTGGAACCTAGAAAAATGGTACGGTTTGCAGGGCAGAAATTGAGACACATGTAGAGAACAAACGTATGGGGACCAAGGGGGGGAAAGTGGCGGGGGCAGGGGGGTGGTGTGATGAATTGGGAGATTGGGATTGACATGTATACACTAATATGTATAAAATGGATAACTATAAGAACGTGCTGTATAAAAGAATAAATTAAATTAAATTTAAAAATTAAAAAGAAAAGTGAACCAAATGGATTTGGGTCCAACGTGGCTATGAAGATAAAGTACCCTCCTCTGGAATAAATACACAGACAGCAAGACATCTGAACCCTGTCTGAGGTCAATTACAAATTCTTGCTTCTCGACAGATGTTTATTAGAGACATAAAAGATCCTTGGAGATTTTGGGGGCTTAGAGGTGGGCGAATATCAAAGGAGCAACTGGGAGACATCCCTGGTGGCGCAGTGGTCAAGAATCCGCCTGCCAATGCAGGGGACACGGGTTCGCGCCCTGGTCCCAGAAGATCCCACATGCCGCGGAGCAACTAAGCCCATATGCCACAACTACTGAGCCTGCGCTCTAGAGCCCACGAGCCACAACTACTGAGCCCGCATGCCACAACTACTGAAGCCCACACGCCTAAAGCCCGTGCTCCGCAACAAGAGAAGCCACCACAATGAGAAGCCCACGCACCGCAATGTAAAGTAGCCGCCGCTCGCCGCAACTAGAGAAAGCCCGCGCACAGCAGCGAAGACCCAACACAGCCAAAAATTAATTAATTTTTTAAAAGGAGCAACTGGGCATTTGTTATGAAAACAGTGAGGTTTTTGAACAGTCACTGCTGTGGGTTCAGAAGTGAAGCAGGGAAAGTAGACAGTAGGAAGAAGTCAGAGACCTAACCCTGGGCAGGAACCCCATTAGGAACAGCATGGGGTCGTTGGCCTCTGGGAAGAATCAAAAGCAGGGCCTGCTTCTCCGGTGGCCTCCTGACACAAAGCCCTCGGGCCTGGCTCAGGACACATGGCACGCCCTCTCCATTACCACTGCTGGACATCGCATCAATTCTCAACATGCTAACAACCAAGAAACAGTGGTTGGGGAGTCGAGGGTCATAATTTTCTCCATTTTCCAAATTTTCTTCAGCAAATGCCATACCGCTTTTACAATGTAGAACTTGAAAGATAAAATTAATTAGGTGTGAAAAAAAATCAAATTTGCCAATTACAGACTCATGTGGATTGGAGGTTCCTCTTGTCAAATGTCAAAACCAGCTGGGAGTGTCACTGGATTGGCAGTAACTTCCTCAAACAATACTGCTCTCATTTTAATACCAAACTAACATTAGGACACAATGGCAGTTTGGGTTATGGGAGAGAAGAAAGTAATTTCTAAGGATCGGACAGGACAGGTGTGGGCAGGATTCAGCGGTAGGTGGCTTTGCACACCCAGGAAGGGAGGGGATGGAGGAGGGATACAATGGGAATGTGCTAACCATAAAAGTGATCCATTTTTAAATCACACGGAAAAAAAGGAAGAAACCCTTTCCTCCTTGACTCTCCCGTATGAGAAAAGCTCCTTGCTACCAAGACCAAGAACTCCACCTGGAGCCATTGGTAAGAGAGTGCTAATGGGGGAGCCTGTGTCACTGCCCACAATTTCAAACTGTGCCGTGCAGGAGTCTAGGGCGCCCCCTTGGGGACTGCCTGGGACTGAAGTGAGAGAGGAAAGGAAGGAGGCCACGGTCTGCCCTCCGTGGCTCTCATTTCAGGCAGAAAAGTTCTGCTTCACCTGACTTCTCTCTAAGACTTCTACTTAAGGTTCCATGGGTGGGAGCGTGCGAAATGGGTGGTGAAGGGGGAGTCAAAGGGTACAAACTTCCCGTTATAAAATAAGTCCTAGGGCTGTAATGCACAGCATGGTGACTATGGGTACCACGGTTAATAATACTGTACTTCATATTTGAAACTTGCGAACAGATTAGATCTTAAAAGTTCCCATCACAAGAAAAAAAGGTCTGTAACTATGTGTGGTGATGGATGTTACTTGTGGTGATCATTTCACAACATATACAAATATTGAATCATTACACTGTACACCTGAAACTAATGTAATGTTATATGTCAGTTATACCTCAATTTAAAAAAAAAAGATTTTCTTTTAAAAAAAGATGTGCAACTAAAGTATAAGAGTATATATACTTTTTCAGCCCAGTCATCTGAGCTGAAAAAGTATACAAACTGGAATACAGTATATGTATATATGAAAGACTATTACATTACACAATTCAAACAGTCTTACTTTCAAACAGTGCTTAAAACTGTATGACGGGTATCGATCGGAGCCTTCTCTGCTTTCAACACGCCTTTTACAAAAAACAATGGCTTTTTCGTACAAGAAAAGGTGCCGCTGCATTGGCTTGAATCTAGCAAAATCCTTCATCTTTGTAGCACCTTTCTTGTGTCCAATCCAAACGCTGAATGCACCCTGCGTTATCATCTTGCCCAGCTCATTTAAGTTTCCCTGGAATGGAAAACCCAAACTCATTAGTACAAGGCAGAGCAACATTCAGATCTCTGACATCAATATTACAGTGTTTAGATTGAGTTACTAAAACCCTGAAGCGTATATTTATAGTTTTTAAAGTTTCATTCATCATAACTTTTCACAGGAAAACATGCCATGTGTCACCCAGTTACAAAATGACTGTGGGACCAGGAGATAGAAGAAGCCTCCTTTTCCCTGGCTTCATGTTTCCATTATTTCCTCAATCCTAATCGGTAAATGACCTCTCCCAGTCCAAGTTTTCCCACGGGGGGCAGTTAACTCTAAAGATTTGATCTCTTTCTTCCATCTCTATCCTGGACTGAGGCAAAGAGCAATTCTGGGACCATATGCCTCCTTAGAATAGACCCAAACATTCCAGCAAGCGGGATCTCCCAAGGTCTGCACTTGGGGGTAGGCCTTGTTAGGGACAAGGGGAATGTCGTAAATCCATCTGGCTGCTGATCTGAAGCCAATTTTCCACTTAGCATCATAAGTAATAATGCTGACATTCGGATCCTTCATTTGTCTGCCTCTTACATCTTATTTCTCAGTTGATTCCAGGAGAGGAAGAAAGAGATGTTAACATGCTTACCCTGTAAAACTGCAACAATCGTTATGATCTACTTACGATATAGCCATTTATTGCAATCTGATGCATTGAGTCATTAACTGACTTCAGTAAATCCAGTATCATGTCAAGTGCCTCCTTTAATTGCACAGATCCTTCGCAGTCTTTGCTATATTTTAATAGCTCCTGTAATTAGAAGTCAAGGATTAATATTAGGCTGATATTAATAGCTGGAGAAAATGAATACATTTTTGGCTAACACGCTTTCGAGGAGGAATCCAAAGATAATGGCAGTTTTTCGAGTAATTTCTTTCATATGCTATTTGTCACGTTAATACTATATTTAATAACAATGTCAAAACTGGGGAAGAAACGGAATAGTGACTAAACAGTAGAAAGCAAAGGGCATTCAATGCTTCTGGAGCTGGAGAACTATAGGTATTAGGACACGCTAGAGATCTGTTTTTAAAGCAATTACGCATTTTTTGGTCCTCCACTTACAGCAATTCATTTTATTCATTATGCATATACCATAGAACGTTGTAAAAAGACATTTTAAAACAGGCTATGTTGTATTTATACTTAACGTGACATTTTTGGAATCCTTTCACATTACTCAGAGGTATGCCATCTTCATTTTTCATTGAGAAGGCCCACAGGAAATACAGTCTCAAAACTATATTTGTTTAGTTCTGCTTAACAACAGTAAAAGTTCTGCAGTCAGGGTTATCCATGTATCAGTGTAACTTGTATGGACGATTGAATAGCTAGGAGCATTGATTCAACTGCTAAATCCAGCTGTCCCAGTCAGGAAGCCTACCTATTTCTAGTGCTTACTAGTCAGCTGCTTCCGTTTTAATGGCTTTGCCACATTTGACCCAAAGAAGTAAGGAAAGAAAGAAACAAATGTTTCATGCACTTACCTTCAACAGTAACTGATATTTAGTAATCCGTTGCACTGGTTTCAGTAAATAGGAATCTAGACCAAGTCTGTGTTTTAATTTTCTTTGACATTCCTGTCATTAAAATACAATGATCACAAAAAAAAAAATACAATGATCAATAAATTTAAATTGACATTTACCTATGAAAATGTCAAATGTTCATTGATTAGACCCAATGCACGCATGTTTCTTACATCTCAAGGAAAAGTTACCAGAAAAATTGCTGTTATATATGGTATGGAAATTGTGAGAGGCAGTATGTCTAAAACACTACAGTAAACTTTATTTCAAGGATCGGAGAGGTAGAAAATCCTCAAATTTCAAAGACTAAAAAGTTTTTATATATAAATTCACAATGACGTAGAATGCTTAAAAAGTAAGAAAGCAGGGCTTCCCTGGTGGCGCAGTGGTTGAGAGTCGGCCTGCCGATGCAGGGGACGCGGGTTCGTGCCCCGGTCTGGGAAGATCCCACATGCCACGGAGCGGCTGGGCCCGTGAGCCATGGCCGCTGAACCTGCGCGTCCGGAGCCTGTGCTCCGCAACGGGAGAGGCCATAGCAGTGAGAGGCCCGCGTACCGCAAAAAAAAAAAAAAGGAAGAAAGCAATGAATGACCATAGGTTAACATGACCACAAAGTACTTCAAAGTATCCAAGAAAATTAACAAAAGGCTCAGCTCTGCAAGCCAAGACCCAGAAAAGAAATAGGTTGTACTGAATATAAATCAGACTGGGTATGAGAAGAGGTTTTTAAATGTCACAAGAAAAATACAGCCCTTATCAACTGGTGCTACATTTCATCTGATTATTGGCTTGCTGCCACTATAAATACAAGAGCCATGACTTTGGGTCCTGGGAACATTGTAGGGTCCATAATTAGGGCAAGATGGAGCTGTTTGGGATGAAATCTGCGTATAGGAAGTGCAGAACACAAAGGGAATGGGAGAGGAGATATCTATGGAAGATCCAGGACCCTCCTCTGTATGTGATAAAATCCAATACATAATCTAATTCGATTATCAACTTTTATGGTTAAAAATGGTGGACTGATACATGTATTTAGCTCTCCACTCATGAAACCCAATTAAAGTGATGGAAAAGTTATTTTTACAACGAAAAACCCAAAGTTACAAAGATGAAAGAGGGAAAAACATTGACAAAATTTGGAAACTGGCAGAGGGAAAAGCCAAGGAACAACTCAATTTATGTTAAAGAACACACTTCCCCCTCCTCCACAAAGACTCCAGAATCAAGTACCTCTGGAAGTTGGAGATGAAGGTGGGGTTTGAAAAAAGATAGCTGTTTAAGAAGTAATTTTAAAAGTTTGTTTAAGAAGCAATTAGATACTAACCAGTGTTGGTAGAGGTGTGGAGCAATCAGGCCCCTCATACACCGTTGGCAGGAATGTAAAAAGGTGCAGCAACTTTGGAAAACAACCCAACAGTTCTTCAAAAAGTTAACAGAATTACCATATGACCTAGCAATTTCACACCCAGGTCTATGGCAAAGAGAAATGAAAATAATGCCCACACAAAAACTTGTACACAAAAGGTGGAGACAACCCAAATGTCCATCAACTGATGAATGGGTAAATAAAATGTGGAATATCCATCCATACAATGGAATATTATTAGGCCATAAAATGGAATGAAGTTCTGACACTTGCTACAACACGGATGAACCATGAAAACATGATGCTGAGTGGAAGGAGCCAGACACAGAAGGTCATGTATTTTAAGATTCCATTTATATGAAATGTTCAGAACAGGCAAATCTATAGTGACAGAAAGTAGCTTCGTAATTGCAGAGAGCAGTTGGGGCTTGGGGGAAAGTGGGAGGTGACTGTTAAAAGAGAATTGTTTTTGGAGTGATGAATATAGTGAAACTACTGAATTGTACATTTTAAAAGGGTGAATTTTGTGTTATTTTAATTATATCTCAACAAAGCTGTTACCAAAAAAAAAAAAAAAAAAAGAATTAAATGAGCATTAAATCTAAACAAAGCAGCACCGGCGGCGGCAGCAACAGTAAGCATCTTAGACAGCATGCCACTGTGCAAAACTGGGTGGCTGCTGCCCTTGTCCCCATAGCACAAGAAAGGATGTTTATCTGAAAAGAGTAAAACAGAGGGCCTTTGGACTAGGGAATACCAGGTCCAGCTGACGGCATCATACCATATTGAAAGCAAAGAGATTACCTGAATATTTATGTACCAACTAAGAGACTCTCAACCTTTCCCCCCACTTGGCTACCAGAACACTGGCAGTCAGATCCTTATTCTCCAGGTAGCAGAATGGAGAATCTGACCAGCCTGAGCAAAAGGACCTAAACATACAGGTCTTGGGGATCCTCCAAGGACCCAACAGTGAGGACCATGGTCAATAAACCCACATAAGCACAGGAAACTTCCAGTGAGCTTTTTAGTGCTTATTCCTAACGCAAGTGGACAACCAAATATCACCAGACATTTGAGGAAAGTGACAGAAACAAAAAAAAGAAAAGAAAAGAAAGAAGAAAAGCAATATGAAGACAACAGAAACTCTGCAAGGAGGAGAAAGCTATTTTTAAAAGGAAAATCTATTATAATTCTCCTCATAGAGATAAGTAAAGATATTGAATTCATGAAACATAAACAGGGTTGTACTGAAAGGAACATTCAGAGAACAAAAAGGGGTAGAGGCTCTTCAAAATTAATAACATGACGGCAGAAACAAAACCCTCAACAGAAGGACTGGAAGATAAGTCCCAGAAGATACAGCAACAAGACAAAGACCCAGAACATAGAAAGAAAAGATAATTAGAGGACTGGTCCAGAATCTCCAACATCTGTACAATAGAAATTCCAGAAAGAGAAAATGGAGAAAATTGTGTGGAGAAAATCAAAGGAAAAAAAATCCAACTAAATTTGGACAAGGGGTTCCAAATTCAAAGGGATCACCATAAGATTGGATAATGGTACAGCACTGTGATATTTCAGAACCCTGAGGATAAAGGAAGCTCCCATAAGCTTTCACAGAGAGGACAAAACTAGGTCACATGCAAAGGAACAAAAATCAAAATGGCATAAGATTTCTTAACAGCAACACTGGAAACTAGAAAACAATGGAGCAAATACCTTCAAAATTCTGAGGAAAATTATTTCTTACATAGAACTCTATACCCAGTCAAGCTAGCAATCAAGTGTTAGGGTAGAATAAAGACATTCGCAGACATGCACGCTCTCAGAAACATTTACCTATCATGCACACTTTCTCAGTAAAGCTACTGGAGGATGTATTCCGCTGAACAAGTTAATAAAACAAGGAAGAGACAGATATGGCACCTAGGAAACGGGAGAGCCTGGGCAAGAGACACGTGAACAGGCTCCCCGAAATTGATATTCACCAACATTCCAAGATGGCAGCTGCACAACGGGCTTAGTGAGTCTAGATGAGCAGGTCAGAAGACTCCAGGGGAGATTTTTTCAAGATGAAATTCAGAGAAAATATAATGTTTAAATGTACTAAGAAGAGATTGATGTAACTCTCACAACTGGGAGAGTTTGGGGTAGAATAGGGATAAGTACCTAGAAAATTAAGTGAGTAAAAAAGACACTTGTAAGAAAAATAATAAGGAAGGAAAAGCAACCGTCTTATTCCACATTATTCACCTGAGCACAGAAATTACACAGTCTTAATAATATAACACTGTATATCAATCTAACCAGAGTTACACAATATAACTAGATTGGACTATTTGGAGGAAAAGGGGTGTGTGTGTGTGTGTGTGTGTGTGTGTGTGTGTGTGTGTGTGTGTGTTGGGGAGCCAAGGACAATGAAAGAAAGCTAAATCCTCATCTTCCATCATGGGAAGCAGCAACATGGGTATGATATTTGGAGGTATGGAGGTAAATACCGAAAGAAGTAGCTAAAAGAGCAGAAAATAGTTGCCTCTGGGGAGCAGCATATATGTTTGTGTGCGTGTATGCGTATTTTGGGGTGGGTCAAACCGCTCTTTTATATATATATATAACTTACTTAAAGCAGAAAATGAATTTATAAATAAGAAATACCCCAGTATCTTCCACAGAGAGTACATCCAATACCTGAACAATTACTATACCTGGAAAAAGGTGCATTCTGAATACTTCTTCCAAATTGCCTCTGACCTGGGCTTATTCTGACAATATTTTGCATACATTTGAAAATCATCTTTCTGTGATAAAAAGAAAATTCAAGGGTATTAGCAATTTGTGAGCATGTACTTTTCTTATCAAGGAAGCCTGAGCAAGGGTTAGTATGGCCAAGCATCACAGGGAATGTGGCCTAAAGGGCCTGTCACACTGGCAGCTGGTCAGAAGCCCTTTTTATATTCCAAGAACAGCATGCCCATCAGACCAGGTACAGGGACACATAATTATCCAAGGAATTTCATAACTTCCATTTACCAAGTTTAAGAGTTAGAGGGAGAAAAGAAAAGTCAGAGGGAGAAAAGCCTTCTTTGAATGAACTATGAAAACAGACTACTTTTTTCACTACTATGAGGTAATAGGATACCAAGAAATACGCTCTTTCTATGCTTTCAGTCTCTCGACTCCCTAGTGAATGAACTTATAGTAAGTCCCGAGGTCTTTGGTTCCTCGGAGCATCATCATTGTACCATAACACTGCGAGGCATCTGCCCATGCTATTCTCTCTCCCTGGAATCATCTTTATTCGACCCTCATGTAATGGGCTACCTCCTACTCACTCATTAACATTCATCTCATGAGTCATCTCTTCTATACAACCATCACTTATACCTCCAGTCAATAGCAGATGCACCTCTTCTTGGCTCCTATAGGACCCTTTGTATATCTCTAATATACCACATCTCACACTGTACACAATGGATTCCCTGTCTTTCTATGTGGATGGTCTTGGTATTCCGCATTGCCTAGTAAAGTGCTTGGCACAGAGTAGGTATTCAGTAGATGGCTGTCGAATGAATGAACAGACCAACAGGCACTTATTAAACCCCTACTGATCGCCAAGAACCATGCTGACCTTATTAGAGATACAAAAATACATGGGATATGGACCCTGCCTCAATGAGCTTTCCATCTAGTTGGAGCAGATTTCATGAATATGTGTAAAGATGCGTAGTAATGTAAAATTCCCAATGAGTAGCACAGACATTAAGTACTACAGTTCAAAGGAAAGAGAGGTTGCTGTTGCTTAGGGAAGTTGGGGAGGAATTTGGCCATGGTTTAAATGCATTTGAAGTTTGGATATGTTGAGAAAGGTTCTGCCTTATCCTTATTATTTTCTCACGCCATAAACGCTTTCTGAGACAAGATATCTCCTTGGAAGCTTTCAGTGATCACCTCTATCAAACTGACTCTCAAATCAAGACAAAACTGATCTTTCAAGAAGAGGAGGAACTAGATAAGCAGAGAACATTGTGAGAGAAAACTCTAATGGAAGAGAGTATGATTACAAAGCCTGGGAAGTCAATTGTACTAAGTACACTCTTAGGACGTAGAGAATGAGCCTCCCTGAATGATCTTGTAGAATAAAAGGAACACACAGCTCCCCATTTTGCAAAGTTCCTGTGATAGATGCCTTGGTGTCTGAAAGCCAGACTCCATTTGATTCAAAGACTTCACGTGTATTAGAGGGGAATATCAAGGCATCTCTTAGGCTAAAAATTAACCACGCCAAGAATGGTTGCGCTGAGATGATCCCAAATCTTCCATCTTCACAGCCAGGATGGTCCTTGGACTCCTGGGATCACCCAGGGGTCAGTGGACACAAGCTGAGCCATTGTAGCATTTGATAGCACAGAATACAATGGCCATTTGCACGTTCGAATACCCCATTCCTGTAACAAAACGTGGTTTAGCCTCAAATACTTGCTGGAGTGATGTGTTTCCTCCAAAAACATAAAGACATAAAAAATAATGCCTACCTTGTCTCTAAATCTGTAAAATGACCTGCTCTTTTGGTGGCCTATATTTATCTATTTTGAAATAATCATTGGACTAACCCTTTCCAGGAAACAAGGTCCCACTCTTTCTGGAGCAACAACGCAATCTTCCAGACTCCTCATGAAAATGCTGTAAAAATTTCAAAGAAAAAAATGATATGATTTTGTGTGAAATACGCTAAATTGATCAATAACCTTTTAAATAAAAATCACGAAAAAGAAAATTCAATTCAGCAATTACATACTTGTTATGGAATTCATATATTTCTGCCATATTTCCAAAGAGAACATCCTTTTTATTTCTCAGGAGAGGTGGTATAAGGTCAAACATCTCTGGATTATCCATCTCCTCTCTATAGCCCTACCCAAAATAAATACATTTATTCATTTAAAAAATATTTACATCAACATTTGATTGGGCCACCAAAGATATAGGTATAGCAGAACATATATGGGATTAATGGGTAAAGTTGTTTAAATTTTAACATTTTCTAGTTCCCAAAGTTATCCACTATTATTATTATTATTATTTTAGATAGTAGAACAAGGAAGTCAAGGTTTTCTACTCAATGGGTAGAATAAAGTGACAGCTCTTTGGCCTTCAGGGTAGCTTATAGGAAAACAAAATAGAGACAAAATAGAAACCAGGTATGAAAAATGATATTACAGGCCATTAACTTCTCCTTAAACAGGCAATAATTGTTTAGTTTTTTTCAGACCAAATTAATATTATGACATTTGTATCAAGAGAATGTTTTTCTCCCAACTTAATGCTTTACATCACAATCTCTAAAGAGCACCCTGGGAATAATGATAACAATCTGCTGTATTCCTAAGGGAACAGCTTATCTGTTCTGTAACAAATTCTGAACCCACAATTCTCACTGCTGAGGGAGAACCTGAATATGCACATTTAACAATCAAGGAAGGAGACAAAAAGAGAAGTCTGCCCGAAGCACTTCCTAAAAGACAGGAAGATACGATCTGAGTCACTTACCAACAAAACAGCAAATAGTTCCCGAACATACACCTTCTCTGTCTGTACCAGCTCATTTAGGACGTGGCTAAAATGAAAGGACCACATCTGTCAGTTATTTTATGGCTTTAGAATTGTATTGCAACATTTCACTTATTATCATTATAAATTGTCAAAGATGAAAATTAATAATGCAGGGGAACTACCAATGGTTTGGTTTTATCATCAAAATATAAAATTAATTCTATGGTTTCTAGAGTAAGTACTACGCACAAGACTCTTAAAAATTGTTTTTAAAAAAGAGGAGTGGGGCTCAGGAGTTATTTTTAAAGAGAAAAAAAACCCATCTTATTTCTAACTCACTAAGCTTAAGAATCATTTACTAAAAATTCACAAAATCTATTCCTAAAAATCTGGGGAATACTTTTTTCAATTAGCAATAATCGCGCCTCGAATAAACCTCATTGGCTATGATACTGCCACTGCGCAAAAGCTGGGAATACTTTTCTGAACAGCACAGTTTCTGTGCTATAGTTCCCTCTCTCTCGCTCAGAAAAAAATAATATTTGCATTTTAGGCACAATTTTTCCTTTTTTTCCCAGTAATGTTCTGAAATTTTCCAAGACATGATTATACTGGTTTTCTCAAATATAGATCATACTTAAGTTTCTGTAGTAATTTTTTTACTGTCTTTTTAAAATAAAATACATTTTCCTTCCAATGTGATTTCTAATTGACATCATATTTAAAATTTATTTCCTCACTCCCCAATATAAGTTACCCATTTAATTTAACTTCTATCCTTGGCTTCTTTTAAATTTTTACACTTTTAAGAATTAACATTTAACAGTCTTTGACTATATACATAACTTGCTCCAAAATACTGGTTACTTACTCAAAAGTCTGTGATATAAAGTTTAAAATGTGAATATTCATATGTGTGGAATATTAACATAATAATATAAAAGTGAACAAAAGAATGATTTTTATTAGCACCTATAAAACCACATTGTATATCTACATAATCCTTTGTAGTTTTTGAAACACTGACCCATTCACTCTCACCTCTTTCATAAAAGAGGAGACTAAGATTCTGAAAAGATCTGGTTAATTTTCAAGTCACATAAACAGAATATAGGTTGGCCAGGCCTAAATCTAGGACTTCTGACACCTTCTCTAGTGTACTTTTCATCACATCCAGTAGAACCCCATTCTGTGAACTCAAAATTCTAAGCACATTGGCCTTGAACACTGAATCAGAGCCTCCTACTGGTAGATGTATATATGGGTGTATGTTAATAAATAAAAGATACTTCTTTAAAGTATCCAGGCTATTGTCATTGTCCAAACTGGAGGACTGAGCAGAACTTCTCTTCTCCTGACAATCATGCACTGCTTCAATCTGAAATGAAAATAAAAGTGAAATTAGCATCTACGTAGGTATAGTTCTTTTTCATGGAACTCTAACTCAAATTAAGTTTTCTTCTGTCTACGTTCTAACTGTATAGATAAACTGAAAAGTAACACTATGAGTATGATTTTTTCAGAAATAACTTTGATATGTACTAGTTAAAAAAATTATTTTAGTTGCCTAAGAGGACAGATTTAAGATATTCATTACCATTTACTTTATATGTTAAGTAATGTTTCATTTCTTTGGCACTTCGGGAAAATGAGGTTAATTCATAAAAAGTTGATTGTACTGGGACATCCCTGGCGGTCCAGTGGCTAAGACTCCGTGTTTCCACTGCAGAGGGCACAGGTTCGATCCCTGGTTGAGGAACTAAGATCCCACATGCCGGGATTTCCCTGGTGGTGCAGTGGTTAAGAATCCGCCTGCCAATGCAGGGGACATGGGTTCAATCTCTGGTCCGGGAAGGTCCCACATGCCTCGGAGCAACTAAGCCCGCATGCCACAGCTACTGATCCTGCACTCTAGAGCCCGTGAGCCACAACTACTGAGCCCACGTGCTGCAACTACTGAAGCTGGCGCGCCTAGAGCCCGTGCTCTGCAGCAAGAGAAGCCACTGCAATGAGAAGCCTTCACACCGCAACAACGAGTAGCCCCCGCTCGCCGCAACTAGAGAAAGCCCGCGCACAGCAACGAAGACCCAATGCAGCCCCAAATTAATTAATTAATTATTTTTAAAAAAGAACACACAAAGAAAACGTAGGGTGCTGCAGTTTTGAGGAGGCTACTCTCTGCAGATACCAGAATATCATGGCTAACTGAGAAGGAATCTTAAATCTATCAAGAAATGGATAGATGTCTGTTTTGAGGCAAGGGGATGGTCCATTAGAATCTGTCCTTTGTCCATGTTTCGTACTTGCAGGACTGGAATCACTTAGGAAAGAAATCTCCTTTTGTAAGAAGATGCAACAATTGTTTAGGTGAATTGAGGTGGGGGCAGGAATGAGAAGCTGGAACTTATGTGAGATGTTCTACAGCAATTATTCTGAACTTGAGCCAAGACCTGAGAAACTGCTCATATATCTGGGGCTACGCCAGTACTGCAATTAGACACAATGCAACAGCAGCTTTTTCTTTTCGATGAAATTGGCTTTCAAATGCACAATATTGGTTTAGTGAATGAAAAAATATGGTTTTAGTCCCTATCCCAATTCTGCAACTACAGCAATAAGGCCAACTTTGAATTAATTAATGATATTTACTTTTATGTTGCTCTGATTTTGTCTCCAAGTCTTCCTCCCTGGTAGAGAAATATGAAAGAAGAATTTCAAACGAGAATTAAAATCAACACTTTTCATAAAAATACGTGCATGTGTGTTACAGAGACATTAATGTCCCATCATGTTTATGTTAGTATTTTTAAATCACACTATACATAACAGATGATTTAGTTAGACTTATCTATATGATTTCAACTTCTTACAGAGCACGATTTGCTATGTATTCACCCATTCTCTCATTCATCAAACATTTGCTGGATTGCCGAGCAAGCACGAAGCTAGGTGTTAGTACCCATGATTATTCGCAGGTTTAGTGTTCATTCTCATAACATAAGCATTTAATCAGATGGTAGCTCACTGATTAACTGAATCAAAAAGAATTTCGGGAAAAAATCTCAATTTAACTAACAATTATAGCCTCTGACATTTATTTGGCACTTACTACATGCCAGGCACTATTCTAAGCCCTACACGTGCATTTTCTTTTTTAACCCTCAAATCGACCCTAAGCAATAAGTACTACTTCTATCCCCATTTTATAGGTGACTAAGCTTAATATCTTGTCCAAGAAGCAAAAGTGGTACCCAAATCCATAAAGTCTACTATCAGAATCCGTGTTTCTAACCACTATATAAAACAACATTTCTGGGCTTCCCTGGTGGCGCAGTGGTTGAGAGTCCGCCTGCCGATTCAGGGGACACGGGTTCGTGCCCCGGTCCGGGAAGACCCCACATGCCACGGAGCGGCTGGACCCGTGAGCCATGGCCGCTGAGCCTGCGCGTCCGGAGCCTGTGCTCCGCAACGGGAGAGGCCACAACAGTGAGAGGCCCGCGTACCGCAAAAAAAAAAAAAGAAAAAAAAAAAGACAAGGCCGTTTAGGCTCCTAATTCTCAGGGCTGCTGGAAGGAATAGACTTTTTGTCCTTTCCTCTTCGGTGGGAGCCATGACAAGGCCCACTCAGGGAAAGACTCTGTCGTTAAGTTCTCTAAATCTTATCCTTCACTTTCATTTACTTAAAAATATATTCTATATGGGAATATTTACCTTTACACGATATATATGTAAATAGATAAATATAAATTAGACTTTGTGGCAATTACCATATAAAATCAATTTCTCAATAAATACTGATACCCATCACTTTAAAGAAACTTGATATACAGACATCCAAAGATACTTATAAAGGAAACTTAGGGAGCTTTACTTATTGGCTGTACTAATTAATTCTTTGCAAATACATTAAGAGATGAAAAAGGAATATATACACAACTTATGAAGAATGCATCTTTTTCTGAAAAGCAAGGTAGATGTATTCATTCTTTTAACAATATGACTGTGTATATATATATATATATATATATATATATATATATATATATATATAATTCTTAAGCACCTATACTCTCTGCTAAGCTTTGTGTCTGGTGCTGGGCATACAAACGTGAACTGCACACAGTCCCTGCTCTGACAGAGCTTACAGTCTAGCAAGAGAGATAGGAAACAGGCAACGACGCTAAAGCTGAGAAGAAATGAAGAGGGGCTTGTTATGCCATGGCATGAACACCTGACCGAACTGGGGTGCAGGGGAGGAGGAGAGGCAGGAAGGAAAAGCTTACCTGAAGGAAGAGGCCTAGAGATAGGAAATCTGATGGCGGAGTAGGAGAGAACAGTAGGTGTAAAGTCCAAAAGGCAAGACAACTAGGGGCATTTAAGAAAAGAAAGTGGGAAACAGGGAGACTGTTGTAGTTGCCAAGGCAACAGATGGTTGTTAGGCTGGATTCCGGAAGTGGCAGTGAGGGCTAGCAGGGCGGATGGAAACAAGTGGGTTTTTTGGACTGATTAGAGGTCAGGAATGAGTGAGAAAGGGGAGCAGGAGAAATGGCATCAGTTTGGGGGTTCGCTGAGACTGAGCTGCCGGTAGGAAATTCAAGGAGGCAAATTGGAAACGCAGACTCTGAAGTTCAGGAGAAAGATCTAGACTAGAGCTACAGATTTGGGAGCTCAAACCACATCTTACCCCTCGCACACAATGTTCTTCCATAACTTCCCTCTGTATGAAATGTTAATTCAGCAAATAGTTACTACATCTTGCTAGGTGCCAGACACTGTGTTAGATACAAGATTCTATTTGATGCAAATTAATGAAAATAAACAAACAAAAACAACAAAAAAACAGTTTGACTTATTTTATAAAAAATTAACATTTATGCCTTGATTTGACCAAATCTTTTTTTTTTTTTTTTACCAAATCTTATATATTTGGCTTAGCAATTAAAAGTCTTGAAGAATTATTTGGAACTGATTGTCAGAATCCCCACTACTCACAGACCAATTAGGTAAAATGAACAGTGTTTGTAGCATAAATAATGCTCTGATTTAATTTAGAAACCATGATGGATAACAGATAAAATCATTTATGCATCCATGTCATTTATTCAGTAAGCTGCCTTCTTCCTTATAAATACATTAGGCAGTTCTAAATCGAGGCAAATTCAAGCTACTCCCAACAAATAGTTTTATTCTGGGTGACAGAGAGTCCCTACAATGAAAGCAAGCTTGATTTATTTTAACATGGCCAATTGTTTTCGTCTTATGAGTGGTCATTTGATGAAAGGGAATAATCTACTTTTTATATAGTTATTTTCCAAGGTAAGTTTAGTACTGAGAGAATAATGGATATGCTTATTATGAAAAAAAGGAGAAAGTTAATCCTAGGCAGAATGCAAGAATGAATTGCTGCTGGTTTTAGATGCCAAACTGGTTTTTCACACGTACACAAACTCAGAAAATGTACTGATGAAAAGTAATAAAGATGGGTACCTTTTGAAAAAAGTTTACATGCTTGAAAGAAAGAGTATCCAACTCCCACTGCAGAAAGAAAGTGTAACGCCATTAAATAAGAATATCAGAAAGAAAAAAAAATGAAACAACACAAAACAAAATGTACTTTTAGTGACTAAGGCCTGGAGTGGGTCTTAGGCAGTCTTCTCAGAGCTCTGTTCCTCAACCTGAGGCATGCCGCTTTCGGAATGCCTTCAGAGGAGTTGAGCTTTTAGAAGACCATAAAGCAAGAGGCCTTAGTCATAAGGGAAAGAATAGTCTAGTTTATTGAGTATTTTTTTATATTCTACAATTTTTTTCCACTTTGTCTTCACAACACTTTGAAATAAGTAGGTATTATTGTTCCTATTTTACAGACAAGGAAACCAAGGCAAAACCAACAAAGGAGGTTAAGTGAACTGCCCAAGGTCACATAACCCATGAATGGAGCCAGAAATCTGAGCTCTGTCTTCTGTTCAGGAATATCAACCTATTCTATTTTTATTCTCATAGCTGTTGGTTTTTATCCCCTATTGGTTGTTTGTTCTTTTTATTCTTTTTCCCAGTATCTTCTTAGTATAATTTATTTATGGCATTGTTCATGGTTTTACTTGTGAGTATATTTTTATATTTAATAACTATTAACTATATAACTTACATCATCTTAGCCTAGTTATCTGCTTTTATCACCTCGTTTTAGTCTGATCCATGCTGGGGCTGAGCTGGATTTTTATATTCATTATGCCTGGCTCAGGCTTTCTCTGATTTTTCAAAGCAGTTCCCATCATTAATGAAGTCTCTGATTCTCTCAGATCAAAGAGACCGAATTTAGTCCCATGTTCACCCACTCAACTAACTTAGGGCCCCAAAGGCCAAATTTCTTTCCCCTAAGAGGCCCCAGAGGCAGCTCAAGAAAAACCTTGGGGCAATAGTCATCTTATTTCCAAAGTAGCTCAACATCACAGTGAGGATAATTCTTTTTATCCCATAGAACGTAGAAGACAGAAATGGATATTACATGTTTAACACTAGTCTACAAAGATTAAAACGAGTAAATGAACTTTGTAACAGTTAATTACCAGTGAAACTACTCAATTTACCTGTGCCTATTTAGAAAAGGCAATTCATTCGATTATCTATCTATCTATCTTATCATTCACTTACTAGAAGCTTATAAGAACCAAGTAATAGTTTATCCCAAGAAGTGGTAAATACATGCGTGTATATATCAGTTTCATATACTTTCCTCTACCTGCTGAAGAAAAGGGTGAGTTTGACGCTAGTGCAATGTTCATATTCATTGCAAGACTGGGCAATTCAGTCCAGATGTGCATCATCCTGTACTATACTATACTACTACTATGTTTAATTATTGTACGATAATCTCTATCACAACTCCTGTCTTGTGCAATATAATTTGTACATGACCAAGGACGCTAAAAATAAAATTTCAGTTTCTCGGGACTGAAGAATGAGTTCAGTATTTACATCAAGAGTAACAAAGTAAACAATAGCAGGGAAAGAAGAGATAGAAAAGGGGAATGTAAGATACTCTACCTTGTTTAGGTGAAAAAAATGGTTCTCTAGATCTGATCAAACTGTCAGAAGCAGGTACTACAAATGGAATTGGCCTCACGTGCTTATCAGTCAGGTTTCTGAAACCGGCTTGTTGGTTCTCAAATAAACTTCGGATGTTTTCAAGCTTGAGTTGTATGGTCTGCATTTGAACCTGCAGGTTGCATAAGAATTCTATGAAATAGTTTCTGAAATGGGGGTCATTACAAATCCTATTACATTTCTCAGACTCAGACAGATAAAAAATTAATATAGAGTTTAATATATAACTAGAAATTTAGGAAAGTAATGGGAAACAGATTAATGCATTATTTCATATGGTTATAAAACCAGAAGGTCTCAGCCAAAACAACTTGAAGAAGAAATTTATCAAGCAGTCATGAAATAGGTCACTGCGTAAAGTGATTTACCCTTCATTGGGTGAAAGGGGATCAAGGCCTGAAAAGAAGGCGTGTTTGGTACGAGAAAGCCACCAGGTTAAGCGTTATCACGGTAGTTTGTTATATTTTAGCCTGCAGGACATTCTATAGTTCACCATGTTGTAAAAGGTTCCTCAGAGCCACTGATGATTTGAGGCAGCTAGAGAATCACTTGGTTATCGCCATGTTTCTGATCTTCTGGAGTATTCCCCTCAGATCTGCAGCTAAGAATGGATTTAGATACTGCTCCAAACTTAAGGGTCAATGAGACATTTTAGCAGCAAATAGCATCACAAATCCTCTTATCTACAATGTGGAGACAGGGCTTCACGGCAGCTGCAACAGGGTGGTGCTGAACTAACCTATAGCTCTCTCCCCTGCCAACACCAGCCTCTGCTGCTCCCCCTTCCCCAAGAAGACACAGATCCTTCCCTCATCTCTTCATCCTCAAACTGAGTAGGAAAGCCAGATCTGTGTCCCCAGAGCATCTGCTGGTAGTCACTGCAGCACAAAGGAAAGACGTTTTGGGTAGAGTGTTCTTGATATGGGTCCAATATTCTAGGACAGTTTTGGGCCTTAGTCCAAGGATGCACAAGAAAATGTATGTGAGAGCTCCTAGTATGTGAAAAGAGTTGAAAAATAAGGCAGTCATGGGACTTCCCTGGCGGTCCAGTGGTTAAGACTCTGCGCTTGCACTGCAGGGGGCACGGGTTCGATCCCTGGTCGGGGAACTAAGATCCTACGTGCCGCGCGGTGTGGCCAAAAAAATAAAAATAAACAATAAATTAAAAAATTAAAAATACTGCAGTCAGAGCTCAGAAAGGAAATTACTCTTCATTATAAGGCAAACATAAGCCTTTGGATTCTTTGACGCCTAACAGTGGCTCTGATACAACCCCTAATCCTTAAGAGAACTGTGTAATTGCAACGTGATACAAAGTTACCTGTGAAGCAGTAAAACTCTTATCAACACTAATGCAATTATAGTTTTTTAAAGTTTGTTTACTTGCCCCCAAAAGCCTCTTACCTTGAGTTCAGGGGATAAAACCACATCAAATTCATACTGCAGGGTTTCAGGATCATAATTTATAAAGGGTAGAGCCATTTCAAGAAAATTTTCGATGTCTTGGAGGGCTTTCTGAGCATCTTTTTTAGACTGAAACTTATTTATTTCTTGATTAGCCAGAAGGCACTCTCCTTCTTCACAGCACTGGTGAGCCTGGTGAGCAAATCACACACATGCACAAACCATGAATGAATAAAGAAGAAATATGTTTGTCCCTTAGGAGAGTGTTTATCAGCTCTGGCTTCTGTGAATCAGAGTTGTTTTCAGAGCTGTTAAAAAAAAAAAAAAGATATCCGGTTTCTACCCCCAGGAATTCTGATTCAGTAGCTCTGGGCTGTAAGCCAGGCATTTATATTTTTACAGCATTCCACAGGTACTCTTTTTTTAAAATTTATTTATTTATTTGTTTATTTTTGTCTGTGTTGTCTTCATTGCTGTGCACGGGCTTCCTCTGGTTGCAGTGAGTGGGGGCTGCTCTTTTTCGTTACAGTGCGTGGGTTTCTCATTGCAGTGGCTTCTCTTGTTGCACAGCACGGCCTCTAGGCGCGTGGGCTTCAGTAGTTGTGGCACGCGGGCTCAGAAGTTGTGGTGCACAGGCTTAGTTGCTCTGCGGCATGTGGGATCTTCCCGGACCAGGGCTCGAACCTGTGTCCCCTGCATTGGCAGGCGGATTCTTAACCACTGTAAAGTCCCTTCCTTTTATTTTATTTTATTTTTTTTTTGGTACGCGGGCCTCTCACTGTGTGTGGCCTCTCCCGTTGCGGAGCACAGGCTCCGGACGCGCAGGCTCAGCGGCCATGGCTCACGGGCCCAGCCGCTCTGCGGCATGTGGGATCTTCCCGAACCGGGGCACGAACCCGCGTCCCCTGCATTGGCAGGCGGACTCTCAACCACTGCGCCACCCGGGAAGCCCCCCTCTTCTTTCTTTTTAATTGAAGTATAGTTGATTTACAATGTTGTGTTAATTTCTGCTGTACAGCAATGTGATTCAGTTATACATATACATACATTCTTTTTCATATTCTTTTCCATTATGGTTTATTACAGGATATTGAATATAGTTCCCTGTGCTATACAGTAGGGGCTTGTTGTTTATCCATCCTATATGTAATAGTTTGCATCTGCTAATCTGAAACTTCCACTCCATCCCTCCCTCACCACCCCCCCGCCTTGGCAACCACAAGTCTCTGTGTCTCCACAGGTATTTCTGACACCCAGCCAAGTGTGGGAAGTGCTGCACTCATTTCATAATGAGGAATTCATTCTGCAGCAGGTGTCTGACCATTCTCTCAACACCAGCACTTCAGCTGCACGTTATTTTCCCAAAATCAATAATTGAAATATGAAACTCCTCGCAAAATATCAAGTGTAATATAAATGCATAATGATTGCCAAGGACAAGGATAAAAGTTTCCTTGCCAGAGAAGGAGATGTACAGATTAGAATGCTCACATTCAGATCCGATGCCTATAAGTGATACCCCTATTTTACATTCCACTGCCATGATCACAACTTCTCTTCACCGCCTAATCATCAAAGGGGTCAGACCCACAAGCCATGGAGGAATAGTTTCCAATCACTGTTTAATTTGTTATTGCTGTAACTATGAAATGTGGAATGAGTGTCAGGCTTTAGCAAAATGCCCCCAGGGCTTTTTTAAGTGTTCTGATTGCAAACTATCGCCAGGGCAGAGGCTACAGAGATGGACCCAAAATAGAGAGGAAGCCACTGCCACCACCACGTCAATATTCAGAACAGAGGCCAAAATTCGTACAATACTGGACCTGCTCTGAATACTGCAAAGTAGACGGAGTAAACAAGCATAATCAAACTCAGTCCTTCAGACTTCCTACAAATTTAATTCCAAAGCTATACCAGACCTTAGCCCCATAGCCTCTGAGAAGGACCCGGGGAAAAAAAAAGTATCTTCTCTTTCAGAAATGCACCATGTCCCATGACACTACCTGCTGTAGGATTTTATGCATTTTAAAGGTCCTGCTGAGCTGTATCCGTTTGGTTTTGATCTCATTCACCAAAATATCAGAAAGGTAACGTAGCTCATTGCACCTCTGGCAGATCAAATCCAGGGCGTAATGGTGACTTGCTGCGAGCCTGTGTCCATGTAGTATCACGAACTGGGCCTTTGCTAACAGGTCCTGATTTTTAAGAAAGAACGGAAACAAAAACTGCATGATCTCTTTCTGAATAGAGGGGGAGAAAAGAATGCAATTAAACAAGCATAAATGGTCGAACCAGAGACATATATTGCCAAATATACAGTTTGTTGTCATACTTCTGCTGGCTGCAAAAAAAGCCTCCAGTTACAGTCACTAGCTATGGCAGTGATGTCGTCAGAAGCTCACACACTTCTGGTCACAGAAACAGAAAATTAACCAGCCTGCCCAGAATGTGGATTAGATTTGTTCCTCTTGGTATGTACAGATTTAGAACAGAACCGCATATATCAAATGAGGTACACAAAAGCCAAGTGAAAGCTAAGGGATTTCATATCACTTCAGTCTTGGAAAACCCATTAGGTCTAGTCAGCATCTACCTGAGTACTTTACACACATGAAGTGACCGTCACAGGGTTTCCCTGTCAAAAGGGATCTCAGCAGCCTAGTCTCTACTCTATCAACTACTGACCGTCCCCCAGCCCCACCCAGTATAGTGCAAGATGAAAAAGTTCTGGAGATCTGTTATACAACAACGTGAATACACTCAATGAACTGTACACTTCAAAATGGTGAAGATGGTAAATTTTATGTTGCGTGTCTTTTACCACAATTAAAACTAAAAATTATTCAAAACAAAACAAAACGAAATGAAAACAAACAAAACAAAGCCAAACAAAAAATTCAAAGCTCCCTAGTTTGCAAGCCAGTTTGCCTTCTCTTTCTCCTATACCATAAAGATTTGTAAGTTGCCCCATGATCACAAAGATCTACAAGCACAATTTCAGAACTAGGCACCACAACTGCTGCCTCTCAATTTTGGTTTTTAGATGCTTGTGGTACACCCATAAATCTATTTGTTTGCTGAGAACACACCCTAAAAACAAGGGCCTTACTCTCACATACGAGACAGGAGAGCAAAGCTAGAATGTGCTGAGTATTAAAGCCATGAGTCCAAGCTTTAAGACCAGCAGAACAATGATAGCTGGCTCTTGTGGGTACTTACTATATATCCATATATCCCAGGTACTGTGCTAAGTGTTTTATCTACAGCATCTAAATAAATCCTCACAATCACTCTGAAAAGTAGGTCATTACATCCCCAACGTATAGATGAGGACAACTGGTAAGGCTAAGTAGATCTATCTGTATGAATCTATGTTTGGTTCAATTGCATATATCAAATGATGGTTATTTAAGGAATTATGTTGTTATGTTTCCATCATTTTCAAATACCAAATAGCATTCTTTTTTTTTTTTTTTTTGCGGTACATGGGCCTCTCACTGCTGTGGCCTCTCCCGTTGCAGAGCACAGGCTCCGGACGCGCGGGCTCCGCGGCCATGACTCACGGGCCCAACCGCTCCGTGGCATGTGGGATCTTCCCGGACCGGGGCACGAACCCATGTCCCCTGCATCGGCAGGCAGACTCTCAACCACTGCACCACCAGGGAAGCCCGCAAATAGCATTCTTGATAGACAATTTTCTAGCTTCTTCAAAATGATTTATGCTCTTGTTCCTATTGGTGGGCCTGCAACAGTTACAACTACATAACATAACTGCAGAGTCAACTCAGGCCCACATTGAACAAAACAGAATATAGACCAATATTACTGAACCAATTATACAGATTGTTGCTATGAGAGATTAATCATAATAAGGGTTTATATTACTAAAAAACATCAAAATGTGACTATTATACCCCATAAATATAGAGAACATCTAAAATGTAATCTTACCTGAGAATTTTCATCTAAGTTTTCCAACTTTTTAATTTTTTGTTTTACTTGAGCTATATTCCCTGTTACATCTGCCAACTCTGCTTGTTGGTTTAAAAGAAGTTCAGCTTCACTCACGAGCTAAAAATAAGGGGGAGAAAAAGTCTTAAAAGCGTATAAATTATTAAGCATTTTCCCTTAATAATCAAGTTTTGTAGTAAATGGTAGTAATTAAGAACATCAATATGGAAAAATCGCACATATGGAAAATGTCTTCAGTGATTTTATTCACAGAAATCAATTTAATCTGTTAAAATTTAACCTGCTAGACATCAGTGTGTACTGATGATTTATAAAAGATCACTATGTACATGTAAAGGCATGTGTATATGGACAGGTATGGAAGTATATATACGTGTATATACATGCATATATATTCCCTAGCTCTATGGTGAATGGTTCTAGAAACAAAGACCCTTCAGTAGCAATGAGCACACCTAGCACCCAGATCTTGGTCTTTAATATCATTTCCCAGAAAAAGAAAGTGGGGCTTTGCAGGAAATTGGCTGGTTCCGGGGCTGAAGCAGAGTAGGAATAAGATTAGTTTGGAACATCTCTTTATGCCAGGAAGTAAAGAAGTGATCAAAATGTTTGGACATGTCACAAGGACACAGCAGCCAGGTGGAAACACCAAAACAGTTAAGAACAGTAATGAATTAAAAACTAGGAAGCCATGAGCCCAATAAATAGATAAACACCAAACAGCATTCTTTTTTTTTTTAAACCCCCCTTTATTTATGTATTTATTTGGCCACACTGCACAGCTTGTGGGACCTTTGTTCCCCAACCAGGGATTGAACCCGGGCCCTCAGCTGTGAGAGCGCAGAGTCCTAACCACTGGAATGCTAGGGAACTCCCCCAGACAGTATTCTTGATAGACAATTTTCTAGCTTCTTCAAAATGATTTGTACTCTTGTTCCTATTGGTGGGCCTGAAACAGTTACAACTCCATGACATATCTACACTGAGATATGAAGATCAGCATTTCACAACCATCATACTTTGAAGCAAGAATCATCAATTGATGCTAAACTGGATGGGGAATTTTTGATGAGGAACAAGGTATTTGCATGGCTTTAAATTTTCTCCCCACATATTGTCTACTAGTTGCAAGAGGGAAAAAAGTAACTATACTCTGGAGAAATTCAACAACACTCTGACAGGGTGATCAAAACCCCTACCAACAATGAGGGGCAGATGGACCTCATCTACCTGCAGATGTGATACCCTCCAAAGGAAACATCACTTATGCAGTGTTCTTGCTGGTCATGCGGAGATTAATCTGATCATGAGACAATGTCAGACAAACTCAAAATGGTGAATATTTTATTTTAAAAATGACTGTATTTTTCCAAAATGTCAGTGTCATAAAAGACAAAGAAAGGCTATGGAAATGTTATAGATTAAAGGAGACTAAAGACACATGACAACTTAATGCAATACCCGACTCTCTAGACTGGATCCTGTGCTGAGGGGGGAAAATGATATAAATGGCATGATTGAGTCAATTGACAAAATCGGAATACTGATGGCAGATAATTAGAAAACTATTGCATTATTCGTAAATGTACAAAATTTGATCGCTGTACTGTGATTATGCAAGAAAATATTCCTATTCTGTAGGTTATCTGAAGTTTGAGAATATTCAATTTTTTCTTGTAAGTTTGAATTGCCAATTAAGCCTTTATTTAGTTAATTCCTAAATAGCCAGAACCCACTACGAGAGACAGATCGTGTCAGTGAGATTACAATCCAAGACAAACAACAGCAATACCAATCGGAGGCAACAATGACTTCATAAAACAGACTATAACCACAGGGCAAGAATTTAGCCTGGAGGCAAATTAACATATAAGTAGAGGCGCAATGGGTCTATTCAGGAAAAGTGTTGTTTTTGCATGTGTGTGGTTGGGGAGGAGGGACCGACACAAATAATCTGGAAGGCCCAAGAGCAATTTGACCTATTCTCTCTTTAAGAAAGGTTTCACGGAGAGCACGGCACTTCAAAATCTGAATCACTGGAGGGAAAAGGCTGGTAGTAACTGAGCCTTGGGTTCAGAACGCAGTGCCCCTCCCCCAACTGATTCTGTCAGACGAGTCAGCCACTCATGGGTAGAAACAAGCTGACCACGTGCAAGAGAGAGAAGTGAGTTTTCCTTGGATCCGTGGGAAAATACTATGACAGAGACTGGGAGAAGCTTGGATGCTGACCATTAAAGAAAAGAAGAAAATAAATCCATATGGGATGGATTTTTCAGAAGGATGGAACTAGAATATACTTATAACCTTTTAAATAATGTATAATTAAACATGATTTAATTTCATCCATCAGGCTTTTCACAGAAAATAAATTGCTGGATCAGAAAAAAATGTTTCGTTAGATTATATTAAATATGGTCAGCATAGATATATGGTATTTAAAAAATCATGAAGGGGCTTCCCTAGTGGCGCAGTGGTTGAGAGTCCGCCTGCCAATGCAGGGGACACGGGTTCGTGCCCCGGTCCGGGAAGATCCCACATGCCACGGAGCGGCTAGGCCTGTAAGCCATGGCCGCTGAGCCTGCACATCCGGAGCCTGTGCTCCGCAACGGGAGAGGCCACAACAGTGAGAGGCCCGCGTACCGGAAAAAAAAAAAAATCATGAAGGAAGTTGGTATTATTTCCTTGGAAAGTTATCCCATAGTCCAAAAGCATTTTGTATCTAAAATAAATTTGAATATCAAACATCAGTGTAGATAGCAACTTTATCCCTGTCATCTGTGTTAGGACTTAAGTGCTTTCTCATAAGAAATGAGTTTAAGCCAGAGAAGTAGGTGTCTTGGCATTTTCGAAGCTGTTTTCTTCATTCTAAGTCAAGGTTCACTCACACTTGCCTCTTTTCACCTCTCTGGGGGTATAAATGGGCACCTTGCAAGACTGTTTCTGATGATCAAGGAGTAAGAACCTCCAGCATAATGAGAAACACCGTATCAAGGGAAGTTTTAACTGACCTCTTGAAAATCCTGCTCAAACTTCCAGAGTTGCAGATATTGCTCCATTTTTAGCTGGTGTTTTTCCCAAAATCCATCAAAAGCTATTTCCATATCATGTACTTGAGTGAGCAACCTTAACAAAGCAAAGTCATAATTAAAGCAACGATTTGTGTTGCAGGTATGCAGATAAACGTGGTCTGGATGTTAAGAATTATAGGCAAAGTCACAGCCCATGACATCTGGTCCAGGTAGAGACCATCAATGTCCACAGAACCTCCTCTCTGAGCAAACTAAGCTCCGTGAAACATCTCAGGAAGGAGTTCTCAGATTCCCAGAGGTCCAGGAATACTTTCACACTTAACAGGTAGCAGCAAAAATGTATAATTCCCTTTCAAAGGTATAAAATAAGTAACTCTAAACCCAAAAGAGTACTACTCACTTATTAATAGTTTGCCAGTCACCACAAATTTGCTGATGATTTTCAAGTCTTGAACTCACGGCATCTTGGGCATCAGGCACTTCCAGATTTGTTAGCAGGATTTTTCCTTCTTTGGTTACAGCTGTAATATCCTTCTGTACAAAGGCAAAATAGGATGAATCAGCCTGCTGGGAACCTATTCTGAATGACCTGGGGAAAAGGAAGCATACAGCAACAGCATGCAGAATAGAAACAGCAGTTCTAGAACGGCCTTTGCTTTCATAAGTGAAAAATCAAGGAATACCTCATTACCACAGAATCCAAAAGCCGTGAGGATCTCCAAGAAGGCCTGCCTATTGAGATGGATTTGCAATCACTAATTTTATAAGATCTTTACAGACAGAAGTACCCCATGCTCGGTTTGTAGCCTCTTTCTGTCACAGGTAGAAAGTTCTAATTTAGGGACTTCCCTGGTGGCACAGTGGTTAAGAATCCGCCTGCCAATGCAGGGCACATGGGTTCGAGCCCTGGTCCCAGAAGATCCCACATGCCGCGGAGCAACTAAGCCCGTGCACCACGATTACTGAACCTGCACTCTCAAGACACAACTCCTGAACCCGTGTGCCACAACTACTGAAGCCTGAGCACCTACAGCCCATGCACTGCAACAAAGACAAGCCACTGCAATGAGAAGCCCGCGCACCGAAACGAGGAGTAGCCCCCGCTCCCTGTAGCTAGAGAAAGCCCACACGCAGCAACGAAGACCCAATACAGCCATAAATTAATTAATTAATTAATAAAAAAAAGAAAGTTCTAATTTAATGTGGAAACAACCTAAGTATCCATCAACAGGTGAATGGATAAAGAAGATGTGGTATATATACACAATAGAATATTACTCAGCCATTAAAAAGAATGAAATTTGCCATTTGCAACAACATGGATGGACCTGGAGGGTATTATGCTAAGTGAGGTAAGTCTGACAAAGAAAGACAAATACTGTATGATATCACTTATACGTGGAATCTAAAAAGTATAACAAACTAGTGAACATAGCAAAAAAGAAACAGCCTCACACATACAGACAACAAACTAGTGGTTACCAGTGGGGAGAGGGCAGGGGGGAGGGGCAAAATAGGGGTAGGTAATTAAGAGGTACAAACTACTATGAATAAAATGAGCTACAAGGATACAGCACGGGGAATATAGCCAATATTTTACAATAACTATAAATGGAGCATAACCTTTAAAAATTGTGAATCACTATGCTGTACACCTGAAACGAATATAGTATTGTAAATCAACTATACCTCAATAAAAAAAGAAAGTTCTAATTTATTCTATTCTATTTTGCTAATATTTTTAATGTGCTCCAATAAAGCAGTAGTACTGTAATAAAGACTACCACACTAGAAAGCATACAGTTACAAATAATATTTAATGCATATTCAGATATAGTTAGATACCTTTCCTACAAATCCTTAATTGTTACCAATCACCGCCGGCCAGAAGTACTCTGTTACTTCACGTTTGGATTAATGAATTCACCATGAAGCATGTACTTCTATTCAGAAGGTCTTAACCTTAGAAGGATCTTGATCCTTTAGGGATCTAAGAGTGATCTATCACTCCCTTCAGGAGATGCAAAGGCCCTCTGAAACTTTAAGGAAAAATTTGGGTGCCCATGTATTTTCTGGGAACAGGTTCCAAGATACCAACACGAAATAAGAACATAAACGTTAAGAGCTACTGTTTATGAAGTGCCAACTATGTGTCAAACACTGTTTGACATACATCAGATACTTACTTCATTTCATCCTCACGACAGCCCTACAAGGTATGCATGTATCATCATCAACCCCATTGTACATATAAGGAAACTGAGACTCAGAGAGGGTAAGCAAATGACCAAGTCACTCAACTTGTGAGGGACAGAGCTTTTTTTCCTTGAATAGAGTTTTGCTTTTAGATTATGATTCAAAATTCCCATTTCTCTCCTCTTCTTAACATAAACATGTCACCTCCACATAGAGCTTGTATCTGTCAGTGCCCCCAGCATGCCTGTTATCATACAAAGGACATGAGTTTTACAGGGATGCCTGGTGCTTGTTCAGATCATGCTCAAACTTTTGGGGGAAAGTGAATCTAAAAGCATTTGGTGACTGCCTGAAACGTGACTCGGAATCCTTCACAACACAACCCTCCAGACAACTGGGGAGGAGAGTAAGATCAACTTGCTAGCTATGGTCTATTGTAGAAGACATCAGGAACTAGTACTCTGTGGAAAAGAAAGCTTGTAATCAATTTAGCAATGTTTGGCTCGGTCACAATGCTAGTATATGGCAGAGTTGGGACAAGAAACCAGGCCTCCTGACTCCTCATCAAGTTCTCCTTCTCCATTTCACAGTGTACCTCTGCTGGATGTTGAAACAGAACACCTGTCTGCCTCTTGACCCTCACTCTAGCTTTCCAAATGAGAGGGCCTTTCTATAAGATACAGAATGCATGGCAACAGAAATGACTGTGGATCTCTTATTCTGGAGCAGTGATAAACTATTCTATTTACAAATAAACAGCTGCTCAAGAGAATGCACCATTTAAACAAGGGACACTTCGATTCCACATATCCAGGACATCTTCCTCTTGTAAAGTATTCTTTTTTTTTAATAGTGTGCTTTATAATATATAAATATCTCCTTTGTCTCCCTACCCAGCAATCTGTGTGAAATGGACACTCAACATCTCTCTATCAAAAGAAAGACCATGGGAAATTTTGGTTTGTCCCCTCTATCAGACATACCTTTAACAGGTGGTACCTTTCAGCACGAATTGCAAGGATTTCTTCTATTGCGGGAATATCATCTGGTAGTTCTGTCTCAGCCAGTTCAGTTCCAAAGGACTGTAACATCTGAGCCATGTCTTTCACTGTGAGGGCAAAATTTTCTATAGCCTGTAAAGAGCCCGTGATGCTTTTAATTGTATGGAAGTTCTGCCAGCATATCAAAACCTAGACCAGCAATCGTATTAACTTTCATTTAGGTATGACAGCAAACACATATACTATGAACTCTGCTGAGGAAAGCTGGCAATGCCCTTGACAATCAACTCTAACTTTGCATCTAAGCCCCTAAGAAACTGAAGTGAGGTAGGAAGTCTTCTCAAATGTCTTTTACCTAAACTTCTGTACTTATTTCTCGAACACCGATGAAAACTCTTTCTTAAAGAGGCCATGTAAAGAGTAATTTGTTTTATTCTCTTGCAAAACACAGTGTTTCCTTATTCTATTAAATTCTGAAACTGCAAAATTATTTGATAATAACTTTACTTCTGAAGAGAAATGAGAACATCAAAGCCACTTTATATTTACTATCATTTATGAGCAAGTATTAGCATTTCAAACAAGGCAATGGACTAAGGTGACAGAGGAATATTAGTCACAACAGTTCATTTCAGGTACTGGGGAAGATTTGAAATTGTGACCCCCAAAGGCTCTGCTGCCCTAAAATGTCAAGTAAGGTTGGGTTGTTTATTTTGTTTCCAAAATCAATGACTCAGAGAAAGAAGGACAACATGTAGAGACCATATTAACCCGTTGTTTACCATGCAACTCAAGGTGTCTGCTCTTTTATTTATAGCTTTATAGGTTATTAAAGGCAAGACACTGCTTATTTTGACAATACACTTTCATACGAGTGAACAGGACTGCTGAATGAAAATAAGGATGAGGAAAATAGAATCCTGATTGAATTAAATATCATTATTTCCTTCAGAAGGGTTCCCATATCTCTGGGATTTGGAGTAAAGATTTTTATAGGACAGATTCACACCTGTGAGGCACCGGGCCCTTGCCTATTCGTACATTTCTGGAACAGAAGGCATCTTTGCTACAAATCTAACTGCCCCAGGAGAATCACTAAGCTGATGAGATTAATAAGATTACTTGCATTTTTTGAGGGTGGACCATAGGCCAGGCACAATGCCAAACATTTTACATCTGTAATCTCATTTAATCTTCCTGATATTCCTATGAGGTAAAGTCTTATTCTTCCCATTTTATACTTGGAAAAACTGAGGCTGAGAGAGCTTTTACAACTTGCACAAAGTTATATCCCTAAAAATCAGCACTGCTAGGATTTGAACCCAAACCCTTGGTTTCTTCAAGTTACTACATGGCCACAGGAGGGGGTGGGTAGAGTAGGATCTCCTTACTCCCTATAGGCCTCTCACTCAAATGCCATCCTCAGTGACTCTGCATCATTTCTAGATACTTCCTAGGGAATAAAATCAAGATGTTGAATTATACATGTTTTTGTAAAATAGGAGCCCCAGAAACCTGTTTTTCCCAAGGAGGAAAACAAACAACTCTAGAACTAGATTTCAAAGCTAACACAAACTATAGGCTCTACGGTAAGGGCAAAAGAAACATACATTTCTGAAGATGATCCATTCACTGTGGCAGTACTGCAAGGTGCCGCCTAACTCAGGGGTTAACTGCTCGTCATCAATGTATGTCAGCAAATCACTAACTGAGCTCAGCATAACAACCTACATAAATAAGCAAGAAAGATACTGTTAACTGCCCTCCGTGGCATCCCTCCACACAGCCGTACAATGAACTTTAGCATTCATTTAGCAGAATGTTATCTTTTATAAATGGTTCTAACAATTCTCTCCTGTACATCCCCTCCCACGTGGATATACTACCTTCCCTCAGGGAATAACAGTTGTCATTTACAAAACATTTCTCTGTAAAGTGAAAGTAATCTCCATAGAAACCCAAACACCTGATTCCCCCTGATCTAAAATTTTGCACTGTCAATGGTCAACCTTCTGAAAGAATGTTAAGCCCATAACAAAGTAAAAGGGCTTTCTGCAGTAAATTATAATTTATCAGGAGGGACTGATCTTTGCAAAAGTACCCAAATTTATGAGCACTCTATTCCTAACTCTAAAAACGTATAAAAATATCTTTTGAAAAAAAAATGTTACTCTGAACTAGCTCAGGATGTAAGTTCATGGGAGTTCAAATACATAAAACACACACTCATTTTTTTCTCTAAAAATAAAATGTCCTGATTTTATACACATGCACACATACATATATACACATACACAACATATGTGACATACATCTTTTTCAAAAGGAACTGCTTTGTTACAAGTTGATTAATCTTTTCCTCTATTTTAACAGTAGGAGCAGAAGACTTTTAGGCATTTTGATTTTACATTTTGGGAAGATAAATTCTATTTTTTTCTTTTACATGCTCTGTGACCACATGTAAAACATCAGTAGCATGGTGCAAAGTCTTCATGAGAAAGGGACAAAACATTTAAATACTCTTACTGGTAATTTGAGTATGAAATCTTCCTGACTAAATCGAAATCCAATGTCTGTGAAAGTTCGTTGGAGAAAACTGGTAGGACGAAGGACCAAAACCAAGTGCAAGTTCCCAGGGAAGGAAGCCTATAGAAAGACCACAGGAAAGCAAGAAAAAATTGTCAAAACATGCATTCAAGTGAGCACATGGCAGAAAATATATAGTTAAAGAAAACAAATTCTAAAGTCATAAAAGCCACTAAAAGGATAAAACTTTAAAAAATGGATATTGATAAAATCTAAAAACACAAAAATAGAAATAAAACTAATGTAAGGTCATCAGGTCAGATCCTTGCAGTTCTCGTGGCCTGGAATTTTCTCACACTAAAGTCAATCCCAAGTTATGAAAAATTATACTCTTAAACTTCATTTTAAACTTAGTTGTTTGCACTCAAATTGCATTTAATCCCTGTAAAACAGAATTAGGAGGCAGGTTTCTAGGATAACCCTAAATGCCAAAGGGAGCTGAAATATTGAATACCTGCAGTAAACAATGGAAGAAAACTATTTTATGGACTCACATTTTTAGTTCAGTCAAGCAACATTCACAGAATATCTTCTACGTGTCTACCCCATGTATTTAACTGAATGATTATCAGGCACTGTTAACACTTGGTGTACACAAATTAATAAAATATAGTCCCTACCCAGCTTGCAAGAAAATGACAATCTAATAGTAGAGTCCATTAGTATCATTTACTCTATAGGACGATAAGTTGATAAATGAAACAAGGGAATTAGAATAATATACAACAGGAAGTGGTAGCACAGAGCATCCTAGACCTAGGAATGTCAAAAAGGTCTCCCATAAAGAGGAATAAATTGGATTAGAATCTTGTTCTGGTGCACCCATGTTTCCCAGCTTCTTAGAATACTGGCGCATAGTAGGTGGTCAAGAAATAATCATTAAATGAAAGAATGCAAAAGACAAGGAGGGCACTATGCAGAATTTGCAAGGGGTGGAATAGTATAGCCTGATATAAATGATAAAACACCACATATCAAATGCTTACTGTATACGAAGTATTTTGCCAACATTATCACAGTTCCTCTTCATAATAATCCTGTGAATTAGTTAGGCTATCCTCTTTTACAAACAAAAAATAGTGAGGCTTGTAGAGTTTAAGTATAACTTGACCCAGCTGGTAAAGTCTGAGTCGGCACCTGAGTCTGCCCCACATCAAGAGGTCCCAGTCCAGAAAGCTAGAGGAAAATGCTGATGGGAGTGGAGGGGTGCAGCAATGGGAGATGGTGCTAGAAAGATGAGCAGGAGCCAGATCAGGAAAGACCTTGGGTTTTTTCCTGGCGGCAAAGGGAGACTCAAGAGTTTTTAAGCAGCAGAGCAACACGATCAGATCTGCATTTTAGAAGGATCACTTTGGCTTTGGAAAAGGACAGGATTTGGACAAGAGTGGAAGCAAACAGATGAGCCTGAAGGCTGAACAGTCCTCCAAGCCAGGGATGGTGAGTTTCTGAACTGGAGCAACAATAGCAGGGATGAGGGTAGAATTTAGGAGGTACTCTCTGCAAGGCATGATGACTGGCTGTGTCTGATGAGAAAGGAAAGACTAGGACAATCAATTTCCAGATTTTTGGCTTGAGTAACTGGGTGAATGGTACGACCCTCACTGACATGGGAACACAAGAGAAGCAGGTTTTCAGGAGGGGGATATGATACTGATTCCCATTCCTTGACCTGTTGGAAGGGTCATTAGGACAATCTGATGATGTCCATCGACAAATGGACATACAAGTAAGGAGGGAAAGAAGCCTACACTGGGAATGTAGAGTTCGGAGTCATCAGTCTCAGAACAGTGGGTTAAAGCGTAATAAAGCAAAATATGTCCAAAATGTTTAAAATACAGTCATCTTTTAGGAATGCTGGAATATTAATAATTGAAGAAAACTATAAAACAAAAATTAATAAGATACTGTGGAGGCAGGGGTATATGGGAACTCTACTTTCTGCTCAATTTGCTGTGAACCTAATCCTGCTCTAAAAAATAAAGTCTATTAAAAAAAAGAATAACTTTCATAGAGGGATAAGACCTAGACTCTGAAATGACATTCAAAACTGGAGATTTTTAAAATTCAACTTGAGATGATGATAAAAACATAAACAAGTGGCGATGAGAACTACAGTCAGGGAAAGAGAACTGAGTGTGATACAAATAGGTAAAAGAAAGGAGCACAAAATTAAATCAATAAACTAAACAATGATTACAAATAGACACAAATCGGGATGGCTATCTACCTGAAAACTCCTCTAGGTGGCCATATCTGTACTACCCTCTCCCTTCATGAGAAACTACTTCCCCTCCCCTCAAAATTCATATGTTGAAACTTAACCCACAAAGTGAAGGTATCTGGTGGTGGGAGCTTCAGGAGATGATTAGGGCATGAAGGTGGAGCCCTCATGAATGGGATTAGTGCCCTTACAAAAGAGACCCCAGAGAGCTCCCTCACACCTTATGCCATGTGAGGACACAGAGAAAAGATGGCCATCTATGAGCCAACCAGGAAGTAGGCTCTCACCAGACACCGAATCTGCTGGCACCTTGATCTTGGACTCCAGACTCTAGAACTGTGAGAAATAAATTTCTGTTGTTTATAAGCCACACAGTCTATGGTATTCTGTTATAGCAGCCCATAAGGACTAAGACAACCTCCTATTATTCTTTTTTTTTAAACAAATTTATTTGTTTTATTTATTTATTATTTTTGGCTGCGTTGGGTCTTCGTTGCTGCACGTGGGCTTTCTCTAGTTGTGGCAAGCGGGGGCTACTCTTCGTTGTGGTGCGCGGGCTTCTCATTGTGGTGGCTTCTGTTGTGAAGCACGGGCTCTAGGCGTGTGGCCTTCAGTAGTTGTGGCACGCAGACTTCAGTAATTGTGGCTCGGGGGCTCTAGAGTGCAGGCTCAGTAGTTGTGGCGCACGGGCTTAGTTACTCCGCGGCATGTGGGATCTTACCGGACCAGGGCTCAAACCCGTGTCCCCTGCATTGGCAGGCAGATTCTTAAGCACTGTGCCACCAGGGAAGCCCAACCTCTTATTATTCTTAATATTGGTTTCTAATGAGAACTGTTCTCTTTCTTCATGACCTTGCCCTTCTAACACACAATGATTTGAAGTGGGATGAAAATTTAATGTAAAAAGTCCCACACTAGGGTTTTTCAAACTAGTGCTGAGGGAAGGAAACTTTGAGGATGCAGTTCCAGAGCTACTGATAGCCATGACCCCTGCTGCTAGAGGAAGCTTATTCCAAAGAACAAAGCCAACAATGTATAGAGAACTGGAAGTAGAGACAGAGAGTCCCAATGATAATGTGTATCCTACCATCTATTATGCACATAATGTCTATTATATTTTATGCTAAGAATGGTACATACTTGCCATAGTTATTATAAGAATTAAAAGAAATAATGACTATCAAGCTACTCTGTCAACTCTAAAAAAGTTAATAAGATAGTTTTTTTAATTTATCTTGGGTTCTTGGACCTAAAGAAGAACAAGCAGACTTAGGTAGAAAACTTTTTCGGGATATGGATAAAGGCTTGCTTAAGGGGAAACTCTGACAGAGACTTGTGAGAACTCTGGACCTACTTCTACACTGACAGCACTAAGTGTATTTCTATCCTATTCACTTTAGGAGTTAAGCCTTTCCTTCTCCTTCACATGGGCATATTACCAGCACAATTATTATACTTAACCTGCCTTGCCCCAGCTTATTTTTTCACTTTTAAATGAAATCGAAAGCATCCTACTTTTGCCAACACTTAAAGCACTATTACTTTTATTGTTTCATGGATTCTAGGTTGATCTGCTCTCATTGTCTTTTTGTCTCTGACTTTCCTTAATGTCATATTCTCTGGTATTGCATTGGAAATCTCTAGATGCAACACCCTGGCGATGACTAACTTAAAGCCTGGAATACTGACCCACCTCCAAAATTGGCGGGGGTGGGGTGGGGGTGGTGATACTATGGGAGCCGAGAAGACCACGTGGCAACTCTCTGCCCTGAGGTCAGGCCCTGGTCTCTAACCTGCCACTCCTAGGAGAACAAGCAGCCAGGCCCTGGGACAGCTGATCACACAGCAGGGAACAAAGTAGAGAGGAGAGAGAAGCAGAATCACTGTTCACAGCGTCCATGGGGAAGAGAGTTCAGGCAGGGTTTGCGGGTATTCAGCTGCTCCTAAGTCAGGGGTTTCATGTTGGCTGTTTTACTAAATCAGTTATTCCATCTATTTGATAAAGTGGCTTATCCCAAACATTGAAAGCTGAATAAAATGCTTCTAAAGATATTTCTACATTCTAAGGAGATCATTCTCAAGTAAAACTTCCTGATTATTTTATCATACCTTCTCCTCCCTTAATTCCTTCAAAATGTTTAGTGATTTGCTTATCACAGAAAACCTATAGGACTTCCCTGGTGGTCCAGTGGTTAAGACTCCGAGCTCACAATGCAGGGGGTCTCGGTTCAATCCCTGGTCAGGAAACTAGATCCCACGTGCTGCAACTAAGACCCAATGCAGCCAAATAAATAAATAAATACATATTTTTAAAAGCCCACAAATATTTGCATTTCTAAAGAAAATGCCCTATCAAGGATGAACACTTCATTTATTGCCTGTATAATTACATTTGCAATGTTGTTCCTTATAGGATAATTTTAGAATCTTTATTGAGCTGCCATGCAAATCTTCCTAGAATACATGGATTCTGTTAACCCAATAGCTACTCTCAAATCTAAGCCATTTGAAGGAATAAATAACTTGTAGGCAACAGCTATTATTTAGTAGGCAAAACTACTAAACAATTGGGTGGCACTCAAACAATTCATGTGATTTGTCAGTTTTTTTTTAGAAAACTAAATCATACAGTTCAGACCAGGCATATTGTTTCTATGCCTCACATGCATTAGATCCCATGTATGAATCCCAGTCCCACTCACTTACCCAAATTTAAATAGGTGCCAAACTAGTTATAGTAAAACCACAACCTCATGTGAATGACTTTTAATAGCTTCTCTCCAGCATAATATATATATATATATACACACACACACACACACACACACACATGTGCATATATTTACATGTATTCAGGACCCCTCAAAGCCTTAAGGTAGGGACAGGAGATTGGCTAGCTGGCCATGGGTGGGAGTGTTGCGTTTTATTGAATGACTATTATGAGAATTATCCTCATTATGATATTATGACATCATACTAAGTATTTTACATGCAACAGGTTCTTTTATCCTCATTTCACAACTAGTCAGTTCCAGCTAAACGCTGTCATGTGGGAAGGTGGGCCCAGCTCTGCCAAATCTGTGATTTCTCAAAAGCCAGAAATCCAGACTTCTGTGGGAAACACAATTTTCAAAGATGGGAAACAAATGGAAAGTTTGTTAAAGCACTGGATGGTCTCAACAAAACACATGTATGGACTACCAGTTTGCAACCTTGGAACTAAAGCTTCATACATCTGAACCTGGGCCAGTATCAACGCTCTGTCCACTTCTCTGGCTGTGATCGCTGGCTATGAGAATCTGGAGGGGACAGGGCACTCTTGAGAAATTTTAACCTGAAAGGCCATTTTGGCTTTAGGGTCAGTCTGCATGTGTTTGCATGTGAGCATACAAATAGGTATAGAGACAGATTCTATTCTTTATATACAGATGTTTGCATAACTAAAAGATTCAAGATAATCTATTTTAAAGCCGCTATTGAAATGAACATTCAAACAGCATATCACATATCATAAACAGGATCAGATGCACATATCTTATAGCAAATATAGCGCAAGCCCCCTGAGGTTTCCCATTCGGTTTGGGGAAACTACATTTCTACATTCTCTGGTATGCTGCCTTAAAGATCTCTAATCTGGATGGTTATATAAACATGAAAAGGCACAGTTCCTATTTTCTCCAAAATCAAACCCTAGATTTTCAAGCTATAAATCATTTTTGAGAGCCTGTCAAAAAAGCAAAAAGATGTGAGCAAGGGTCAGCCTTGTTTTCTTTTATTGCTTTCTTCTTTACCAAAAAAAAAGCATGCAGCATGAGAGAGGAAACAGCATTGGTTTTAGGCACTGGTTGCAGGCTTTTTTTTTTTTGGAGTTCCAACATGTGACTGCTTAAAGGCGCCTCAGTAAAAATGAACATGCTGCCTGTCTTCATAGGGCTCAGAGCCATTTCTCCCGTTTCTGAGCACGGCCCCACCCCAGCCCTCCGCAGCAGCTCCGACCGGTTCTTCAAGTTAAGGCGCACAGAATTCGTTTTCTCTCCCCTTCCCCTCCTGGAGAAGACATTTACTCCCTTCTCCTCATGCCTGTCTTCAGATCACCCAGTTATATGGCCTCACGGCAGTTTGGACAGCAATAACAATGACAAAAGGCATCGCTTTTTCACTACTGAAGTCTGGAAATTAACCTTGTTTAATATTCTTTTGTGCGGCATCTCAGACAGGCAATTCATACACCCCCTGCTCGCTTTTCAGTTATTCTAGTTATTTCTTTAAAAACGCTTACAGTGGCTGATGCCACATAAAAATTTGATTATTTTACTATGAAAACAATTTATATTCCTAGAGCTTTTTCTTTGCATCCTTAGGGCAGAGAAATGCAGTCACAATAAGAGGGAAACCAGGCCAGTCTGAATGCTAAGGACAAGCTCTTTCCTGGACCCTTAACCCTTCCCAGGACACGTACTTAACGCACAGGCTGAATGCAAACTCAGACTTGCTGCCTGGCATTTAGGAATAACTTGACCTTGGCATCTAGAAAATAGGACAAATACTAACAGCAAAAACAAATGTTTGAAACAATTTAGCATCGTGGAGCCTACTGAACAAAACTATTATAATTTCATATTACTATAGTTACAGAATATAACTGTTACAGAATATAAAATACTGAATTGTTGGCAATGTGACTGACCTCGATAAGGTCCACACTATCACGTTAGAATAAGCTGGGAAACATCTCGTGACCTCAAACTACAGAGAAGAGTTTCCAAGGCCGTGAGCTACTCCCGCACTCTTCCCACATACCCCACCCTTAAAGAGTATAGAAAGGAAGAGTTACTCCCCAGATAGCCAAATAACTTGCCAAGTGATCTCAGGAGTGGGACAGTCCCAGGCAATACTCTTTTCCTTGTGATTCGCCCTTCTTGTCCCATATCCATTCTCAACCCCCTCACTTGTTCACACTCATTGCAATTTCCACCAAGTAGCCAGTTTAAGCCTCTCTTTGGACTTTAAATCCGCTGCTACCATCCTTCCAGGTGCTACCTATCATAGCCTCTAGAATCAGCCCAACTCCAGAGATCCTTCCAAGTCAAACTATGGTGTCACCAACCGAGTTGCAAATTTTTCACTCTGGTCAGCCCCTATGCATGCAAGCAGAACAAATTTGTCTTCCACCATAGTTCTGGGCTTCAGGCTTAATCCAATCAATTTCATTTCAAGCTAGCTGTTCATAGGGACCACTTAAAGTAATTCATTTGAGAGAAAAAGAGAAGAAAGAAACCAAGAAAGGTAATAGACACATATGCTCTTCCTTAAGGTCCAAACAAACGTCATCTCCTTCGTGAGCCCTTCCCTACCAACTAGAAGTCCTTTCATAATAGTTATTTAATAGTTATTTATGAACATGTCCTACCTTCTCTACTAGAGTGAAAGCTCCTTCAGCTCTGTAGCCATTCCATGTTTACCTTTGTAACCCATGTTGTGTGTGGCACAGTACTAGATATATCTATTCACTGAGTACTTGTGTGCTGTATTAATTTGTGTGTATATTAAGGGATGTGCATCTACACGAAACAAAGTTCAGAACTGAGAAAACATCTATGCATATAAAGGAATTAGGAACTTTCTGAAAGCTTAAGTAAATTACTTTTGATAACATAAGTACTAATGTCAGTTGCACCCAGTATTGCAAAGCATATACACAGGCATCTCTTGTGCACCATGAATTGTCTGTTAAAAGACTGAAGCTATTATTCCCATAATACAAAATCACGTGTAGAGCTGGAGATAAAAGATTCATATCCTAAACTGTAATTTTTAATATACCATTTTGTGCCAAGAGCTTTATTAGAAAATAAACCGTTTACTCACCCATTGATGTTACTGTCATTCAACAACAATAAAATTCTTACTGGTTTATTTCCCTGATCTTACTTTTGATTCCAAGTGTCATTTTTTTCTATGACTGATTTTCACTTTCTTATTTTTTGTGTGTTGTCTTGATTATTTAAATAAGCAAGTATTATATTTTAAATCATAACATCAAGAACATTACCTTAAGTTTGTTTTTTTTTTTTTTTACCTTAAGTTTTGAAAGAAAAAGAGTAGCCCTGAAAACCTTGCTGATGACCAGTTAGTTATCAAATTAGCTAGTGTTACTTCGTATCTCTCCAAAATACATCTAAATATCCCTTCAGAAATTTGCTGGGAATTTAGTATACAAGTGAACCAACGATGGGAAAATTTGAAAATGTATCTGAAAGGAGAGATTTCTAAATTCTAGCTTATAAAGAACAGTGAGTCATTTTTTTTCCTTTAAGAAACAGTTGTCAACAGGCTAGAAATCTGCGTCTTTCAAGTTTGAATATGGGGAAGAAATGAAATCAGAAAGATTTCAGATCATCAGACTTCAACATTTTTTCACTTGTCCGGTAACACCCAGGAAGGGCTGCCTTTTTAAATGCTGATGAAGTCGTCTCCAGGTCTGTCCATGATATCATACTCTACTTGACCATGGTGAAAGGAAGGACGAATCCTTTTGTTAGATATTATTTTAACTGGTCACTTAAAGCTACTCTGCCCAACGATTCAAAATTGCTCATACAGTCTTGAACAAGTACCATGATGGATGGTGCTTCCTCATAAACTTGATCACGTTTAGATTTTGAAATTACATTCTACCTCCTTGGCCTTAACATTCCCCTATGTCCGTATCACAGGAATCACATCAATGCAGTCCATGCAAACACAAGACTCCATTCTCGCCCTCTGTCCTTAAAAGCCCCATTCAGCAGTTTGTGCTATAGCACCATGCTGCCGCATCCCTGCACTTGAACTTGGGAATAGGCTTTCCAGGACTGCAGGCAGAGCCCTTACCGCATTCCTTCTGAACCTCATCTTGCCTCTCGGGGGAGTTGCTTCTGCCATCTCGCCTATACACAATAACACTCTTCTTTTCCAATTGTCAATGCCACATTGATGAAATATGAGCCGCTTCTTAGGTAGTATTTAAAAGCGGCAGCCAAAAATCTCTATCAAACAAAGCTACCGTAGCTGCTTCCATTACCACCGTGGCAGCGCTGCAAAAAAACCACTATCCCTGATTCGTCAGCTGACAGAGCCTTCCCTGCTGCTCATTGTAATTCAGAGTCGACACATTCCCCCAATTACTTAGCCTGATTGAACCTCATGGATTAGCTGGTGCTGGACTGCTCAAGAAGATCAGCCTCGTCCAGGGAGTGGAGGAAGGAAAAAAAAATGACTCTCCTCCTAGGGGCTAGATGGGACTGGCTTTCTCCTCTGCGCAATTTGATTTTTAAGGTGGAATGCTAAGAATCTTTGTGAAGGTAGTATTAACTGATATCTTTAATCTTGTCCTACCCTGGTCTGTAACTTGAAATTCAATTCTGTTTGTTTTTTTTTTAAAATTAAATTCTATTCTGGGTTTAAGCCTTGTGAAAGGTTAATAGCTTGTGAAATTTTGTCCTGATGATAATCTAGAAAGAGCAGAACGTGCAAACTTTCTAAGATGGATAGGATTCTCTCCCAAATGAACATTTCCCCAAAATGTCTAACTAAAAAATAAAAAATCTTGTCTCTTATCATTATGAAGTATAGCCTAACTGCATAGTTTCTTTTGGAATCTAGAAATTAAGATCTTCAAATTGAATTATATAATTACTTCATAGACACTAGTTTAAAATAATGTACTAAAGACAGTTAGACCTATCTATACAATGGCCATTTTCACCAGAAATTCTTTCTGAATGTCAACTTTTGTTCTTGAAATTGGCTTGCATTCAATATTTACCTCTATTGCAAACAGTGTCCAATGGCTATTAATGGTTGAGATATAATTAATGTGCTTTTGAGTATGGGTATAGAAGCTCTACCATAAGCAGAAACATTTAAAATGCTAAAAAGAAACAACGCTTAAACTAATCTATAGCCAGTTACATGTCATCGTCACCTGCCGTCCCCCCACCTCCCACTCCTGCCCGACTGTTATGCAAGTAAAGCGACCTTGGGCTCAAAGCTCTTTGTTGGGCATACTTCACACTTCTCCCCTGAGAGAGCATTCCCTAGGGAAACAGAAAGGGGAGCATCACCTCCCCTTTCTGTTGGGGTCAACAAAGTCATTATTCCTTTGTTGACCCCAAATCAATAGTATCAAGACCCAATTTTGTATTTCTCTTTTGGGAAAAACAAGACCTCTGTTCTAAGCAATCTATTTGATAAATAAAAATAAAATTTACCAAAAAACTGATGCCATGTGCCAACCAGTCACTCAATGAAAATCAATCTCATCAAGCAGGTAGTTTTGGCCAAAAGAAAAAACGCTGGGCTGGGTGATTAAAAAAATGTTTTATTGTAACACGTGCTATATTTAGTATTAAATAATCTATTATTGTCATAAACTAAAGTCTGCTCAATAAGCCCAAGGACCGATCCTAAAGGCCAGGGCACAATAAATGCCTTTTATATGATTCAGCCCATTGATAGGGCTCAATAGTACCCGGACGCCAGATGTACTCTCTCCAAAGGAATTTTTACCTTTTTCTAAAAAAAAATTTAATGTATTTGTCTATCCACATGTCATTTAGAAAATGATAGGAAGCAGCAGGTGGAAAGGTCACCAACTGCAGTTCATGAAAATTCAATTCTTGCTCCTGACCTTGAATTCAACATGTAATCTTCCCAAAATGCGTATATCAATGTAATTCCCTCACCTATGGGACAATTATAATGATACCTGCCCACAGGAGTTAATCAGGAAATGAAGAGAATCAACATTACTTAATAAATGTGAATGCCTTTGAAAAAGCAAAAATGTATTATACAAAATCGAGGTTTTACTATTTTATTTTGGTAACTTGTATGAATGTGGTATTAACTCTTCTCTTCATTGCTTAGGATTAAACATTTCTGTTATAAAAAATAAACAAAAAACTACCTTGCTGACTTGCCCAAGATGAGGAATAATTCCTACTGGGTATGAGAAGAATAATGATCTCATTCATTTTACCATGTGAGTGCCAGTGTATTTCTTACACTCGTCAGCAAGTTAGTAGAGCAAAATGAACACTGGCTCAGAAGTCCAACAACCTAGATTTTTGTCTTGCCTTCACAACTAAACCAACTGCCTCTGCTGGCTGTGGCCTCCCGCGTGAGTCCGGAGACGAAGGAAGAATTTCAGATGGCTGATGACATTGGACTCTCAAAGAAAAACATATATTGATTCCCAGCTACTCTGGTCTGATAGAGGAAGTTGACTGCACGGCACTTTTGCAGACAGCCCCACTCTTACCAGCTCGGGAGGAGTCTATGGGTTCCTCACCTCCCTCTTCTTCTATGAAAGAGAAGTGTCAGACAATATGCACATGAGCATAATAATGTAAGAGATCATCTTGGCTGTGGGCAGAATTGCATCTCTCATATTGTCTCCTTTAGGGAAACTGTTTTTTCTCTCTGGGTCTTGGAGAGCTGGGGACTAGCTTCCAATAGGGACAACATGTCATTTTGCAGGTGACTCCCTTCCCTCTCTACCCCAGGGGAAAGAAAAGTCTAGAAAGATACACACCGAAATGTTAAAAAGTGCTTATTTCTGGACGGTTCGATTACTGACTATTGTTTTAAACCTTCTTCTTTATACTTTTCCATATATAATGAGTATACAGCAACACAGCTATTTCCATTTTTAAAACAGTTCTCATAAAAAAACTGCCTTGCTTTGAAAGGCATAGGGGACCATGAATCACTTCTCACTCAACTTGAACCATTGACTACTCATTCTTTCCTATTAGGTTTTATTTTGGGTAGAGTTGGTTAGCTCAATCTCCTCTACCAATTCGCCTCTCTAGTTTTCCACCTCCCCATTCCATCTATTTTTATTGTCTCCATCAGTATCAAAATAAGCTGTACCCCACAAACAGAAAGTATAATGCAAAACAAAGTCAAGAAGTTACTGTAGAATACAAATGTAAAACAGTTAGCTAGCGGGAAGCAGCCGCATAGCACAGGGAGATCAGCTCGGTGCTTTGTGACCACCTAGCGGGGTGGCATAGGGAGGGTGGGAGGGAGGCTCAAGAGGGAGGGGATATGGGGATATATGTATGCATATGGCTGATTCACTTTGTTGTACAACAGAAACTAACACAGCACTGTGAAGCAATTATACTCCAATAAAGATCTATTTTTAAAAAAAGAAGTTACTGTAGAATAAATTGGTACTCACTGAGATTTTTTGGAGAGAGATTTTGAGAGAAGACCAGGTATCCAGTCTTCGATCAAGAATAATGGTAAATCGGGAGTCAGATCCATTTTGCCTACAAGATGAGAGGAAATACTCTGTTTTTCTTAGTAATAACCCAACTTTGCTAGATATGTCCTTACTTCTGATTATTTCACTTACATGTGATGTCTTGCCTGAGGACAGATTTGGAAAGTTATCACAAAGTGCTACAATGGAAAGCCAATTTAATTCCATATTCCACTACTCACTATTTAAAATTTCTTTTTTGTCACTAATGTCAATCATTTAAATAGGCAAGTAATAGTGTCATGCAGGTAGGCCACTAAAATGGATTCAGAATACTATGATTTGGGGCATGGGAAAACCTTACAGACAGCTGTCCTTCATGACGTCAGATGTAACTTCACGGCAATCCATCAGGAGTCAATGATCCATTCATTCATTCAGAAAAACACTGTTAAATACATATTCCTACCTCTTGCCTGCTCCTTGAGGGAAGGCAGTGTAATGGATAATAAAACTTTTATTTGCCCTAAAAAGACCACTTTCAAGCTTTAAGGGGTGCCGTGTAAATTTAGTTTTCTGGGATTTGATTTTTGTTCATGAGCTTCTTCACAATATTATGATTTTAGATTCCTGCCTTCTTAGTCTTCAGGATTAATAACCAGAAAATGTTTCCTTTAAAAACTTTGTTTTCAACCTAAATAAAATCTGTAAGGAAGCTTTTGAAACTTTCCCCTTAAAGCATTCTCATCTCAAATGATTTCTAATATCAAGTAACTCCTAATCCATTCTAATATCACTTTTGAGTCTATTTAACTTTCAGTCTTCTTATTTTATCCTTGGAAGAAATGAAGAATAGCTGTCTAGCTACTGGCTAGTGAGAGTTCCTTTTAGGCGAATTAAAGGCTTTATGTATGATCATCATTTTTAACCTATGTTCTTCTGCATGGGGACAAATACTTCTAGGCCTCCAATTTGGTTTTCATAGAGCCTCAGTATAATTTTTTTTTTTTTTTTTTTTGCAGTTACGCGGGCCTCTCACTGTTGTGGCCTCTCCCGTTGCGGAGCACAGGCTCCGGACGCACAGGCTCAGCGGCCATGGCTCACGGGCCCAGCCGCTCCACGGCATGTGGGATCTTCCCGGACCGGGGCACGAACCCGCGTCCCCTGCATCGGCAGGCGGACTCTCAACCACTGCGCCACCAGGGAAGCCCTCAGTATAATTTTTATAGCAATTTAGGTAGCTGTCAGCTTTCCCTTCTAAGTTATTTCTTATCTACTCTGAAGGTGAGTCTTATGATCATTTATAATAACAAAAGCCACACTAAAACACCATTTTCCTGTTACTACATTCAAATGGGTAGCCAATAGAAAGCAAACTGAAAAAGAATGTAATGAAATGCTATACCTTGCAACAGACGTCAAGTAAGTCAGCACTTTTGCTATCACCTCTTCTGGTATGCATCTGAAATTACAATTTTCCGGAAACGTAATGATCCAAGCATTGTCCTTTCCCCGGCCACCTAAAATAGTATAAAAAAACAAATTAGCATTTATGTGACAACAATGCAAGAAAGAAGATTTTAGATTTGAGAGGGGTGGTTAGAAGACAGTCTAGGGCCAATGCAACTTTTATAAGGATGATGATCTCCACAGAAACCAAAATGGCACCATGCTCCTGCTGAAGTCTAAAAAGTGGCAGGGTGGTTTTGAAATAAAAAAGGAGAAAGAAAGAAAGGGGGCGGGGAGACAGAGAGAGAGAAAGAAAGAAAGAAGAAAAGGAAGGAAGAAAGAGAAGGGGGAGGGAGGGAGGAAGGAAGGAAGAAAGAAAAGGAAAGAGGGGAGGGAGCTCCGGAGTAGAGAAGGCAAAATGAGAAAAAATTTCACAGAATGTGTATAATAAATGCAGTTGAAAATAGAGCTGATCACTCATATTGGACAACCATGGGTTTTGGGAAATAACTGTTTCTATACCAATGCTATGAGCCTAAATTCAAAGTGAGTCACTGACAGCTTGATAACAAGTGGAAACCTTGATAAAATTGACCACTTAGAGTCATGGTGAGCATGAAAAGAGTATAGGATACAAACTATAGGAAATAAGTGATGTTCTAACTGATTGGTGGAAGAAACAATATAAGCAATGGAATAGGAATCTTACTAATGCAAAGAAAGAAAGACCACAAATTCTCCATGGGTTAAAATTCAGTGTGCACCCCACTCCACAGCCCTCTACGCAGCCTGGAGGATTGAGAATGAAAGCCACCTAGTGCAGGGATGAGCCTTACATGTGCCTAAGGTCCCACTCTGTAGTCAGCCTAACACCTGGGCACAGAGTGGGTGCTCAATACATATTAGTGCTAAATGGAAGTTGAAAGATTATTTTAGGGGAAAAGTTGTACTGTGGCGCTTGAATTTAGCTTGCTAAAAGAATTTTTTTGAGAGGTTTAGTTGTAATTCTTATTTGGCTAAATTTAAGTGAATAAAGGTACAGGATATAAAAATATTCAATATGCAATAAAACTATGACAAAGGCAAAGGAGAGAAAGTAGAATGATAAAGCAACTAATTCCAAAAGAAAGCAAAAATGGAGGGAAAAAAACAAAGAATAGGACAAATAGAAAACAAATAGTAAATGATAGGTTTAAACTGAGCCATGAATAATCACATTAAATGTAAATGATTTTGACACCCCAATTAAAAGTTAGAGATCGTCAAATTGGATAAAACAATCAAGACACAACTATATATTGCCTACAAGAAACACACTTTAAATATAAAGGCACAAAATATATATATATATATATAAAGGCACAATGCATTAAAAGCAAAAAGATGGAAAAAGATATATCATGCTAAGTAGTCAAAAGGAAGGTGTCTAATTTTAGACAAAGAAGATTTCAGAATCAAGATTAAGAAGATCACTTGATAATCAAACAGCAGTAAATTCATCAAGAGGACATAACAATCCTAAGCGCTTATGTATATAACAGAGCTTCAAAATACATGAAACAAAAATGGATAGAGCTGCAAGGAGAAATAAACAAATCCAGAATTTTAGTCAGAAATTTCACCACCCCCTCAATAAGTGATAGAACAAGTAGACAGGAAGTTCACTAGGAAACAGTACACCCGAATAGCAATCTCAGCACTGTGACTTAATTTACGTTTCTAGAACACTCCATCCAACAAAAGCAGAACACATATTCTACACAAGTGTACTTGGGAAAGATCAAATTCATTCCTTGCCTTAATCTTTACCAACGGAAACTGAAGGGAGGTCCCCATTCCCATAGTATCTGTTGAATCAAACTAGACCAAAGTAATAAATCAAATGACGATAAATCTTTATAACATTCTAGACTTAAAGAGCAGGATGAAGAAAGATAATCATGGAAAATGATGGCACCCACCCAAGAATTTTAAAGGAACTCAAAGGAGAAACTGTACAACTCTGAACCAAGAGATTAGCCAATCATGAAACAAAGGGCCTCTATAGGTATTGTATGGTGTAGAACTAGGAATATAAATAATGTATAACATATAATGCTCTCTCTCTCTCTATATATATATTATATATAATATAACTTAGACTTGCCAAGCAACACTCAGGCAAACTATACCTGTCAAAGGAAAGAATGTTGGTTCTTGTTAAGGACAGATTGTCATTGACTAATCTATAAACCGTTATTACTGCTGAGTACCTACAAGTGCTATACTAGGTAGTAAACATGCGAGAAAAGAACAAGGGAGATATTTATATTCTGAATTGGGGGTTTTCAGTATTTTTCCCATTGGGAACCCTTTCTTCAAAAGAAACGACAGGCATAAGCATTTTTTAAAACAACTAGAAAATTCAGATAAGGAAAGAAGTTGTGGAGCGGGATCTAGGTCTGGGAACAGGTCCTGAGGGTGGTTCTATTTGGAACACAGTTGGAAAAACACTAAGAAGCTTCAGTAAAATCCCTGAATCTCAACAGTGAAAGCATACCACACATTTATACCACTTCTAAAATAAAACATAAAACCACATTAATTAAGTCACCACAATTACCGCTAATTATAATCATTAAAGCAGAGGCCAGATTGAAGTGTCCAATTAGGATCATCTGTAAAGTAAATGTGTGTTTAGTAAACCGAGCATGTAGGTATCATTTCAGAAGAAATAATTAAACTACTTAAAAGGAATAAGATGGTCTCTTGTACTCTCAACACTTAAGAAGGATTTTCATGCAAACAATGCATATACTCATAAATTCTTCTTATCTGTGTAATACAATAAATATAAAGTTTAATGGCATAGTTCAAGTTACTCTAACACCTGAAAGGAATCTGCTTGTCTTTAGGCAAAGCTTTCCCTAGATATCTGACCAAATTAAAAAGACAAGGGTGGTTTCCCATTGCTGTATCTCTAAACATATGTAATGCTTTTGAGCAGCATTATTCACAATAGCCAAAAGGTGCAAGCAACCCAAGTGTCCATCAATGGATAAATGGATAAACAAATGTGGTCCATCCACACAACGGAATGTTATTCAGCCTTAAAAAGGAAGGAAATTCTGAAAAACGCTACAACATAGAAAGACCTTGAGGACATTAGGCTAAGTGAAATAAGCAAGTCACAAAAAGACAAATACAGCAATGATTCCACTCATATGAGGCACCTAGAATAGTCAAATACCTAGAGACAGAAAGTAGAATGGTAGTTGCCAGGGGCTAGACGGAGGAAGGAATGAGGGGTAATTTTTTTAACAGGTACAGAGTTTCAGTTTTATAAGACAAAAAGAGTTCTGGAGATGGATGGTGGTGATGGTTGCACAACAATGTGAACGTATTTAATGTCACTGAAATGTACACTTAAAAATGGGCTTCCATGGGCTTCCCTGGTGGCGCAGTGGTTGAGAGTCCGCCTGCCGATGCAAGGGACACGGGTTCGTGTCCCAGTCCGGGAAGATCCCACATGCCACAGAGCGGCTGGGCCCACGAGCCATGGCCGCTGAGCCTGCGCGTCCGCAACGGGAGAGGCCACAACAGTGAGAGGCTCGCATACCGCAAAAAAAAAAAAAAAAAAAAAAGGGCTTCCATGGTGGCGCAGTGGTTAAGAATACGCCTGCCAATGCAGGGGACACGGGTTCGAGCTCTGGTCCGGGAAGATCCCACATGCCCGTGGAGCAACTAAGCCCGTGTGCCACAACTACTGAGCCCGCATGCCACAACTGCTGAAGCCCGCACGCCTAGAGCCTGTGCTCCACAACAAGAGAAGCCACTGTAATGAGAAGGCCACGCACCGCAACAAAGACTAGCCCCGGCTCACCGCAACTAGAGAAAGCCTGCACGCAGCAATGAAGACCCAATGCAGCCAAAAATTAAAATAATAAATAAATAAATAAAATTTCATTAAAAAAGAAGAAAAAAGAATAGTTAAGACGGTAAATTTTATGTTATGTGTATTTCATCACAATTTTTAGAAATTATATACAAATACATATACAAATACCTATACATATTTTAGAAAAGTAAACTTTTTTATCATGTGTAAATGAAATCCTTTTAAAAAAAACTTAATACATGATGCTTAATTAGGGTGACTTGCAGCATTTGTAATGAACATTTAAGTCATCAGAGCTATGGTGGAGGGGGAAACCTCAAAGAAGCCACCTGAGTGGTTACCCTCTCACTCAGCCTGCACCCACCTAGGAGAGGTATTCCACTTTCACCCATCACAGATTGCTGAAGACTTGCCCAAACGTCCAATATACAAGACTGGTAAGACTGGTTTTAATCACATATCTAAGCATATTTCAAACCTCTAGTTATTCTCTAAATGTCCGTTTTTTAGCAACTACATGCACAATGTATGAATGTTTATTAAAATATAAAAATTATACAGCCACTTATATAAGAAGGACCAAACTAACTTTGCTAATAGATTCAAACATTCATCCGGTCTAAATATATGAAAAAGTCTACTTACCAGACAGGAAGGCAATGTCTTGCATTAAGAAATGGCTGATGTCCTTCACACGGAGGAGCACCTCGGTTTCTATGACAAACGAGAAAGGGAGAGAAACAGCGGGCACGTTAAGAGGACAGCCAGAAACGCACACGTGATTTCTCATCGTGTCGAAAAGAACTCTGGGGGTCCCGCAGATCTGCATCCCCAGACGCACTGCTGACCTTCTCCTCTCAGCCACATAAGAAGGAAATCACACTCTGGACAATATCACTGGGTAAGGAGGACCAGTGTCCTCGTTCTCACAATCTACGCCTGGGACATAAACTACTTTCACTCACCAGAAAGCCAGGGGCAAAGGTCCAAACTCCAGGACATCCAGATTTATTTATCTAAAGGGTAGATAGTCACATAGAGACACTGGCATAGTGTCTTTCACTTCTAACAATGCCTTTCACTCTGCAAAGCTTTATTAGCGACTACAAAGCACTTTTCGGATCGTTTATTGCATTGGATACTCAAAATAACCCAGAGAAAGGTATTATTATCCCACCTTACAGGTCAGGAAAATGTCAGAGAGCAAGTACAAAGTATTGGTTAAGCATGTGAGAAACCTAGATTCCAATCCCAGCTTGTTGCATTTACTGGCTGTATAAACATGTACAAGCTACTTAGCCTCTCAGAGCCTCAAGTTTCCTTACCTGTAAAATGGGCATAATATCTACCCCACAGGGTGCCTTGCCGACCAAATGCAAAATAACTGGCATAAGAGTCAGTGTTCCATGAATGGCAGCCTATTAACTCATCTTTGACCATTAGAGGTGGGACACATCCATGTGATGTTCAATATGTTTTAGTTGTCCCAGATCTTAAGTGCTAATTTGTAATGTTCGATTCTAGTGAACTCTACAGGGGCCCCAGGTCAAAGTTCACTACCTGCCTCTGGCCCATGAGCAAGGATAACTTTTTAAAAGAAAATGGGTCATCAAACTCAGCTATTCTAGATTGCTGGTTTTAACGCCTGTGACATCTCTCAGAGAAACCATGTTTTCCCCTTGCCCTCTGATACATAGGGCCTTCAAAGACCTGGTCTCTGGTGGTGTCAGACTGATGACACATTACCCTTCTTAGTGCTCTTCAGATCATACCATATGGAGGTGGTGGATCAGGGCCCATCCTGCTCAAGGGCCCTGCACAGACAAGCTCTCAATGACCCACACCAGACAGTGGAATAGGGCCTCTGTTACAGAGCCACACACACACAAGCACACACACACACACACACGATTTGAAACATAAATTCACTGACAAATTTATTTTTCATAAGAAACATGCCATTAAAAATCCACCATTTGTCAGGACATAAAAATCAATTCCTAAAAATGTCTTGCAATTTAAAAAAATTAGGCTCCTGGTACGTCCCAGTCTTCACAACCCAAACTGCCAAAAGCAGTTATTTTTACAATGGTACATGCTTCCTCTGATAAAAGCACGTGTTTATGACAGTCACAAACATGCGTCATGTATTGACATTTTTTATGCCTGGAGACCTGAAGGAAGGATAAGATGGGGATAGTGCAAAGAGGACTAGAACTTTCTCTGCTCTCAGAGGCCTGCACAAGTGGCAATGCCCCAAATGTGTTCTACCGTTTAGATGAGAGCATTAGGCATTAAAATATTCCTACATAATAAGACCCAATTTTCTCCCCTGCTTTGATCAGTAGAAATAGCTATCAACATAAATGGATACATTTTATGTCATGTGGCAGATCTGGAAGCACTAATGTCTGCAACCTGGTTCCTCCCATACCATTCAGCCTCTTGCACAGTTACAGAAACTATGTCTACTTACTCTACAATTTTTTTTAATCCATTCACATCATCAGAGAGGCATCAGGGCATAAAATAAAAGGCTGAGGGCTGAGAATGGGAGGACCTGGGCTCAGTGCTGGCTCGGCCACTGAGCAGCTCTGGGATCTAGGGCAAGTCACTCCCTACCCCTCAGCTCACTACCCTCTGCGGGTAATACAACAAATGCTTTCCAAGGCCCCTTACATTCTCTGAGATCCGACAACAGGTAAAATCCATAGATATAAGGAAAACACACTGTCATAAAATGTCTCCCACAATTATGCCAACAAAATGACATTTCCACACTAACAAAAAAGGATAAAATAATGGTTAAAAGAAACAGACTCACAGGTATAGGGAACAAACTAGTTGTAACCAGTGGGGAGAGGGATGGTGGGAGGGGTAAGATAGGGGTAGGGGATTAAGAGGTACCAACTAGTATGTATAAAATAAATAAGCTGCAAGGATATATTGTACAGCACAGGGAATACAGCCAATATTTTACAATAACTATAAATGGAGTATAACTTCTAAAACTTGTGAATCACTATGCTGCACACCTGAAACTTACATAGTATTGTAAATCAACTACACCTCAATTAAAAGAAATGGTTAAAAGAGAAGATGTTAAAAAAAAAAAAAAAAAGAGAAGATGTTACTACTTTAAGAAATGATCAGAGACTTCCCTGGTGGCTCAGTGGTTAAGCCTCCATGCTCCCAATGCAGGGGGCCCAGGTTCGATCCCTGCTCAGGGAACTACATCCCACATGCATGCCACAACTAAGGAGCCCAACTGCCACAACTAAGGAGCTGGTGAGCCACAACTAAGACCCAGAGCAACCTAATTAATTAATTAATTTAAAAAATGATCAAGTTCTGGGTTGGAAACAGACTGAAGGGAGAGAAGATAGCAGGAAAGGGAAACAGAAGCCACGGGGTTATCACTGAGCAGCCACAAAAGACAAGGTGGGCTTTTTGCTGAGAAGAGAGAAATAGAGTACAGACTTTGGAGAAAGCTGACACTGAGTTAAACCCAGCTTTGTATCTAACCTTCTTGAATTTCCACACAGATTTCCTCCAGAAATGTAAAAGTGAGAACAAATATGGTTTAGAATGTTCTTCTTGATGACCCTTTAAACTATTACTCCAGAGCATGAGAAATAAAAAGCCTGGGTCACCGAAGCCAGATCAGGTCCATATTACAGTATATTCCTGTTGACCAGATTCACATTTGATAGGAGGTTTGCGGAGCTGTCCCACGTGGTAAGGTCAATCACTCAAAAATGAAAGGCGTGCATTCTCCTTACTTTGGACTAGTTGTGCAAAAGGGCTGGTTGGGAAGGCAAAAAAGTACTAACTCAATAAGTAATCTGACAAACAGCCTCAAAAACACCCCGATGGAGCAGCTCTTCATTGAAAAGCTCTGAAGAACCAACCATGTGACTGTACAGTTAAACACAATCAGGCACAAACTGAAAACAAAAGACGAGGAGAGTGCTTGTCAACTCATTCATTCCATACATTTGATCAGGAAGCAAGAGAGGCAAGCTTTTATTGCCTTGGCCATAAATTGCAAACTCAATCACTAATATTTCCTTTATAACATAACAGGTAGTTGTGCAAATGAGGATACAAACTCAGAATGCAAATACAAAGAATTTTTAAAGTCCTAAAAGGCATGGAAGTAAATAATATATTTAGGATGGTTCGCAGAGGAGGAAGGTAAACCCATCCAATTAGTTGATCCATTTTGGTTGTGTCACTTGCAGAAATAAAAGACACTTGTCAGGGCCTTCCTTGGTGGTCCAGTGGCTAAGACTCCGTGCTCCCAATGCAGGGGGCCCAGGTTTGATCCCTGGTCAGGGAACTAGATCCTGCACGCCACAACTAAGACCCGGCGCAGCCAAATAAATAAATAAATATTTTTAAAAAAAAACCACTTGTCACCTTGATACAGGGTGCCCTTTATAGCTTTTAAAGATTTATCTTGCAACCATTCACTTTTTTTTTTTTTTTTTTGGCTGTGTTGGGTCTTCATTGCTGCTCACAGGCTTCCTCTAGCTGCCTCGAGCAGGGGCTACTCTTCGTTGTGGTGCGCGGGCTTCTCACCATGGTGGCTTCTCTTGTTGCAGAACACGGGCTCTAGGCGCGTGGGCTTCAGTAGTTGTGGCACGTGAGCTCAGTAGTTGTGGCTCGTGGGCTCTAGAGCGCAGCCTCAGTAGTTGTGGCACACAGGCTTAGCTGCTCCGTGGCCTGTGGGATCTTCCCGGACCAGGGCTCGAACCCGTGTTCCCTGCATTGGCAGGCGGATTCTTAACCACTGTGCCGCCAGGGAAGCCCCATCCATTCACTTTTTAAAAACAAATATTTATTGAGCACCTACTATGTGCCAGATACTAAGCTGTGGATAGATGTTCTGGGTAAAAGTAAAGATTCGCAACCAAAAAAGTTTTGTGATATTGGGGGTAAAGCATACTGCAACATTCCCCAGCAAATACACACACACACACATTGCAACTTCCTGGGTATGGGCTATGTATGCAGCGTTTCCCAAACCTACTTGATCAGGTACTTCTTTGTTTGTTTGTGTGGTTGGTTGGCTGGTTGTTTGGTTGGTTGGAAGTTGGTTGGTTGGTTTTTTCCCTTCAGAGAGAGAGAGAAGACAAACAGAAAGCCACAGAGACAGCTACACAGACTCCATGTAAAGAAGCACTTGTTTTAGAAGTCAGAACTCTCTGGAGATGAAATGACCGCCGTGGTGGGTAGAGAAGCCTTTCCCTACCACTAATAGGGTTGGAACGAAGGCCAAGCAGCTCTGTAGCAAGGAGGCTAGAGAGGACAATGGAGCGTGTAGGTGGATTGGAGTAAATGATCCTTCTTGTCCTACTTCTCCAAGAGTCTATTTCTCCATGAACTGCGTATGTATTACCATTCCAAGATATTTAAATTCTACTGAGTTTATTAATGATTCCTACAAGGAAAATGATGGTTTATAAAGTTAATAAGTAAATTGGTATGTACAAGCATTTCCATTTTCTAGAAAGCGTTTTTACTCCAGATTCTGGTGTATAACAGCTATAATTCCAACCCTTGAGCTTTATGTCACAGTGACACGCTCTTGTGTACAACATATTTATCCCTTCTCCGGGGTTTCTGTTCATACCCCATAGAAGAATACGAGCTCTGAACCATGCTGCACACACGTGCCATTCTGTTCAAGCGCCAGAGAGCCAGGACAAATACTAACTGCTTAAAAGAGCAAATACTTCTATTCTCACATTTTCCTAAAAGTAAGAGGCAAAAATGGAGCACAAATTAAAATAGAAAGGGAAATAAAGGAAATGTCAACCAGAAAGATACAATCTCTTTCAAGGCAACTGACCCACTGCCACAGCCAATATGAAAACAGAGGGGAAAAGTGTAGGGAATGATTAAAAGTAGATATTTGCTGAGCACCTAGTACTCCAAGATGGATATTAAAACCCTCACCTTACTCAGTGCTCTGTGGTGACCTAAATGGGAAGGAAATCTAAAAAAGAGGGGATATATGTATATGTATAATGGATTCACTTTGCTATACAGCAGAAACTAACAACACTGTAAAGCAACCATACTCCAATAAAAATTAATAAAAAATAAATAAAACCCTCACCTTACAGATGAGGAAACAGACTCAGAGAGGCTCCCATTCATGTACTTATTCATTTAAGAAATTCAACCTGAACAACTGCTAGGCACAGGCACTGCTGTGTAGAACCTAGTAGAAGATTTAGAAGAAGCTTTCACGGTGTGATCCATTTGGTTCCCTAACCTTCAGACAGGCAGAAGAATACACTCAATCAGCTCTAATGCAAATTACTAACTATATATAGTTTATTAACCTCCAATTTTCTTCCAGGAAGAATTTTTTTAATTAATTAATTTTATTTTTTTTGGCTGCGTTGGGTCTTTGTTGCTGCACACAGGCTTTCTCTAGTTGCGGCGAGCGGGGGCTACTCTTCGTTGCAGTGCACGGGCTTCTCATTGTGGTGGCTTCTCTTGTTGTGGGGCACAGGCTCTAGGCGCACAGGCTTCAGTAGTTGCGGCACGCGGGCTCAGTAGTTGTGGCACGCGGGCTCAGTAGTTGTGGCTCACGGGCTCTAGGGCGCAGGCTCAGTAGTTGTGGCGCACAGGCTAATTTGCTCCGCGGCATGTGGGATCTTCCCGGGCCGGGGCTCAAACCCATGTCCTCTGCATTGGCAGGCGGATTCTTAGTCACTGCGCCACCAGAGAAGCCCTTCCAGGAAGAATTTTATCCCAAACCACATCAAGAATGTTTATAAACAATCTTTTGCCAGAAACTCCATTATTTGTACACCCTGGATTTCTTAACAATGGTGCTTACTCTTAGCAATCATCTCTTTGAAGGTTCACTATTGCTGATGTGCAGGACGCAAATAAAATTAGGTTTCGTTTTGAGTCCTAAATCCTGTTGCGAGGCAGATGGGATTCTATGAGTGTAATTTTTCCCTTTCAATACGAACATCAGATACACTGTACCATCTGTAAACATTAATGAGTTAGCACATGCAACAGATTCAAGTGCTGTCTTGACAAGTGTTATGCTTTAAAAGGTGGAACAGGGACTTCCTTGGCGGTCCAGTGGTTAAGACTCTGCACTTCCACTGCAGGGGGCACAGATTGGATCCCTGGTCGGGGAACTAAGATCCTGCATGCCGCACGGCGTGGCCAAAGAAAAATAGGTGGAACAAATAAAAGGGCAATTCTGAAACCATCACAAAATGAATTCCCATTCGACTACAGGAGAACAAACTATGCAGTATTTTGTTCTACCATAAAGGTACAGTATAGGGACTTCCCTGGTGGTCCAGTGGTTAAGACTCCACGCTCCCAATGCAGGGGGCCTGGGATCAATCCCTGTCAGGGAACTAGATCCCACATGCCGCAACTAAGAGCCCGCATGCCGCAACTAAAGATCCCACGTGCCATGATGAAGGTCCCACTTGTGGCAACCAAGATCCCGTGTGCCGCAACTAAGACCCGGCATGGCCAAATAAATAAATAAATATATTTTTTAAAAAGGTACAGTATAAAAGACTCGCAAAATTCTGTACTAACAAAAGAAAACAAAGATTCTTGCTAAACCCTTCTGCTAACAACCTCCTTCCAATCTACTGTAATCCAACTCACCAAACATCTAGTGGGTTTCTATCTGCTCCTCTCTGCTAGGTGCTGTGGCCCATTGGAATATGAAAGAGTTTCTCACCTTAAGCTCAAAAATTAACAGAAGATATGACATATAAACAACTGGCCATAATATATGGTACAGTATGTGCTATAATAGAAATATACAATATAGGGTATAGGGAGGAAGAAATTATTGCATCGAGATTGAGAGATTAAGAAAAAAGAAGCTTTCACAGATGATGTGTCATCTGAGCTGAGCCTTGAAAAGTGAGTGGGATTCAAATACATAGACAGGGGAATAAAGAAGGACATTCCAGTAAAAGAAACAAGGCACAAACACAGGAGTAGGTGAAGGCATCAGGGACTGTACATGCCTGATACGGTTTGAGTTCAGAGCATGGGATAGTCCAGCTAAAGCCTGACAGCAAGACTGGAAGCAGAAAGTGGAGAACTTTGCATGTCTCCAGAGGAGAGCAGGCTTCTGGAAAGCCTCTGATCCAGGATCACTGCCTTAGCACAAAGGTATTTTCCAAGCAGGCAACTCCTGCAACACAATGGCAGGGATGGAGAAACTGGTGGAGTCTCAAGTCAACTACCAACTTTTGGTATAACCTTAGGCAATTCACTGAAGATGCCCCAGGACTCAGGTTGTTTATAAGCACCTATACAACAAAATGTGTGGGAAGGAAAAGGGAAATGGAAGTGAAAGTCCTTCTTTCATGTGTTATAAACTCCAAATAAAACTTGGCCTGAGTACTAGATGCCCGTTTTTTTTCAAAAGTTAACAGTTCTGAAGTCTAGAGGTATAGTAGACTCACCATCACATTTGATTCTGTTTTTCGTTTTTCCATCCAAAACCCTATATTAAGTAACTTAGAACAAATCAATTACAGTCAAAAAAAGGAAAATCAGGAAATTTAAAAAATTAATTCCCAACCTCTTTGTAGTTGATATATATATATATATATACACACACATATACATGTGCATATATATATATCAATATATATCTTTAGATTTCACAATTGTCATTTTAGATGTCATATAGTACAAGATAATGTGGCATGAAAAAAGCAGAATACAAAACTGTCTGTTCAGAGATAAGATATGGAAACAACCTAAATGTCCATCGACAGATGAATGGGTAAAGAAGATGGGGTACATATACACAATGGAATATTACTCAGCCATTAAAAAGAATGAAATAATGCCATTTGCAGCAACATGGATGGACCTAGAGATTATCATACTAAGTAAGACAGACAGAGAAAGACAAATATCATATGATATCACTTATATGTGGAATCTAAAAAAAAATTATACAAATGAACTTATTTACCAAACAGAAACAGACTCACAGACATAGAGAACAGACTTGCAGTTCCCGGGGGTTGGAGGAGGGATGGATTGGGAGCTTGGAGTTAGCAGATGCAAACTATTACATATAGAATGGATAAACAACAAGGTCTTACTGTATAGCACAGGGAACTATATTCAATATCCTGTAATAAACCATAGTGGAAAAGAATATGAGAAAGAATATATATATCTACATGTATAACTGAATCACTTTGCTGTACACCAGAAACTAACACAATATCGTAGTAAATCAACTATACTTCAATTTAAAAAAACCCATCTATTCAGTATGATGTCAACTATATAATATACTGGGCTGGCCAAAAAGTTCATTCAGGTTTTTCCGTAAGCTAGTATGGAAAAACCCAAATGAACTTTTTGGCCGACCCAATATCTATTTTTAATCAAAAATCTGTTAAAAAAAAAAAATATATATATATATACTTCAGTGTTAGCAGGGCTTTTCCTCTGGACCATAAAATTCTTTTTTTTGGTATATTTTCCACTTTTTTTTTGTAGTGATCATGTTCACTTTTTTTAAGTATACTTTTTTAAGAGCAGTTTTAGGTTTCCAGCAAAATTGAGGGGAAAGTACAGAGATCTCCCATATACTGCCCACCCCTACATATGCATAGCCTCCATTATCAACATCACTCACCAGAGAGGTACATTGTTACAACTGATGAACCTACAATGACACATCATTATTACCCAAAGTCCATGGTTTACATGAGGGTTCATTCTTGGTGTTGTACATTCTATGGGTCTGGACAAAAGTGTAATGACATGTATCCATTATTATGGTATCATGCAGCATATTTTCACTGCCCTAAAATTCCTCTGTGCTCCACCCATTCATCCCCCCCACACACAACCCATGGCAAGCACTGTTGTTTTTACTTGTCTACATAGTTATGCCTTTTCCAGAATGTCCCATAGTTGGAATCATACAGTATGTAGCCTTTTCAGACTGGCTTCTTTCACTTAGCAACACGCATTTAAGGTTCCTCCGTGTCTTTTTATGGCTTGATAGCTCATATCTTTTTAGTGCTGAACAATATTCCATTCTCTGGATGTACCACTGTTTATTTATCCATTCGTTCTTTCTTTTTGATAAATTATGTTTTCATTTTCATTTAATTCAAAATATTTTTTAAATTTCTTTTCAGGCTTCTTTTTGACCCAAGTGTTATTTAGAAGTAATCTGCTTAATCTCCATGTATTTTAGGATTTTCCAGTTATTTTTCTGATATTGATTTCTAGTTTAATTCCATTGTGGGCTGAGAACAGACACTGTATGATTATTTTTAATTAATTTTTTAAAAAATTTTATTTTTGGCTGCATTGGATCTTCGTTGCTCCGCGCAGGCTTTCTCTAGTTGCAGCGAGCGGGGCCTACTCTTCGTTGTGGTGTGCGGGCTTCTCATTGTGGTGGCTTCTCTTGTTGTGGAGCACAGGCTTTAGGCGCGTGGGCTTCATTAGTTGTGGCTTGTGGGCTCAATAGTTGTGGCGCACAGGCTTAGTTGCTCCACGGCATGTGGGATATTCCCGGACCAGGGCTCGAACCCTGGCAGGGGGACTCTTAACCACTGTGCCACCAGGGAAGCCCCTAGACATTTTATGATTTATACTCTTTCAAATTTGTTAAGGTGGTCCATCTTGGTCAATGTCCCCTGTGAGTCTGAGAAGAAAACTTTTTATTATATATTTATTTTTATATATTGAGATATAACTCACATACCAAAAATTTGCCCTTTTAAGTATACAATTCAGTAGATTTCCGTATATTCAAAGTCGTGCAACTGTCACCACTATCTAACTCCAGAACATTTTCATCATTTCAAAATGAAATCCTGTAAAATGTAAATCAAAACCACAATGAGATATCACCTCACACCTGTCAGAATGGCCATCATCAAAAAGAACACAAGTAACAAATGTTGGCGAGGATGTGGAAAAAGGGGAACCCTTGTGCACTGTTGGTGGGAATGTACATTGGTGCAGCCACTGTGGAAAAGAGTATGGAGGTTTCTCAAAAAACTGAAACTTAAAAAAGAAAAAAGAACTACCAAGTGATCAAGCAACTCCACCCCTGGGTTTATATCCAAAAGAAACCAAAACACTAATTGGAAAAGACACATGCACCCCAATGTTCACAGCAGCATTGTTTACAATTGCCAAGGTATGGAAGTAATCTAAGTGTCCATCAACAGATAAAGAAGATGTGGTAAATATATACAATGAAATATTACTCAGCCATAAAAAAATGAGATTTTTGCCATTTGCAGCAACATGGATGGACTTAGAGAGCATTATGCTAAGTGAAATAAGTCAGACAGAGAAAGACAAATACTGTATGATATCACTTATATGTGGAATCTAAAAAATACAACAAACTAGTGAATAAAACAAAAAAGAAGCAGACTCACAGAACAAACTAGTGGCTACCGGGGGGAGAGGGAATAGGAGTGGGGAAGTGGGAGGTACAGACTATGCGGCGTAAGGTAGGCTCAAGGATGTATTGTAAAACACAGAGAATATAGCCAATATTTTGTAATAACTGTAAATGGAAAGTAACCTTTAAAATTGTATTAAATTTTTTAAAAATAATTTTTAAAAACTTTCTGGGGGAAAAAAAAAAAAGAATTCCTGTAGCATTAGAAGTCAGTACAGAAAGAGTTAACATAGCAGGCCTAGACTGCTTATCCTAAGAAAGGCTGAATTGCAAAGTAAGCCTTTGGCTGGCATCTGGGAACTTGGATTCAGGAAGTAAACAATGCAGATTATGCTAAATACCTGCTTTCCTTCCGGGAGCAAGGAAAAATTTTGGTACCTGCTAGGCATTGGGTGCCTATGTAACTACCCAACAATATCAATCCTGCACTGAGCCTCTAAAGAGGGTCCCTGATTGGCAACATTTCACATGTGTCACAACTTGTTGCTGGGGTAAATGATTAAGCACATTTTTTGTGACTCCACTGGGAGAGAGCCCTTGAAAGCTTGTGCCTGGTTTTCTCCAGACTTCATCTCATGTGCCTTTCCTCTTTGCTGATTTCGCTTTGTATCTGTTTGTTGTAATAAACACTATCTATGAGTAGAACAATATGCGGAGTCCTGTGAGTCTGTCTAGCAAGGCATCAAACTTGGGGTGGTCTTGAGAACCCCCAACACACAGTCACCTCCCCAAAGGAAGAAGTAAAACTATCTCTACTTGCAAATGACTTGATCTTGCTTGTAGAAAATAATAAGGAATTCACACACAGAGACACAAAAATGACAAAACCTTTTAGTACTAATAAACAAGTTTAGCAAGGGTGTAGTGTATTAGATCAAAAATCAATTGCATTTCTATTGTGCAAAGTATAACTGCAAAACTTATACTCTGAAAACGACAAAACATTATTGAAAGAAATTAAAGATGATCTAAATAAATGGAAAGCCATCCCATATTCCTGAAATGGAAGACAATATTATTATGGTGGCATTACTCCCCTAATTGATATACAGATTCAAAACAACCCCTATAAAAATCCTAGCTGGCAGGACTTCCCTGGTGGCACAGTGGTTAAGAATCCACCTGTCAATGCAGGGGACACGGGTTCGACCCCTGGTCTGGGAAGATTCCACATGCCACGGAGCAACTAAGCCCGTGCGCCACAACTACTGAGGCTGCGCTCTAGAGCCCGTGAGCCACAACTACTGAAGCCCGCATGCCTAGAGCCCATGCTCCGCAACAAGAGAAGCCACCGCAATGAGAAGCCCGCACACCACAACGAAGAGTAGTCCCCACTCACCACAACTAGAGAAAGCCCACGCACAGCCATGAAGACCCAACGCAGTGAAAAAACAAAAAATCCTAGCTGGCTTTTTTTTTTTGGCAGAAATTGACAAGTTGATCCTAAAATTCATATGGAAATGCATGGGAGGCAGGTAAACCAAAACAATCTTGGAAAAAAAAGGAACAAAACTGGAGGACTTAAACTTCCCAATTTCAAATCTTACTACACAAAGTTGCAATAAAAACAAGACAGTGTGGGGCTTCCCTGGTGGTGTAGTGGTTGAGAATCTGCCTGCCAATGCAGGCGACACGGGTTCGAGCCCTGGTCTGGGAAGGTCCCACATGCCACGGAGCAGCTAGGCCCATGAGCCACAACTACTGAGCCTGCACATCTGGAGCCTGTGCTCCGCAACAAGAGAGGCCGCGATAGTGAGAGGCCGCGCACTGCGATGAAGAGTGGCCCCTGCTTGCCACAACTAGAGAAAGCCCTCGCACAGAAACGAAGACCCAACACAGCCAAAAATAAATAAATAAATTAATTAATTAAAAAAAAACAAACTAAAAACTAGACAATGTGGTACTGGCATAATGACAGACATAAAGATCAGTGGAATAGAACTGAGCATTCAAAAATTAGGCCATACATCTAGTGTCAACTGATTTTTGACAAGGACAAGATAATTCAATGAGGAAAGAATAGTCTTTTCAACAAATGGTGATGGGACAACAGGATATCCACATTCAAAAGAATGAAGTTGGACCCTTACCTTAACACCATATACAAAAATTAACTCAAAATGAACCAAACGTTGAAATATAAGAGCTAAAGCAATAAAACTCTTAAAATAAAATACAGTAATAAATCTTTGTGACCTTGCATTAAGCAAAGACTTCATATACATGATATCAAAAGTAGAAGCAACAAAAGAAAAAAATTATATTTTTGCACTTCAAAGGACACTAACAAGAAAAGGAAAAGACAATCTACAGAAAGGGAGAATATATTTGCAAATCATTATCTGTTAAGGAATATGTATCTAGAATACATAAAGAACACTTAGTAATCAATAATGAAAAGGCAAACAGCACAATTAAAAATGGGCACAGGGGGCTTCCCTGGTGGCGCAGTGGTTGAGGGTCCGCCTGCCGATGCAGGAGACACGGGTTCATGCCCCGGTCCGGGAGGGTCCCACATGCTGCGGAGTGGCTGGGCCCGTGAGCCATGGCCGCTGGGCCTGCGCGTCTGGAGCCTGTGCTCCGCAACGGGAGAGGCCACAGCAGTGAGAGGCCCGCGTACCAAAAAAAAAAAAAAAAAAATGGGCAAAGGATTTGAATACACACATCTCCAAAGAAGGTATAAAACTGACCAATAAGCACATGCAAAGATGCTCAACATCATTTAGTCATTTTGGAAATATCAAGACCACAATTAGTTACCACTTCATACCCATGGGGATGGCTATAAGGAAAAAGATGGACAATAACAAGTGTCAACAAGTATGTGGACAAATTAGAAAACTCATCTACTGTTCAAGGGAATGTAAAGTGGTTCAGCCCCTGTGCAAAACAGTTGTGTAATTTCTCAAAAAGTTAAACAGAGAGTTACCATACGACCCAGCAATTCTACTTCTAGGTATATAGCCGAAAGAAATGAAAACATACATCTACACAAAAACACATACAGGAATGTCAATAGCATTATTCATAATAACCAAAAGGTGGAAACAACACAAATGTCTATCAACTGAAGAATGGATAAACAAAATGTGCTATATCCACATGATGGAATATTATTCAGCAATAAAAAGTAATGAAGGACTGATACATGCTACAACATGGATGGATCTTGACAACATTTTGCTAACTGAAAGAAGCCACAAATTATATGATTCCATTTATATGAAATATCCTGAACAGGCATAGAGAGAGATACAGAAAGTAGATTAGTGGTTGCTTAGGGCTGGGGAATGGGGAAACTGGGAGGATGATAGCTGAAAGGTATAGGGTTTCTTTTAGGAATGATGAAATGCCCCAAAATTGGCTTCAGTAATGCTTACACAGCACTGAATGTGCTAAAAACACTGAACTATACACTTTAAATGGGTAAATTATATGGTATGTGAAGTATATCACAATAAGGCTGTTACAAAATAACAAATCAAGGAAAGAATCGGTGTTTATAAGAAAAAATTTCATTTGAGCAAAAGTTGCACTTTTTCTACTTCTCCTTCCGAAGGAATTTAAACATGAAAAACAAACAGAAGTGGGCTCGACTTTTGGAAATATATGTTCAGGAAAAAAGATGAAGGTTGTGCATAAAGGTAAACCACAAGGACATCACACGATCAGTAAGTTCACACAGTTGTTATATTTCGGTGCTATCTTAGGTGATGTATAAATATAGAATTCTGATTTTTTTCACACAAATATTTCTTGTAGAGGTAATATAGCACAGTACTTTTTTTTTTGTGGTATGCGGGCCTCTCACTGTTGTGGCCTCTCCCGTGGCGGAGCACAGGCTCCGGACGCGCAGGCCCAGCGGCCATGGCTCACGGGCCCAGCCGCTCTGTGGCATGTGGGATCCTCCCGGACCGGGGCACGAACCTATGTCCCCTGCATCAGCAGGCAGACCCTCAACCACTGCACCACCAGGGAAGCCCAGCACAGTACTTTTGAGTGCGTGCTTCAAAGACAGATTGCCTATATTCCAATTCCAGCTCTACCACTTACAAGTTGTATGACCTTGGACGAGCTGCTTAAACTCTCTGTGTCTCAATTTCCTTTATTGGTAACATGGAGAAAATGACAGTACCTATTTCATAGGGTTATTGTAATGAGTAAAGTCGTTAATACATGCAAAGACTTGGAACAGTGTCTAGTATATGGTAAATGCTCAATAAACATTGGCCATTGTTATAGAAGAAAGAAAATATAACATTACAATTTAAAAGGTTTAGTGTACAAGTGAGCATTCAGGCAGTGGCAGATAACGACTGGGTTAGCATTTTGCTTCCCACCCTCCCCAAACAGCCACGGGCTGCTTCTAGGCCAGAATACCACTCCCATCTTTCAGTTCATCTGCAAATAGGAGACTAGGTCATGGTTCCTTATCCATATCTCAAGTCTCGTATACAAGGAAAACTCTGAGATGATATCATCTTTGAATATAAAAATTGAACTCTCAAGTTTGACAAACATGAAGGCGCTTTCCCTTATTGGTCTCACAGGGGACTAAAAATCCTGAAAAATCTTCCTGCTATGAAACATAAAAACATGGTGGGGAAAATAAAATTAAATTCTTTCTAATGAATGGCTGAGTTGGCAGGAAAGACAAGGAAATCCTCCGAGGCCAAAACCATTACCAGGGCAAATATTCTGAGAGAAGCCAACTGAGAATAGAAGTTGCCCCAAGGCAGCTGCTAAATCCCAGGTGACTTAGAACTTGGTTTTAATGGTCATGCTTTGGTGGAGATTCAAAGCCTACAGCGCTAGGCATCAGATCAGAGAAAATACAGGAGAATATGTGTATATCCTGTGGGTAGGATAGAATTTTTTAAACAAAATGCAAGAAGCAGAAAGCTTAAAGGAAAAGATTGATAATTTAGGCTACACTAAATTTAAAGTTTTCTTTCATCAGGATGATGAAGGAAAAGGATGATGTCTATCATAAAGAAAATGATGACAAGCCACAAATTAGAAGCAGATACTGCAATACATATAAGTGACAAACAAATAGTATCAAGGATATATAAAAGATGGTAAGTCAATTAAAAAAAAAGACAAACCACATGACAGAAAAATGGGGAAAAAAATAACACAGGCAGGCATTTCATGGAAAAGGAAATAGGAATGGTCAATAAACATTTGTAAAGATCCTCAATGGCATTTGTAAAGTTTGAAATGCAAATTTCAAGGACAGTAAGATAATATTTTCTACCCACCACTTAAACAATAATTTTAAAACATCGACGTTAGCATGCACCTATATGTGCGTAATCATTATAGATGTTTTGGCTTTGGCCGTGGCTCTTATCACAGATTTCTTTTCTTATGAAGCATCCATTTTGAAAGACCACATTAAAAATTGTTTTAGTGATCACTGAAAGAAAACATATCAGGGAGAGTTTTACCATGATAGAGCTGAAGGGCAAATGCAGTGACTAGACACAGGCTAAAACGGAAACAGAAAAATCAGTTAGATGTGACAACAAAGATCAAAGGAACTCTGCGGTGGCGTTAAAGGCATGTATAATGTCAACTCAAACATACGCAAGTGTGGCCTGAGTACCTACTATGCATTCAGCGGTGTTTTAGAACCCACTTACACGGCACTTAAGAACGAACAGTTTCCAATTCAGGGAAGAACATCCACAAATCTGGCTGTCCTCAGAGGCTCAACCTTTGAAATTGCGCTTTGAAGGGAAAAACCGTGGGATGATTTTACCCACAGTAGCACGAAGTGGAATTCTAAAGGATGATGGGAAAGGGAAGGAAGGAATGAGAGGCTGGAAGGAGAGAATAGGAATACAAATCAGGAATCCACATTTCAAAACAACTTTAAGTGTCCTTTTCGTTTACCTATCAGCCACTCTCATCATTTGTGTATTTCTTCTTTCAACAAACCTTTGTTAGACTCCCATCTGTTGCCATGCCCCAAGCAGCGCTGGGGACGCAGAAACCAGTGAAAACACTGGCCCAGCCTCATGGGCTCTTCATCTGGGAGCTAAGTGTTACAATAGTGTTGAGCCTAGGACACTGTGAGCACACAGAGAAAGGACATCGAGCACTAAACTGATAAAATAGATGACGTATGAAAAAAGGAAAGAAAATGGTTTTGTGGCCTAATCTGTGCTGAATACCTCCCGGCATTCATTTGCAGCATTTTCAGTGTGCAGCAATGACTCAACATTATACCAAGGTCGATGGCCTCTGACCTGCTTCCAAGGAGGGGAGTAAGTGGTAGTGAGCTCCCTCAGCCTGTCATGCATGAGACAAATGAAGCGGAACTGTTCATTTCTGTAACTTTTGCCAACTCCGATGTTTATGTGTTTCTGTGCATGCGTATAGTCCAGAGAATTGGAAGTAATAAGTATGTAATTAAAATGGCTGGTTCTGAAAATTCATTCTGCCGTCTTTCATATCACTTGTATAGTCAAGAGGCAATATGAAGAAGCTCACACTGATAAGAAGTGGTTAAAAACTGCAGCGTGGAGCCTTTATTTACTCTTCTCCACTGTGAAAGCGCTTTTGTGACTTGATCGTGTGTCTTTTAAAATTTATACTCCATAAAAATTGACAGGATCTTTGCTAAATGCCGGAACTCTGGTAAAGGGCTTTTTAATATGTATATGAGGATATATATTATATACATATTTCATATATGTTATATACAATTATGCATCATCTTCAAAACCATACATTACCTGTTATGAAAATAAATGTCTTTCAGAATTTGCTTCCATGGGTACTTCTGAGAGCACAGTTTAAACAAAAAATGTCTTCATCACACAATTTTGAATGTTCCAAATTATTTCTTAACAATAGAAATTTGAGAAAAAAGCATGTAAATCAAAGGGACATCACTTTATTCATCCAAGTCATACTCATTCAAGTACGCACGGTGCAAATGAACATGAGCTTAAAATCACTACCGCCACCACTAGATGATTCTAAACACACTAACTTAGTAACAGGTAAATATTAACGTTAGGCTCTTTTTTTCATTTTTATTATAACATCAAGCCTTTCGAGAGCAGCTATTTAAAGCACAAGCTATAAAAGAAGACGAGGTGACCCACTAATATTAGAACTCACAATATCCATGTAGACATATGACCGAATGCCAGATCTATTCAGTGGCTATTCATCTCTTCTTGGGTTCAGACAATCTAATTTTGAAATACACAGCATCTGCAGTGGTCCTTGGAATGTGTTAACGAAGGAAGCAAAACTGACCCTCTGTTGGAAACTGACAAGTGCAAAACGGCAAAGAAAAACAGGGCCGCTGCGTTTTGCTCTGTGACTAATCACGTGATCCGGCTGGCACGTGCAAACACAAAGATGTCCTGCAAATACACATACTACTTTTCAGTGTCATCAAAGAGTCTAAGAATATATAATCACACCATTTCAGTTTAAATACGGGAAATATTATTTAAAATAACTCCCTGTGGCTTTTCTTGTCATCAGACTGATACTGAGTAGCTAATTCTTCAGCTTAACTATCAGGAGTGCAAGTGAGCGTCTGATGAACAGAGAACCCAGTGTCCCTGAATGTGTATCTTTGTCTTCCATGAAAGGAAAAAATTTTAATAGCATGACAAAATGATTTTATATTATATATTTTATGTTTCCTGTACTCTTGTGTGTATCACACATTTCAATATGAAATCATCTTTAAGTAAACACATTCAAATGCAAGTCACAGTTCAAGGTAAGGAGGAAGATCCCAGCTTGGTAAAATTCTTAGGTACACATGCATTCTTTTTTTTTTTTTGCGGTACGCGGGACTCTCACTGTTGCGGTCTCTCCCGTTGCGGAGAACAGGCTCCGGACGTGCAGGCCCAGCGGCCATGGCTCACAGGTCTAGCCGCTCCGCGGCATGTGGGATCCTCCCGGACCGGGGCACGAACCCGTGTCCCCTGCATCGGCAGGCGGACTCTCAACCACTGCGCCACCAGGGAAGCCCGACATGGATTCTTTACTGTTGTTCTCACCAGTTAGAAATAAGCTCCTTGTAGGCAGGGACTTTTGTGGGGTTTGTTCACTGAAATATCCCAACAGTGGAGGTGATCAATACATGTTGAATTGAATTAATGTATCTATATCCATAGAAAAGTTCCACAATCCCAAACTGATTGCATATAGATAATTTAATTTAAAAACAAAAGAAAATGTCTTTCTCTTATTTCACTTAGCATAATACCCTCCAGGTCCATCCATGTTGCTGCAAATAGCAAAATTTCATTCTTTTTTATGGCTGAGTAGTATTTCAGTATGTGTGTGTGCGTGTGTGTGTGTGTGCGTGCATGTGTGTGTGTGCGTGTGTGCAAGTATCACATCTTCTTTATCCATTCATCTGTTAATGCACATTTATGTTGTTTCCATGTCTTGGCTATTGTAAATAATGCTATAAGGGCTTCCCTGGTGGTGCAGTGGTTAAGAATCCACCTGCCAATGTAGGGGACATGGGCTCGAGCCCTGGTCCAGGAGGATCTCACATGCCACGGAGCGGCTAAGCCCGTGCGTCACAACTACTGAGCCTGCACTCTAGAGCCTGCAAGTCACAACTACTGAGCCCTCATGCCACAACTACTGAAGCCCATGCACCTAGAGCCCATGCTCTGCAACAAGAGAAGCCACCACAATGAGAAGACCATGTACCACAACGAAGAGTAGCCTCCACTCACTGCAACTAGAGAAAGCCCGTGAGCAGCAACGAAGACCCAATGCAGCCATAAATAAATAAATAAATAAACAAATAAAGGTCTGAACATAGGGGTGCATGTATCTTTTCGAATTAGTGTTTTTGTTTCTTTTGGATATACACCCAGGAGTGGAATTGCTGGGTCACATGGTAATTCTTTTTTTTTTAATTTTTAGTTTTTTGAGAAACCTCCATACTGTTTTCCACAGTGGCTGCACCAATTTACATAGTGTTCGATGGTTCCCTTTACTCCGTATCCTCGCCAACATTTGTTATTTGTGGTCTTTTTGATGACAGCCATTCTGACAGGTGTGAGGTGATACCTCATCATGGTTTTGATTTGCATTTCCCTGATGATTAGCAATGTTGAGCATCTTTTTATGTGCCTGTTGGTCATCCGCATGTCCTTTTTTAAAAAATGTCTATTCAGATCTTTTGCCCATTTTTTAATCAGGTTGTTCATTTTTTTGATGTTGAGTTGTATGAGCTGTTTATATATTTTGGATATAAACCTCTTATCGGTCATACCATTTGCAAATATTTTCTCCCATTCTGTAGGTTGTCCTTTTTGTTTTGTCAGTGGTCTCCTTTGCTGTGCAAAAGCTTTCAAGTTTAATTAGGTCCCATTTGTTTATTTTTGCTTTTATTTCCTTTATTTTAGGAGACAGATCCAAAAAAATATTGCTATGATTTATGTCAAAGAGTGTTCTGCTTATGTTTTCCTCTAGGAGTTTTATGGTTTCTACTCATACATTTAGGTCTTTAATCCATTTTAAGTTTACTTTTGTAGATAGTGTTAGAGAATGTTCTAATTTCATACTTTTATAGGTAGCTGTCCAGTTTTCCCAGAACCACTTATCAAAGAGACTCTGTTTTCGCCATTGTATGTTCTTGCCTGCTTTGTCGTAGATTAATTGCCCATGTAAGTGTGGATTCATTTCTGGGCTCTCTATTCTGTTCCATTAATCTATGTGTCTGCTTTTGTGCCAGTACCATACTGTATGGTATCACTTATATGTGGAACCTAAAAAATACAACAAACTAGTAAATATAATAAAAGAAACAGACTCACAGATATAGAGAACAAACGAGTGGTTACCAGTGGGGAGAGGGAAGGGGGAAGGGGCAAAATAGGGTTAGGGGATTAAGAAGAACTATTATGTATAAAATAAGCTACAAGGATATATTGTAGAACACAGGGAATATAGTCAATATTCTGTAATAACTATAAATTGAGTATAACCTTTAAAAACTGTAAATTTTATACAACTATAACATACAATGTATATCAACTATACTTCATTTAAAAAATAATAATAATATAAATCAGAATAATCTGCCAAAGCAAACTGAAACCAAATATTAAAGTCCTTTTGACTCAACCTTGATCAGATACGTATTGGAAAAGTCATTATTAATCAGTTAAAACTGGAAATAAAAGTTTGTGGTTTTCTAATATTACAAAGCAAGAATAACTATACCCTAGATCAGTGTTTCCCCAACTTGTCCCTTGAGAAAAAAATCACCTGATACGTCTGAAAAGAATGCATATTCCTGGGCTTCATCCTAAATCTGAATCAGAATAAAGACAGTGGAATCTGTAGTTCACCCCAAAGGCCAGGTGATTCTTCTAACAAGGCAGGTGTATGACAGAGTTCACTAGAGCAGCAGTTGGCCAGCTATGGCTTGGGGACCAAACCGCCCTACTCCTTGCTTTTGTAAATAAAGTTTTATTGGAACAGAGAAAAAATAAAGTCACAAGAAAATGGAAAAATAAAAGATAATCCCTTACCAAAAGCAAAACACACACATACACACACACACACACACACACACACACACACAGAAAGAAGCAGCACCTAAGGCACTAGGCAAGGAAGAGAGAAATGTTTAAAAGGAGTAATAAAAAAGAGGAGAAAACCAAGAAGAGAGAGGGATGAAAGGGAGAGGGCCAAAAAGCACATGATTTCGAAAAATGAGGCGCAGCAGGTAGGCAGTGACAAGGTGGAACCTCCACCCAGGAGCTGGGTGTCCCAGGTTGCTGGGCCTTGCCTGTGTCTCTTGCAGGTGTTTAAGAGTGTGACTATGGAAAGCTCTTCCTTCCTCCCTCCTTCAGATTAAAAGCCACCCAACAGAGACAGCATGTTTTCCTTGTACAGGGGCGGGAACTGCCATTGTCTTGGGAATCTGACTAACAATTACAGCCTAGTGAATTCATTACTCGGGAACCCAATACATATAGGTAAATTTTGAGAGGGACTGAATCGTGCCATAAAGAGAACTACATATGTGGTGATTTACTGTATGTAAAAATTGGGATTAGAAAATGTTTTTCCTGCTTAAAGCATCAGCAAATCCACGGCAGAGTCGGCCCAAGCTTAACTGTGTAGTCACTGCAATCTATTTTCCTGAAAGACATCTCCTGCCACAGGGAGGGGGATTATACATTTGATTGACAAATGGTCTCGTCCAGCCTGGAAAGGTCTTTTGCGGATTCCTGGTCAATGTGGTATAAAAACACATGCTTCTCATTTTCTGTATGTTAACCCACTCTAGTCCCACACAGACTCACATGCCAAATGTTGAATCACAAGCACTAAGGCAATTGAGTTAGTGATTATATTTTGTTGTTTTTGTCTTCATTGTGAATTTGTCTTCCCTTGGGAGAACTCTTGTGGATATTTACTGTTTTATGCCTCTTAAAAGCTTCTAGCAGGGTCTCTAGAATAATTCCCATAATAAGAATGAAGTAATGTATCATAATCATAACTGAACTCTTGAAAATCTACAGGCGAGTAATCATTCAATGTGAGCACTGTTGGGCCAGAAAAGCATTAGAGTAAATAATTCCCAAATACTTTAAAGAGGAATGCCCTATATTTGGAGGAACCTCAATTTGTACAACTAAAAAAATGAGATTCAGACATTCCCTAAATTGATCTACAGTATGATACAGATATAATGACGGACTTACAGATAGATCAGTGGAATAGAATTGTCCAGAAATAAACCCTTACATCTATGATCAACTGATTTTAAACCAGGGTACCAAGACATTTTAGTGGGAAAAGAATATTCTTTTCCACAGATGGTGCTGGGAACACCTGTATATATGCACATGGTTAAAAGAATGTAGTTGGACCCCTAGCTCACACCATGTACAAAAATCAACTCAAAATGGATCAAAGACTGAAATGTAAGACCTAAACCTATAAAACTCAGATGTAAATGTAGATGGACTTCTTCGTGACCTTGGGTTAGGCAATATTATCTTATATATGACACTGAAAGCAAAGAAGAGAAAAAAACAGGTCAACAGGTACAAGAAAAGATGCTCAGCATCACTACTCATCAGGGAAATGCAAATCAAAACCACAATGAGATATCACCTCACACCTGTTAGAATAGCTATTATCGAAAAGACAAGAAATGAGTGTTGGAGAGGATGTGGATAAAAGGGAACTCTTGTGCACTGCTGGTGTTAATGTAAATTGGTATGGAAAACAGTATGGAGGTGCCTCAAAAAATTAAACATAGAAGTACCATATGATCCAGTAATTCCACTTCTGGGTATTTATCTAAAGAAAACGAAAACAATAACTCAAAAAGATATATGCACCCCCATGTTCATTGCAGCATTATTTACAATAGACAAGACATAGAAAAGTGTCCATCAATGGATAAATAGATAAAGAAGCTGTGGTATATATATATATATAAAATGGAATATTATTCAGCCATAGAAAAGAAGGAAATCTTGCCATTTGTGACAACATGGATGGACCCTGAAGGCATTAGGCTAAGTGAAGTCAGTCAGACAGAGAAAGACAAATATCATATGATGATCTCACTTATATGTGGAATCTTATAAAACAAACAAACAAAGAGAACAGATTGGTGGTTGCCAGAGGTGGGAGATGAGATGGGGTGGGAGACATGGGTGAAGGGGGTCAAAAGGTACAAACTTCCAGTTATGAAATAAATAAGTCATGGGGATATAATGTACAGCAGAGTGACTATAGTTTAAATTACTTGGGGAACTTCTCTGGTGGTGCAGTGGTTAAGAATCCACCTGCCAATGCAGGGTACACGGGTTCGAGCCCTGGTCTGGGAAGATCCCACATGCCGCGGACCAACTAAGCCCGTGCACCACAACTACTGAGTCTGTGCTCTAGAGTCCGCAAGCCACAACTACTGAGCCCATGTGCTGCAACTACTGAAGCTGGTGTGCCTAGAGCCTGTGCTCCGCAACAAGAGAAGCCACTGCAATGAGAAGCCCAAGCACTGCAACGAAGGGTAGCCCCTGCTTGCTGCAACTAGAGAAAGTCCACATGCAGCAACAAAGACACAACACAGCCAATAAATAAATAAATTAATTTTAAAAAAATACTTGGGGGCTTCCCTGGTAGCACAGTGGTTGAGAGTCCACCTGCCGATGCAGGGGACACGGGTCGTGCCCCGGTCTGGGAAGATCCCACATGCCGCCGAGCGCCTGGGCCCATGAGCCATGGCCGCTGAGCCTGCGCATCCGGAGCCTGTGCTCTGCAACAGGAGAGGCCACAACAGTGGGAGTCCCGCGTACTGCAAAAGAAAAAAAAAAACAAACTTGGGACTTCCCTGGTGGTCCAGTGGTTGAGAATCTGCCTTCCAATGAAGGGAACATGGGTTTGATTCCTGGTCGGGGAACTAAGATCCCACATGCCGCGGGGCAGCTAAGCCCGCGCGCCACAACTACTGAGCTCGCGTGCCTCAATGAAAGAGACCACGCGCCACAACGAAGAGCCCACATGCCGCAACTAGGACCCAATGCAGGCAAAAATAAATAATAAATAAATGAATGAATAAATAAATACATAAATATTTTTTTAAATACTTTACTGCATATTTGAAAGTTGCTAACAGAGCAATTAAAAGTTCTCATCACAAGAAAAAAATTTTTGTAACTGTGTGGTGACGGATGTTAATTAGACTTACTGCGGTAATCATTTCCAATACACACAACTATTGAATCATGTTGTACACCTGAAACTAATATAATGTTATATGTCAGTTATACCTCAATTTAAAAAAAGAACTGAAAACAGAGACTAAAAAAAAGAGAGAAAAATAGGTAAATTTGACTTCAAAGTTAAAAACGCTTGCGCTTCAGATGAAACCATCAAGAAAATGAAAGATAATCCACAGAATGGGAGAAAATATTTGCAAATTAATATCTAATAAGGATTCTTGAATCCAGACTATATAAATAACTCTTACAACTAACTAAATAGTAAAAACAGAAATAGACCAATTTTAAAATGGGCAAAGAATCTTCATAGACATTTCTCCAAAGAAGATATACAAATGGCCAATAAGCACATGAAAAGGTGCTCAACATCACTAGCCATTCGGGAAATGCAAATCAAAACCACAATGTGAAAACACTTTGCACTTCACACCCACTAGGCTGGCTGGAATCAGACAGAGATTAACAAGTTCTCAGAAGAATGTGGAGAAAATGGAACCCTCATACAATGATGGTGGGAATGTGAAATGGTACAGTTGCTTTGAAAGTCTGAGAGTTCCTCAAAAGATTAAACATACAGTGACTCTATGACCTAGCAAATCCACTCCTAGATATATACTCAAGAGAACTGAAAACATGTCCACACAAAAACTTATATAAGAATATTCATAGCAACATTATTCATAATAGACAAAAGGTGGAAATAATTCAAGTGTCCATCAACTGAAGAATGGATAATTAAAATATTTAGCCAGATAAAAAGAATGAAATACTGACACATGCTACAACATGGATGAAACTTGAAAACATTATGCTAAGTGAAAGAAGCTAGTCACAAAAGATCATCTATTATGATTCTATCTGTCTGAAATTTGTGGAATAGACACATCTTTAAAGACAGAAAGTGTGTTAGTGGCTGCCAGGGGCTGGTGGGAAGGACTGTTAGGAGGAAATGGGGAGCAATGGCTAATGGGTATGAGGGTTTCTTTTTGGGGTGATGGGAATGTTCTAAACTTGTGGTAATTAATGCACAACTCTGTGATTATACTAAAATCTATTGAAATGTACACTTTAAATGGGTTAATTGTATGGTATGTGAATTATATCTCAATAGAGCTGTTAAAAAAAACTTGAATGGGATCCTGTTTTCCCCGTTTGCCTTCTTGTTAAGAAAACTCTTTTCTGTTCCTCCTTGCTGGGAATGGCTCTCCTTCCCTTTTCAGATTAGTGCAAAAAATTATCTGAAAACGGAGCAGACATATCTCTATCAAGTTGCTGGCTCACAATTTTCCAGAGACAAATACACAAATGTAAATTATAAGTGCTGCTAAAACGTCTGGTTTCCCAGCATCTGCAGGGTTAACGAGCCGACTTAATTTCTTCCTGGCAGAGGTAACAGTATCATTGATAAATATTTGAAAGAAAGTCAGAAAAGAGATAATTACCTTTCAGAGTAAATTTCAATATATTAAAGTGTCACTATATTTGCTAATCCAACTATTTTATAAAGCCCCAAACTTTATTATGAGTATAAACTGATCCTTCTTTCCAATTTCACATCAGCCTTTGATCTTTCCATTAAAATATAATTGTTTTAAAGAAAATTATATCATGTATTGAAAATGAAAGGAGGTAACGGATAAAGGTCTTCTCAACTGGGAAGCAATAGTGGCTGCTTAACATTCCTACTGAAGAAAAGAATAAGATGGGAAGGAATTCATCTGCATCATGAAACTTAAGCCATAAATGACTACTGCAGATTTCTTGACGCATAAAGAAGGCTCGTTTAGCACTGAAGTTGTAGTTTCTCTCTTTGGAGAGCTTTCCTCGTAGACCTCTTCTTTACCCCCGGGCACAGATTATGTTGGTTCCATACTCTGAGCAAAGGAATATGAGTCAAAGTGACCTGTGAGCAAATTGGACAGTGCAAACATTTCAACAACAAACCACAGAAATGATTTGTCTTTTTGGAGCACTGATTCCACTAGTGCTCTCTTATGTTTTTTTAATAAATTTATTTATTTATTTTTAATTTTGGCTGTGTTGGGTGTTCGTTGCTGCGTGCGGGCTTTCTCTAGTTATAGCGAGTGGGAGCTGCTCTTTGATGCGGTGCTCAGGCTTCTCATTGCGGTGGCTTCTCTTGTTGCGGAGCACGGGCTCTAGGCATGCGGGCTTCAGTAGCTGTGGCATGCGGGCTCGGTAGTTGTGGCTCGAGGTCTCTAGATCGCAGGCTCAGTAGTTGCGGTGCACGGGCTTAGTTGCTCTGTAGCATGTGGGATCTTCCCGGACCAGGGATCCAACCCGTGTTCCCCCCTGCACTGGCAGGCAGATTCTTAACCACTGCGCCACCAGGGGAGTCCCTTGTGCTCTCTTGAATGTTGCTCTGGGGAAGAGGTCATCCCCAAGTCTTCACTGGGGGAAACAAACAACTGTCTCTTCTGACTGATCTCTTCTCTATACTCACTCATCCAGGCTTTAAATACCACCTCCGATGACTCCCAAATTGATATCCCCATCTCAGATCCGTTCCTTGAAGACCAGATTCCTATATCCATTTGCCAACCCAAGATCTCTGCGTGGACATCGAATAGGCACCTCAAAGTTAGCAGGTCCCAAACCAAACTTCTTTTTTTTTTTTGCAGGGGACCCGCCCAGCTCGGCTCGTGGGATCTCAGTTCCTTGACCAGCAACTGAGCCCCAGCCACAGCAGTGAAAGCACCGAGTCCTAACCACTGGACCGCCAGGGAACTCCTCCCCCCAAACCAAACTTCTGAGCCTCATGATTTCCCCACACCCAGCTCTCCCTGCCGGCATCTCCATCTCCATCCGTGACAATTCCTGCCACCCTTGACACCCCTCTTCTCTCACAGCCCACATTGAAACCATTTGCAAATCGTTTTGGCTCTATCTTCAAAAATATACCCCGACTCTCACCACTGCTCACCACCTCCAGTATCAACTCTCTGGTTTAAGCCACCATCATCGATTGTCACAGTCTCCTAATTGGTCTCCCCGCTTTCACCTTTCTCCTGCCTTTACCTCATTCTCCACATAGCATCCAGAGCAAGGTACATCACTCCTTTGCTCAAAACCAGATCAACTCGGTGCTGTGCTCTGTGACCACCTAGAGGGGTGGGATAGGGAGGTGGGAGGGAGACACAAGAGGGAGGAGATATGGGGATATATCTATATGGATAGCTGATTCACTTTGTTATACAGCAGAAACTAACACACCAATGTAAAGCAATTATACTCCAATAAAGATGTAAAAAAAAAAACAACCTTCCCGTGGCTCCTCATGTGACTCAGGGTAAAAGCCAAAGTCCTTACCAAGCCCTATACGACCCAGACCCGTTACCTCTCTGGCTTCATCACACACACACACACACACACACACTGCTTCAGCCACACTGGTTTTCCTCCCATTCCTTGAACTTGTCAATACTTTGTCATCTCAACGCCTTTACATCGATTATCCCCTCTGCCCAGAACACTCCCTCAGAACCCCCTCTTGGTCACATCCTACAATCCCTTAGGTCTTTGCTCAGTGTCACCTTCCCAGTCCTGAAAGGAACAAGAAGCCAGTCAGATCCTTACATTCATCATGCATATACAACGAGGGGAGGGCTTGGGTGAAAAATAAATGAAAGGAAGGGCTGTGACATTGGCCTCTTGCCGGTTCCGGATAAGACCTTGGCAGCGATCAGATAAGAGGCATCTCTCTTAGGGGGCTGACCTCTGCTTCTGCGCTGGGGCAGGTGGGGAGCAGGTTTTTTATTGAGCCTTCAGAGGGTGCTTGCTTGAGAAGATGCTGTAGAGGGACATTTGCTTTCAATCCTTGGGGGCAACTCCTAAAGACTGAAGTGCCGCCTAGTGCCAAGCACTTGCAGGCATGCCTGAGAAATGCAATGGATAAAATGCATCTCAATTTTCTGATGGATTTTGAACACACTTGCTTATTTGTTTGTTTTACAAGACAGTAAACTATTACAATTTCACATACTGTAATAGCTTAATTTATGAGAGAACATGTTTCACTGATAACATTTTTAACAGCATCAACGGAATTCTCTAGCTGTGCAGTGGTTAGGACTCTGCGCTTTCACTGCTGAGGGCCCGGGTTCAATCTCTGGTTGGGGAACTAAGATCCCACAAGCCGTGCAGCCAAAAAACAAAACAAAACAAAAACATCATCAACCCTCCAGGACACAACTAAGTACTAGGAAAAAACTTTGTTAAGCTTTTAGAAACAGAAACAGACACACAGATACAGAGAACAAACTAGTAGTTACCAGAGGGGAGTGGGAAGGAGGGAGGAGCAAGATAGGGGAAGGGGATTAAGAGGTACAAACTACTAGGTGTAAAATAAGATACAAGGATGTGATGTACAGCACAGGGAACACAGCCAATATTTTGTAATAACTTTGTATGGAGGATAATTTATAAAAAATGGAATCACTATGTTGTATACCTGAAACTAACATTATACAGTAAGTCAACTATACTTCAATTTTTTTTTCTTTTTTTTTTGCGGTACGCGGGCCTCTCACTGCTGTGGCCTCTCCCGTCGCGGAGCACAGGCTCCGGATGCACAGGCTCAGCAGCCATGGCTCACGGGCCCAGCTGCTCTGCGGCATGTGGGATCCTCCCGGACCAGGGCACGAACCCGTGTCCCCTGCATCGGCAGGTGGACTCTCAACCACTGCGCCACCAGGGAAGCCCTGTACTTCAATTTAAAAAAAAAACAAAAACTTTTAATGCAACCGGAAGAGATATCACAGAGTCCATGTGTTAAAAGTCCTATACATTGGTAGAAGCAGGCTCCCCAAATACTCATAGTCTATTTACTCATATTCTGCAAACAACTCTAACAAGTTTGGTTATCTCATTTCCTAGTTCATAACAACACATCAGAAGGGGCAACGAAGGAGGGAGCTTAGAGGCTTAGGCAGTAACTGCTGGCTGGTAGAAAGAGTTAAAATAACAGCAGCAAGAAATGGCAACTAACAGAGAGGGGATATATGGAACGATTAGAAAACCAGGCATTACCAATTAAGAGGCAGAACATCTGTGCCCAATTTAATGCAGGGACAAACAGACCCGCCACACTTTAGGAGCCCTTAAGGCAACACTATACACAGCAAATTAAAATAACTAATGCTCTTATAAGGATAATCTTGAATCATCAAGAAAAGATACAATTATTTCCAGGCTCAGGAGTCAGGAAGGTAAATAATCTTTTTGAAAAGCTTTCCATCCAAAATGGTTAGCGACTGGGGCAAGGGAAAAGCAGTGCAAGTGCTGAACCTCAGTTACCCAGAAAATCAGTTATGCGGAACAACTCAGAAATTAGTGTTGCCCAGTAAGTGACCCATCATCATTGGAAAACAGTTTTATACTATGTTGCAATGTATATTGAATAATTAACTTTTGTTGTGATTTACACAGCTAAACTCTGACAAAAACAAATTTGCAGTGAACAGGTTTTCACAACTACTTCTCTGAGTTATCTGAGGTTAACTTAGATCAGTATAGTTCAAGTCCTTTTGTCCTGCAAGGAACGCAAAACATTTCTTTCTTTTTTTTTTTTTCTTTTTTCACCCATCATCAGGTGAGGAAAGTTTGAGGGGGGAAAAAATCTCTGTTTAAAGGTAAGTTCAAAAGGTAATTTTATAATAAATGTGGGCTCCATCTAGGCTAGGCTGAGTTATCAACCCATAGAAGTAATTTAAGGAAAGAACTTCTGTGCCAGGAGTTGTTTAATGAGCGCCACGGATGATTGTAAGAAATAATATTGACTTCTTCCCAGCTCTAGTAAGCTCTCAACTCTGAACCCCAAATTTCCTCTCCATCCTCCATTCCCTATCTTAATGATATCTCTCCCCACCCCTTCACCCTAACTACAAACCTGGAATTAACCTAGTCTCCTTCCCTGTCCCTCAAACCTCGCAAGGAGTCACCAAGTCAAATCAGTTCTACCATCTCAATTCCTCCAGCTTCTCCCCTTCTCCCCATTCCCAGAACTGACTCAGTCCATGCCTTCGTCCACTCTTGCCCAGCATGCTACAACTGCTCTCTAACTGGCCCCCCTGCTTCCAGTCTTCTGGCTCTCTTCTGCACACTCCATACACTGTGTCCTCCCCACAACCGCCAGAGTGCTATCTGCAAAAGCAACAAGCCCCGCCATGCACTGGCACTGCCAGCCACTGTGCACACCGTGCCCTGTACCACCCCAGTAAGGGCATCATTCACAGTTTTGCAGTGCACAACCTGTACAACCATATGCAGCAGCCTTGTTCTATTCCCCTAGTTACAACACTCCAATGGCTCCCCATTGCACTCCACATAAAGCCCTTTAATATGCCTGATCCAGCCTCTGCCTACTTCTCCAAATTAATCTCTCTCCTGTATTTTCCACACTTTCCACTCCAATCATTAAAAAAAAAAGAAAGAAAGAAAGAAAGAAATGACTCCCCAAACCTACTATGCTGTCACCTTTCTGCTTGTTTCGGCACATCTTATTTCCTTTGCCTAGATAACCTCTCCCTACCTTTCCCCACCACACTCCATCCCCATTCCCAGTCCACCTGGACATTTGTATGCATCCTTGAAGATTCAAATCATGCATCACCCTCTCCCCAAAGTCTTCCCTTAACTCCCTAAGTAGAGTCAACCATCCTATTTCTGGCTGTCCCGCAGCAGATCCTGCACAAACAGGTGTAATTAGCTTATTGCACCGTGGCATGTCCTGGTAGCGAGCAGTCTCTAAATGGTCATTACTGAAATGATCTCTCAGAAAGTTCTGTACCACAGTAAAAAACCTTGTAAACATATTCTTAAATAGAGGAATACTTTTTTTAAATAGATGAAATCTTTTCACACGTAAAACTCTCATCCTAGGGTGCATGTCCTAACAGCATAGCTACAGACCACTTCCAGGACATTCTGTTGGTCCATCCAGCGGTAGATGTTACTGCTAAAAATGCTGAAAGGCAGAACAGCACCACAAGCTCGTGTAAAAACACAGCACAGCAACCGGTGTCATTTAGGTGCTGTGACACATCATAATGACGAGGCAACTGCCACCATGCAGGAGCCTTCAAAGGTATGGAAGATAAAACACCACACAACTATAGAAGTAGAGAAATCACTGGAGGTAGAAATGTCAACTGACAGTTCATAGCATAGCTAATTGAACTTTGGTGAGAAAGCATACATTTCTCCTATGGAGATTTTTTTTCACTCTCAGGAAGATGGAGGAGGCAAACACAAGACACAAAGCACTTTCCACACTCCCCTGAGCTGCCCAGCTGCCAGTGAGGGTCTGTTGTAGCATCCCAACCCATTCCAGACGCTGAATACCTGAAGGAGCGTGTGCCCCATCACCGCACTCCCCTTAATGGTTGATTACACATGGAAACCAATAGTGCCCACCCCAAATACCAAACAGGGAGGGCCTGAAAACGCACAGGCCGAAGCCTTGACTTAACTGCGGTCTAACGACAGGGGTTGCCGTGGCCTCCTTTGGATTCGAGGCTAGCCCCGAATAAGGAAGGAAAGTATTTGGAACGTGTGTGAGGGCTACCTGATTTTCAGAAAATTGTCACCAAGTCTATTTTTGGGGTGCCAAAACTCCCACTGCAAGGCTGAGCACCTGCTAAAGCAAAACCGCCACGGGAGCAGAGGAAGAAGACACGTCCATGAATTGCAGTACCTTGAGAACTTGTCTGAAAAGCCCTGGCGGAACTTAAGGTACCAGAGCTGCACCCTGTTCTCGGGTTGCTCCTGAGCCCCAGTCCGCATGGTCCCGTAGGAACCTAGCTCCTCAGAGCCCAGAGCCTGCTGCACCTTCCCCGCTGCACCAACCCCAAAGCTTGGCACCTCCGGCGAGGTAGACGCGTGTGCATCACGGCTGGCAAGTGACCACGTCCACCGTCCCCCGCTCACTGCTCACATCCCTCATCCAAATCGCGGCAGTGGCAGTAAAGGATGCGTGGGTTTGTTGGCTCTTTTTTGTCTGTCCTATAGTGAGGACCCCAGGAGACAGGAAACTCATGGACCCAGCTGGAAAGATGCACCAGCCTGAGTGTAAGAAAGTCCGAGTTGGCGGCGGCGGCGGCACGGTTTCTCTACAACTCCTCCCCCTCCAAGTGCGGCGCCGAGGGTCTGCGAATCCCAGCGCCTTTTTGGATTTGGTTTCCCCAAAAGTATTATTCAACCCCCGTCGCCGCTTTTGCAGCATTCAGGGGATATTACAAGCGAAGTGCACCCCCGGGAGGGGGGCTTCTGGTCGCCGGGATGCGGAGTTGGAAGATACCGTCTGGCCCCATCTCTCCAGCGACACACAGGAGCGGGTGAGGAGCGGAGAGGGGACCTGAACTAGCCACGGAGGAGACGTCCTCACACCACCTCCCGGACTTTCTCACGGTCCCGCTGCAGCGCGGCCCGGGGCCGGAGGAAAAACGGCTGGCCGGCCAAGGGCGCTGGCAGCGGGGGAGGGCGAGCGTGTGTGGGCGAAGGGAAGACAAAGTGTGCTCGGCAGCCGGGCGGCCGGGGATGGAGCGCGGGAGGAGAGGGGCGCGCGAGCGCGGCGGGAGGCGGAGGCCGCCGGGCGGCGTGCGGGAGGAGGGAACTTACCTGCGAGGAAGACCGCTTGCAGCAGGCAGAGGTAGCTCTTGCCGTACTTATCGGAAATCCGTACGCGCTGCAGGGCCATGGCCATGTCCACCTGCAGAGAGATGGCCTGGGTGGCCGGCACGAACGCGCAGCCGTCCGGGTCCCAGGGCAGACCCGGCGTACTGCCGCCCGGCGCGGGGCTCTGCGGCGCCGGGGTCCGGGGCGCGTGCCCGGAGGCCGAGCCCAGGTGGGGCCGGGAGCCGGCCGCCGCCGCCGCCATCCTCACGCGGGAGCCCGGGCCGGGACCGCCGGCCCGGCCCGCCGCCGCCGTACTCCACCCCGCCTCCGGCCCCGCGCGTCCGGGCACGGGCGGGGAGTTCTGCCGCCCGCCCGCCCGGCCCCGCCGTGCCGCCACCGCGGCCCGCCCTCCCGAGCCCGCTTGTGGGGACGGGAGCGCCGGAGGCCGAGAGCGCGGCGCGCCCGGAGCCCGGGAACTTGCTCGAAGTTTGGGGCTCCGGTGGGGCGCTTCTGGCCGCGGCCACCGCGAGGGTCACTCCTCCAGGGAGCGCACACACGCCCCCCCCTTAGCTCCCGGGAGGATGGGAGGCGGGGATGTGGAGGAGGGACTCCGGTAGCCTAAAGGGAGAACCCCTGCAGAGACGCCCATTGTCAGGGGAGGGAAGGCCGACCGAGGCGAGCACACGTGGTGGGAGGAGACGGCCGGGCCTCGCACTCCCATGGCAACTCTTAGCATCCGGCTAGCACTGGCCGAGGCAAAGATTCGCCACGCGCGGGAGTTGCTCCGTGAGGACGCTTGCAGGTGGCCCTGCCGGGAGTGCTGTCCTTGCTGACGCCGAGAGGACACTAGCCCTGGAGAGTCTGAAAGGGTATGTGCTGAAGCCAGAATATGCCCTCCCCACACCCAGCTCAAACAGACACACACACATTCCTACCCCTTGGGGATGCTAAGTCCTGTGCCCTCCAGATCCCTGATTCTCGAACGCTGGGGTCTCAGGAAGCGCCCTGTATAGACACCTGGGCTGCCATCCCTCAGGGGCTTTGGAATCTTGACCTGTCCTCGAGCGGGAGGGCTCAAGAACACAGAGAGCACAAGAAGACAGAAAGGCAAGAGGAGGTGACCCCTTAAAGAAGCCAAGTGGGAAAGGAAGGAGCCGGAGCTCTTTCCTTGCCCCAAAGCCCCCAGGGATGGGGTTGATGAAAGATGGGACTCCGCAGTGCCTGGAAGGAAAGGAGCGCTGCCCGGGAAGCCGCGGCTGCTGGAGGAGAGGCCAGGGAATGTCAGCATAAAAAAACGCAAGTCTGAAACTGAGTCAGTGCTGTTGGAATTCGCCACGATTTTGCTCCAATGCTAGAAATCTTTATGGGAATTGCAAGTGCCATTTCTCTCTTTAATCCTTATCCTTTTCAAAATTTTCTGGCAAGAGAGTGGTCTGATGGCCAATCTTTCCAGGTCCATCTTTTAAACACTCTATGGGGAATCACTGATTTATACCTCCAGAGAATGGGTGCAGGCAAGTACAAAAGGCAAGAGTAAGTAGGGGAGGAAAACAACACACACACACACACACACACACACACACACACACCTCTTCCTCTAACCAGTTTAAGCTCTGTCTGAATGCGTCAGTCCACAGGCAGAATGTTTTCCAGCCCCTCTCTTGAATATGTGCAGAGGGAAGAGGAGCAACGACTTATAGTTGTCCCCTCTATTGTGGACAAGATGACATTAAGAATTCCACTGATGCTACAGTTGTTGTTCTTTTACAACAACTTTAAAGTTAAAAATAAATAGCAGTCTATTTAAATAACATTTATTATTTTATTTAATAAAAATAGCAGTCTATAAAAGTACTAGGTGACTATATAGGAGGATTATTTTTTATAATCTGCGGTGGAGAAGGCTTTACTTAGCATAACAAAAAAAGTGTGATTGATCCACGTATGGAAAGATACCCTGCTATACTGTCAAGTGAAAAAAGTAAGATGTAAAACAATATTTATAGTTTGATCCCACTTTTTAAACACTATACATATGTATATGCATAGAAAATGGTTGGGAAGGATACAAATTGCTAACAGTGGTGATCTCTGAAGAGTGAAACTGGGAGTCACTTGGTTATGGGGGAGCTCTCACTTTTTGCTTTATAAGTAATTATGTTAAATTTTTCACAGTGGGCAATTGTTTTTTAGTAACACATTTTCTAAATAAAGAAGGAAACAAATAGAAAAATAAACTTAGGTTCAGAAAGGTATTAGAAAATTAACAATGAAAAAGAATTTTCTAAATATAAAAGCAGCAGATGCCCTGATTTCAAAGTATACTGCAAAGCTACATTAATCAAAACAGTATGGTACTAGTACAAAAACAGACACATAGATCAGTGGAACAAAACAGAGAGCCCAGAAGTGAATCCACACCTATATGGGCAATTAATCGATGACAAAGGAGGCAACAATATATAACAGGCAAAAGAGAACCTCTTCAATAAATGGTGTTAGGAAAACTGGACAGCTACATGCAAAAGAATCAAACTGGACTACTTTCTCACACCATATACAAAAATAACCTCAAAATGGATTAAAGACTTAAATGTAAGACCTGACATCCTAAAAGAAAACATAGGCAGTATACTCTTTGATACTGGTCTTAGCAATATATATATTTTTTGGATATATCTCCTCAGGCAATGGAAACAAAAGCAAAAACAAACAAATGGGACCTAATCAAACTAATAGGCTCTTGCAAAGCAAAGGAAGCTATCAACAAAACAAAAAGGTTGCCTACTGAATGGGAGAAGATATTTGCGTATGATATATCTGGTAAGGGGTTAATATCCAAAGTATACAAAGAACTCATACAACTCAACATCAAAAAACAAACAACCCAAACAAACAAACAACCCGATTAAAAAGTGAGCAGAGGAACTGAATAGATATTTTCCCAAAGAAGACACATACAGTTGGCCAACAGACACATGAAAAGGTGCTCAACTTCTCTAATCATCAGGGAAATGCAAATCAAAACCACAATGAGATATCACCTCACACCTGTCAGAATGGCTATCATCAAAAAGACAAGAAATCACAAATGTTGGCAAGAATGTAGAGAAAAGGGAACCCTTGTACACTGCTGGTGGGAATGTAAATTGGTACAGCCACTATGGCCAACAGTATGGAGGTTCCTCAAAATATTAAAAATAGAAGTGCTATATGATCCAGCAAAACCACTTTTGGGTATTTTTCCAAAGAAAACAAAGACACAATTCAAAAAGATATGTGTGCTTCTATGTTCATTGCAGCATTATTTACAGTAGCCAAGATGTGGAAGCAACCTAAGTGTACATCGACAGATGAATGGATAAGGAAGATGAGGTATATATACACACAATGGAATATTACTCAGCCATAAATCAAAAATGAAATCTTGCCACTCATGACAACCTCGATGGACCTAGAGGGTATTATGCTAAGTGAAATAAGTCAGACAAAGGAAAGACAAATACCATATGATTTCACTTACATGTGTAATCTAAAAATAAATAAATAAACATAATAAAATAGAAACAGAGTCACAGATACAGAGAACAAACAGGTGGTTGCCAGAGGGAAAAGGGATGGGGGATGAGTGAAATAGGTGAGGGAGATTTAGATTAACAATGTTGCAGTTACAAAATAAATATCACAGGGATGAAATGTATAGTGTGGGGAATATAGTCAATAATAATGTAATATCTTTGTGTGATGACAGATGGTAACTAGACTTATAATGGTGATCATTTTGTAATGTATAGAAATATTGAATCACTATGCTATGTACCAGGAAATAACATAGTGTTGTAGGTCAATTATACTTAAAAACAAACAAACAAACTCATAGAAAAAGAGAACAGATTTGTGGTGACCAGAGGCAGGGGTTGGGGGGAGGGAGAATTGGATGAAGGGATGAAGGTGGTCAAAAGGTACTTCCAGTACTTCCAGTTGTAAGATAAATAAGTACTAGGGATATAATGTACAACATGATAAATAAAATTAGCACTGCTGTATGTTATATATGAAAGTTGTTAAGACAGTAAATCCTGAGAGTTCCCATCTTAAGTGAAATCTTGGGCTCCCTTCTTAAGTGAAAGAAGCCAGTCTCAAAGACCACATGTTTTACAATCCCATTTATATGAAATGTCAAGAATAGACAAATATATAGAGACAGAAAGTAGAATAATGATTGTCAGAGAATGGGGAGGATGGAGGGAGTATGGGTAAAAACTAAGGGGATTAAAGTTCCTTTTTAGGGTAATGAAATATTTTAAAATTCATTGTGCTGATGGATGCTCAAGTCTGTGAATATACTAAAAACCACTGAATTATTTTTTTATTGAGGTATAGTTGACTTACAATATTATATTAGTTTCAGGTGTACAACAAAGTGATTCAAAATTTTTATAGAGGGCTTCCCTGGTGGCGCAGTGGTTGAGAGTCCGCCTGCCGATGCAGGGGACACGGGTTTGTGGGGGAAGATAAGGGGGGAGGGGCATGTTAGGGAAAGGGGATTAAGAGGTACAGACTACTATGTATAAAATAAATAAGCTACAAGGATATATTGTACAGCACAGGGAATATAGCCAATATTTTATAATAACTTTAAATGGCACAAAATCTATAAATTTTTTTTTTCTTTTGCAGTACGCGGGCCTCCCACTGTTGTGGCCTCTCCCGTTGCAGAGCACAGGCTCTGGATGCGCCGGCTCAGCGGCCATGGCTCACGGGCCCAGCCGCTCCGCGGCATGCGGGATCTTCCCGGACCGGGGCACGAACCCGTGTCCCCTGCATCAGCAGGCGGACTCTCAACCACTGTGCCGCCAGGGAAGCCCCTTTCCTTCAATATTTATAAAAATAAATCAAAAGAATCTCAAAATACCATTTTTCACTTATAAAATTGGCAAAGACTTTTAAAATACTCAATATCAGTTAATGTGGTCAGCCAAGCAGTGTCATGCACTGCCGGAGTGTAAGTTGGTACAACCTTTCTGGAAAGCGGTTTGGCAGTTAATACTGAGAACCTAAAAATGCACATATCCTTTGGCTCAGCAAATCTCCTAGGAGTTTCACCTACAGAAATAGAGATTTCGGCAAAGATTTACGTACAAGGATGTTTTCTACAGCATTATTTATTATAGTCCCAAATTATAAGCAACCTACATTTCAAACAATAGCAGGATTAATAAATTATGATACATTCCAAAATAGATTATTAAGCAGTTATCAAAAATGACATTCCCTTGTGATGGAACTGTTGTGTATCTTGATTGTATCAATGTCAATATCCTGGTTGTGATATTGTACAATACTTTTACAAGATGTTGTCATTAGGGGAAACTGGGTGAAGAGTATATGAGATCTCTCTGTATCATTTCTTACAACTGCTTATAGATCTATAATCATCTTCAAATAAAAAGGCTAATTTTTTCAAGGTGACATTCTTGAAGAATTTTTAAGACCATGAGAAAACGTTCATGATCTTATGGTGATTGGGTTATCTGTATGCAAGATGAATATGCAGTATAATCTCAACTACATGCCATCTATAAGCATTGAAAAAATGTTGGAAGAAACAGGGTGTATAGGTGATAGATAGGTAGAGAGATAGATGATAGATAGATAGATAGATAGATAGATAGATAGATAGATAGAGATAAATGATAGGAAGATAGACAGCCAGCCAGACAAACTGATAAGAGAGAGAAGACTGGGCTTACATGAGCTCCTTCTATGTCATCCATAGGGTGGTGGATTCCGCAGCCATTAGAAATGATTACCTCCTCTGTGAAGCTTGGCCACAGTCCCTGAGCCAGACCCCTTCTCTCATGTTCCTTTGTCCTATCCCCCTCATACTGATTCTCATCATATGTTGTAATTGCTTGCAGCTCTGTCATCTAGATAGGTTCTGAGGTCTTAGAGGACAGGGAAATGTCTTATTAAGCACTGTCTTCCAGGGCCTGGAATATAGTCAGCACTTGAAATATGGGTTAATTGAAGGGGGGAATAAAGTAATAATGGATGAACAGTAGTCTTTTAATTGTACTGTGGACCCTTATTTGAAAGAACAGTAACCTCAGGGTTTCTTAGGGCTGAAGAAGAAAATACAACAAACTACTATATATAAAATAGATAAGCAACAAAAATATACTGTATGGCACTGAGAATTATGCCCATTATCTTGTAATAACCTATAATGGAGTATAATCTGCAAAAATACTGAATCACTATGCTGTACACTTGAAACTAACACAGTATTATAAATCAACTATACTTCAATAAAAAAAGAAGAAATGCAGAGCTCTGACTCAGTCTTCCCCAATTTGCAGAGCACATTCAGATTCACCTACATGGAACTGCTCTATGTGCAATCTTTGGGGCCCTTGTCACAGGTCATACAATGTAACATCTTTGGAAATAAGGTCCTTGGTATTTCATTAATGTCCTTGGATGAAGTCCAAGCCTTATAACAAATTCCTCTCTCTAGTAACAGTGATGTGATAAGGTTTCATCCCATTTGCCTGAATCCATAAATCTCATCTATCCTAGGTAGAACAGAGGGGATTTGAGTAACAGGAATATTATTTGATCATAGTAAATAAAGCATAGGTTTTTTGTTTTTGTTTTTGTTTCGTCTGCGTCAGGTCTCTTAGTTGCGGCACGCGGGATCTTCGTTGAGGCATTGGGGATCTTTCGTTGCAATGTGCAGGCTTCTCTCTAGTTGTGGCATGCGGGTTCCAGAGTGCGAGGGCTCTGTAGTTTGTGGCACGCAGGCTCTCTAGTTGAGGCACGCGAGCTCCATAGTTTTGGCGCGTGGGCTTAGTTCTCCGTGGCATGTGGGATCTTAGTCCCCTGACCAGGGATGGAACCAGTGTCCCCTGCATTGTAAGGCAGACTTTTTACCACTGGGCCACCAGGGAAGTCCCTAGGCATAGGTTATGAGAAACCAGAATCTCTGAAATGTTGAAAGTGGAAGAGGACAATACAATTAAAAGGTATCTTTATTTGCTCCTTATTACCTTTGATTTTGAGAGGTTCTGCAGAATTCAGGAAGTCTATTGACATGTGTGAGGATTACCAAATGAAAACTCATTTGTAGATTAGGAACCACACAATTTGTATAGATTAGATATGATTATATTATATAAAGGACTGTATCAAGTTTCACAGTGTGCCAGGTTCTTTGCCATGTTTGTAGCGGGTATCTGCCATTTTTGCCTGCTTAGCACCTGTGTACTTCAGGATTCCTCTGCAGAATCGTCCTTGCCCCCCACTTTAAATCCATGTGGCGCATGCAAAACTGCCAGTAACTGCACCCTCACCACCCCATTCCAGGGTGGGAAGGTGACCCAGGCCTAGCAAATCAGTGTATTCTGTCCCTGCTTGGCCACTGTGATAGGATTAAACCAATGAGACACCATCCCAAGGCTTTCTGGAACGAGTGAAAGGGAGAGTAACTCTTTGCTGGGATTGTTAGTTATAAGGGTGAGGTAAGCCTGGGGCTGCAGAGAGAGCCTGCAGTCACACAGATCAATACATTTTCTTTTGTGCTTGAACCTGTTTGCAGTTGGATTTCTATCATTTGCAACCAAAGAACCCCAACTAATACATCATGATTAATGTAACATATAATCTCATTTAATTCTGGGTTAGCATCATGGAACCTTCTGTATGTATGTATAAACCCAGAAAAGCATGATAAATACAGAGGCGTCCCTTTGACACCCAGAGCTCAAAGATATTAATAAACTAATTGATCTGAGCCCAGGCCCTGCCAGGCATTGACTTAAAGTTTATCCCCTCTCAGGAAATTCCACAGAAATCTTTTCATTTGTTATCATTTAAAAACATTTTCATTGGGACTTCCCTGGTGGCGCAGTGGTTAAGAATCCGCCTGCCAATGCAGGGGACATGGGTTTGAGCCCTGGCCCGGGAAGATCCCACATGCCCCGGAGCAACTAAGCCAGTGCGCCACAACTACTGTGTCCGTGCTCTAGAGCCCACGTGCCACAACTACTGAAGCCCGTGTGCCACAACTACTGAAGACCGTGCAACTAGGGCCCGTGCTCCACAACAAGAGAAGCCACCGCAATGAGAAGCCCACACACTGCAACGAAGAGTAGCCCCCGCTCACCGCAACTAGAGAAAGCCTGCGCGCAGCAGTGAAACCCAATGCAGTCTAAATAAATATATATATATTTTTTTGCGGTACTCGGGCCTCTCACTGTTGTGGCCTCTCCCGCTGCGGAGCACAGGCTCCGGATGCGCAGGCTCAGCGGCCATGGCTCACGGGCCCAGCCGCTCCGCGGCATGTAGGATCTTCCCGGACCGGAGCACGAACCCATGTCCCCTGCATCGGCAGGTGGACTCTCAACCACTGTGCCACCAGGGAAGCCCTAAAATTTTTTTTAAAAGGGGGGGATAAAGGATAAAGGATGATTAGGTGTGAGAGAGCCGTAGCTTGAATGGGGGGAGGGTGGGACTCACAGAAACCGGATATGGATCAAAGGGAGCCAGTTTGCCCGGCAGAACCCTGAAAAGTCTTGGAATTTGGAGATAGCAGGTACTGCGAAAGACGGAAGTGAATAAATATTTTTTAAAAATGCTCATTGTTGGGCTTCCCTGGTGGCACAGTGGTTGAGAGTCCGCCTGCCAATGCAGGGAATACGGGTTCATGCCCCGGTCGGGGAGGATCCCATATGCCGCGGAGCGGCTGGGCCCGTGAGCCATGGCCGCTGAGCCTGCGCGTCCGGAGCCTGTGCTCCACAACGGGAGAGGCCACAACAGTGAGAGGCCCGCGTACCGCAAAACAAACAAACAAACAAAAAAAAGCTAATTGTTTATACGCTGTAAGATTCAAGTCATTTTTATAATCTATAAACAAAAACAGTATACTATGAAAAAGGAATAAGAGAGCTCTCAGAGTGGAAAATGACTGGCAAAATTTTGAAAATTCCATAAAAGGGCCAATTTCAGACTACTAACTCGATGTCACTGAGTGCCAAGTTGGGAAGAGAGGTGCAGAGTCGGTTTTCACAGGCTGGTCTGAGCCGGTTCCTGGGCACCAGACGGGTGCAGGGGGTCTGATGCGTTAGCAGCTGTGATGTGCCACTCAGATCCTCCTTCAGGAGGGAAGGATTTATTCTCCCATCTGTTGAAACTGGTGCCAGCTAAATGTCTTCCGCTGTCAGCACCCCGTAGCAATTGCCTCAGCTGAAAAGAGCCACCTAAGCCAAGGTCACGGCCCCTGACAATGGCATCTCCCATCCAATGACTGAACAGCACAGGGTATCAAGATCCAGCTCTCTTGCTCCAAATAGGAACCACTCTGACAAATGATCCCATCTCCAAAACTTACCAGGAGTGTTGGATGAGGCTTCTGTTCAGGATACTTTACCAGTTGACTTCTGCCCAATCCATCTTCCTTCTCTTCCCTACTCTTCCACAGGAGTTAGTCTCAGTAGCACATCCTAACGAGCCTCCTGTATCTATTTGCTTTCTGAAGTCATCAGATGACAGTTAAGAGGAGAAGTGGGGGTAGGAATTCCTCCTCCTCCTCACTATTTTTAGAGTGGAAAACTGGGTTTCTAGGGAAGTACAGTGTGGGATTGCCTGGAAGTGTTGAGTGAAAGAAAAGAGACATAGAGAATGAATTCAGGAGGCCCAACATCCCACAGAAGCCCAAGAAAGGAAGAAGAGAGAAAATGCAGAGGGGCTATTTCAAAGAAATCATAAAAGAAATAGAAGAAAAATTTCCTAGAACTGAAAAACACAAGTATTTATATTAAAAGGGCCCATCGAATGCAAACCAAGATGATTTTTTAAAAAAGAAGTACACTGACACACACCCTTATGAATTTTTAAGGACACCAGGGATATGAAAAAGAACCTAAATATTTCCAGAGTGGAAAAACATAAATCCCTTACAAAGGAATGAAAGTCAAAATGGCATAGAACTTCTCAGTAGCAATACTGGACTCTAGAAACTACTGGAAAAATACATTCAAAATTATGAGGGAAGTGACTTCCCTTGTGGTCCAGTGGGTAAGAATCTGTGCTCGCAATGCAGGGGGCCCAGGTTCAATACCTGGTCGGGGAAATAGATCCCGTATGCATGCTGCAACTAAGAATCCGCATGCAGCAACTAAGACCTGGCACAGCCTAAATAAATAAATATTTAAACCAAAAAACTTTTTTAATTATGAGGGAAAATATTTTTCAACTCAGAATTCTTTACTGAGCCAAAATCTCAGACAAATACGAAGATAGACCAAAGATATTTTTCAGACATGCAAAGAATAATATTTTAAAAGCTTGTTACCCATAAACCTTTCTTAGGAAGTTACTAGAGAATGCATTCCCCCCAAATGAAGAAGTAAATCAATAAAGAGGAAGACAAGGAATCTAGGAGATATTGATCCAATCCAGGAGCACAAACAAAAGAAATTCTAGAAAGAGAGATGTGCAGGGAGCCTGGAGAACAACCAGCTCCGGTGGGATAAGAACGGAGGGCTCTGAGAGGGCGCTACTCCATCTCTTTCTACCTCTGTCTAACTGACTTCAGTAAGCCTTCATCAGGGCCTTTTTGATCCACCCAAAGAGGCTTTAAGAACTCTGTACCTCAAAGAAAGAATTCTCGTCTCCGATGCTTCACTCTTAGAAGGCTCCCAGGCTCCTTACACAAATAGATCCACTCCTTCTCCAGAAACTTCCTCCCTCCACAAATCAGTACTATAGAGCAAGAATGAAAAGGTCAAGTTTTGCCTCAATAGATACCACTCCAAAAAAATGTGAGAAAGGTCACCATATTCTTTTAGAAAATTGTTCTTAAGACCTTCGGTTTTTCTTTACTCCCCAAGTCTGTGCTTGCCAGCCACCTTCTGGGGACCAAAGTGGGTTCCAGGCATTTTGGTCCTGGGAAAACGTTGTGCTTAAAATGAACTAGACACAAACAGTGGAAAGGTCTTTTCCCCACTGAAAATGAATAATTTAGTGTTCAAATTTACAAGCCAATCTTGCATAAGTTCAGGTAGCATGAGGTACTTTCTCATGTCCTAATGACTATAGGGCTCAGAGTCTGAGACCCTTGGATTCCACAGGGACCCCCCCACCAACATACAGCTATCCCGAGAAGGCCAACAGCAAAGAACCAGCGGACAAGATCTGGTGCAGTAGTAATCTCAGCTTTACTACTGGTGAAGTCCCAATCCAGAACTGGGAAATTCTTGCCTGCCTTTCCTTGAGGTCCCAAATTATTTTAGGAGACCCCTGAAGAGTAGACAAAGAACTGGCAGAGAACTCTGAAGCAGGTTATCTCAGTCTGCATGTATGAATACACCTTAACAAGAGCTGCAGTCACTCAACAGCTGTGTCCTGCAATCACTGGCTCTAGAACTGTGGGATTCTGGGGAAAGGAGTGGGAATGACTGGCTACGGTGGATACTCTCTTAATAGGAATATTCCAGGATGGACCCATCATGCCTAAACCCATTTCTTGTATTTGTCTAAGGCAAAGAAATCCTTACCACAAATGTTGGTCCTTAAGACGGTCGCTACTCATTCCCTGCTTCCTCAGCCAAAAGGAACCACAGGACACCACAGCCTGTCTCTCCGCCTGGATCTTAACTTCAGATTAAACATGAATATTTGGAAAAATGTTTCAAAACCAACCTGCTGTCAGCAACTACAAATGTAGAATAGCCTTGACTTGCAGAAAACTATTTTATAAACTATACACTGTATCAGTAAAGGAAGGGGACCTACTTTATTTACAAGGACAATGCTGGGGAAATGGAGCTTCTACTAGAAAGAATTAGCCTGCCAGGTTCAAAGCCAAATATTTGTGTGTGTGTGTGTGTTGATTAGACTTTTTCTTTTTCTTTTTTTAAAATTGAAGTATAAGGGCTTCCCTGGTGGCACAGTGGTTGGGAGTCCGCCCGCCGGTGCAGGGGACGTGGGTTCGTGCCCATGTCGATTAGATTTTTTTCTTTTTTTAAAATTGAAGTATAGTGGATTTACAATGTGTTAGTTTCTGGTGTACAGCAAAGTGATTCAGTTTTATTTATGTATATATATATATATATATATATATATACACACACACATATATATTCTTTTCATATTCTTTTTGCATTATAGTTTATTACAACATATGGAATATAGTTCCCTGTGTTATACAGTAAGTCTTTGCTGCTTATCTATATTATATACAGTAATGTGTATCTGCTAATCCCAAACTCCTAATTTATCCCTCCCTGCCCTTCCCCTTTGTTAACCATAAGTTCGTTTTCTATGTCTGTGGATCTATTTCTGTTTTGTAAATAAGTTCATTTGTACCATTTTTTTAAGATTCCGCATATAAGTGATATCATATTATATCTGTCTTTCTCTGTCTTACTTCACTTAGTGTGATAATCTCTAGGTCCATCCATGTTGCTACAGATGGCATTATTTCCTTCTTTTCTATGGCTGAGTAATATCCCATTGTGTATATGTACCACATATTCTTTATACATTCATCTGTCGATTGGACATTTAGGTTGTTTCCACGTCTTGGCTATTGTAAAGTGCTGCTGTGAACACTGGGGTGCATGTATCTTTTCGAATTAGAGTTTTCATCTTTTCCAGATATATGCCCAGGAGTGCAATCACTGGATCATATGGCAACTCCATTTTCAGTTTTTGAGGAATATCCATACTGTTCTCCATAGTGGCTGCACCAATTTACATTCCTATCAACAATGCAGGAGGGTTCCCTTTCTCCACACCCTCTCCAGCATTTATGATTTGTGGACTTTTTGATGATGGCCATTCTGACTGGTGTGAGGTGATACCTCATTGTAGTTTTCGTTTGCATTTCTCTAATAATTAGCAATGTCGAGCATCTTTTCATGTGCCTATTGGCCATCTGTATATCTTCTTTGGACAAATGTCTATTTAGGTCTTCCGCCCATTTTTTTTTTTTTCTTTTGCGGTACACGGGCCTCTCACTGCTGCGGCCTCTCCTGCTGCGGAGCACAGGCTCCGAACGCGCAGGCCCAGCAGCCATGGCCCATGGGCCCACCCCAGCTGCTCCGCGGCACATGGGATCCTCCTGGACCGGGGCACGAACCCGTGTCCCCTGCATCAGCAGGCGGACTCTCAACCACTGCGCCACCAGGGAAGCCCTCTGCCCATTTTTTGATTGGGTTGTTTGTTTGTTATTCAGCTGTACGAGTTGTCTGTCTAATTTGGAAATTAAGCTCTTGTCAGTTGCATCATTTGCAAATATTTTCTCCCAGTCCTTAGGTGGTCTTTTCGTTTTGTTTATGGTTTCCTTTGCTGTGCAAAAGCTTGTAAGTTTGATTAGGTCCCATTTGTTTATTTTTGCTTTTATTTCCATTGCCTTGGGAGACTGACCTAAGAAAACATTGGTACAATTTATGTCAGAGAATGTTTTGCCTATGTTCTCTTCTAGGATTTTTATGGTGTCATGTCTTATATTTAAGCCATTTTGAGTTTATTTTTGTGTAGGGTGTGAAGGTGTGTTCTACCTTAATTGATTTACATGCGGCTGTCGAGCGTTCCCAACACCACTTGCTGAAGAGACTGTCTTTTCTCCATTGTATATTCTTGCCTCCTTTGTCGAAGATTAATTGACCATAGGTGTGTGAGTTTATTTCTGGGCCCTCTATTCTGTTCCATTGATCATATGTCTGTTTTTGTGCCAGTAACACACTGTTTTGATTACTGTAGCTTTGTAGTATTGTCTGAAGTCTGGGAGGGTTATGTCTCCAACTTTGTTCTTTTTCTTCAGGATTGCTTTGGCAATTCTAGGTCTTTTGTGATTCCATATAAATTTTAGGATTATTTGTTCTAGTTCTGTGAAAAATGTCATGGGTAATTTGATAGGGATTGCATTAAATCTGTAGATTGCTTTGGGTAGGATGGCCATTTTAACAATTTAATTCTTCCAATCCAGGAGCATGGGATATCTTTCCATTTCTTTAAATCATCTTCAGTTTCCTTTATCAATGTTTTATAGTTCTGTTTAAGTCTTTCACCTCATTGCGTGGGTTTATTCCTAAGTATTTTATTTCTTGATGTGATTTTGAAAGGGATTTTTTTTTTACTTTCCCTTTCTGATATTTCATTGTTAGTATAAAGAAATCAAAGCAAAATATTTTTGTTCAAAATATACAGGGGGCTGGAGCAGCAGATCTTTAAGGTACTTCCCAATCTTAAGATTATATATATCCCTAAAGGCTTATTAAAATACTACTACCCTTACACTTGGTTCTTTATTCTTTTCTATATTATCTATATATTTGAAGATGGACATATATTTAATTTATAATAAGAAATATAAAAAAATATTTTTAAATAGACAACAAAATTAGACTCAAGGGATCCTTTTAAAACTTAGGTCAGATCATGTCACTCTGGTCATAATGCTCCAAACTTCCATCGCAATTACAATAAAATCCAATGTCCTTACCATGGCTACAAGGTTCTATATCATCTTCTCCCTCCCTCCATCTCTAATTTCAACTCTTACCACTCTCCCTCCATTTTGGTCACACCAATCTCCTGGCAGTACCTCCAATATGCCATGTAAGCTGCTATCTCAGCGTCTGTGCATTTGCTGTTCCCAGTGCCAGAATAACCCTCATAAGTTCATCCACATATCTCTCTCTTGCTTATTTCAATTCTCCGCTCAAATGTCACCATGTCAGAGAGAACCTCTTTCACTACCATATCTAAAGTAGCACGCTGTCATTCTCTGAACACTTGCATTGATTACATGCTCATTAAAACTTCCTTTGTAATGTAAAAAAATGCCTGACGTAATGGTAATTGGACACAGAGAAAAAAATACTCGCAAAATATGTGACAAAATGTACGTTTTCCTAATATACAAAGAGTTCTTACAAGTAAGGAAGAAAAAGATGAGCAACTGAATAGGAAAATGGGCAAAGGAAATGTAATTGCCAAAAGAAGAAATACAAACACCTACGTGTTTAAAATACTTAAACTCACACAAAAGCAAAGCAAATACTACCAAGAATAAAGCACTATTTTTCCTCTAAACCAATGGTCGACAAACTTCTTCTGTAAAGATCTAGACAGTAGAAGTTTCCATGTTGTGGGCCACATACAGCATAGTTTCTGTCACATAGTCTTCAACGTCTTTTTTTTTTTTGGCCGTGCCATGGGGCATGCAGGATCTTAGTTCCCAGACCAGGGATCAAACCTGTGCCCCCTGAAGTGGGAGCAAGGAGTCCTAAGCACTGAACCACCAGGGAATTCCCCACATCAGGATTTTAAATATGCACATCCTTTGCCCCAGGAATTCCTCATCTTTGATTTTATACCAGAAGTTAATGCGGTAAGTGTGCAAATATTTTGGTTGAGGGTGCATTGACACGTCATTCACAGTAGCAGGCAGGAGGAGGAAAAGGAGAAAGCTAAATAGCCATTAAGCAGGCAATGGTAAAATAATGCATGTACATGAAATCAATAAAATAATGTGAAAAGGTCTTCATGGCTTTTTTTGGTTAAAAAAATATATATATACATACACACACACATAAAACAGTGTGTATATCATGGTTCAATTTATACAAAATTATACATACATACGTGTGTGTGTGTGTGTATATCCATGTTATGTGTGTATGTTTGCATAGAGAGAGTCTGAAGAACATGGTTAACAGGAGTGTGGTGGGATATTATATGACATCCTATTAGGTATTGCTTAATTTTGACAATGCATCATCATATATAATCAGAAAAAATAATACTCTTATTAAATTAGGAAAACATCAGGTCAACCCAAATGGGTTTTTGCCTGAAATGCGATAATCTTCTAAAATTATCTTTCCAAAATTATTCTTACAATACAATCATGGTAGATATTTTTCTCCATTTGAACAAATAGTTTTATGGGTTTTATTGGCTTCTTGGTTTGTTTCTTGTGCTGAAAGTACAAAGTTACTCATTAATTTGTCATCTTATATTCTTTTAGGATATCTAGGATCATGCATTTAACTTTTTGTCACCTCTTTTTCTCAAACTCACAGTGAACATTCACTGGCATTGTAGTATCATCGTATTCTCAAACCAGGGCACAGAGAATGGAACCAGAACAGCATCACACTGCCTGCTGACGTATGGAAGCTGGAGAAGGGTAGAGAGAAGATGGACGGTGAGAGACACTCAAAGTGCATCACTCACATCACTGTAATTCGCAGGCAAGCTGTCCTCAGTTACTGTATCATGTAAGCTTGCTGTGTTTGAAAATAAACGTGCAAATGAACAGAAATATCACAGCCCTGGTGTTCTGCATAGCACTTCAGTTGCACCATGTTTTGCACAAATGAGCAGCTTTTATGGATCCACAATGTGTATTTCAGTATTCAAACAGAAAGGCTTCACTGACAGAGTTAAAATAGGACTTCAGATTAAAGCTCTTACCTCAGAAATGGGGCACTTTTATTCTTGGAGAATAACTGTTTGATTTATTTGTTATTTTTTGTGTTTGCTTTTTTTTTTATTATGAGAGTATACATGCTCATTGTGGAAGATTTGCAAACTATGGAAAAGCATAAAAAAACAGAAAAGCAAAACCCAGCATTAATGACATCATCCGGTGGCCACCATGGTTAATTTTATGACATTCCCCCAGTCATTTTGAGATCATACTGTTCTTATTTATTTATTAAATTCTTTATTGGAGTATAATTGCTTTACATTGTTGTGTTAGTTTCTGCTGTATAACAAAGTGAATCAGTTACACATATACATATGTTCCCATACCTCTTCCCTCTTGTGTCTCCCTCCCACCCTCCCTATCCCACCCTTCTAGGTGGTCACAAAGCACCGAGCTGATCTCCCTGTGCTATGCGGCTGCTTCCCACTAACTATCTCTTTTAGGTTTGGTAGTGTATATATGTCCATGCCACTCTCTCGCTTTGTCACAGCTTACCCTTCCCCCTCCCCATGTCCTCAAGTCCATTCTCTAGTAGGTCTGCGACTTTATTCCTGTCTTGCCCCTAGGTTCTTCAGAACCATGATCATACTGTTTATAATTTTGAATATTTTTTTTACTAAGCCTTAAAGTATACTCGTTTCCCACTGGCAACAGTTTTTTAATAAGTGTGAAAAAATATGTCTTGGCTTTCAATATCAAACTACTCATGAAATAAGGTTAACAGGTTACATTTGCACGATGTGTTCTTTCATACCTCTATGGTGAAAAATTCCAAATAGACAAAATTGCATTTTAAATACCACAAGGATAATCAAAGTGAAAAAAAAAAACCCACTGAAATCTAAACATTGGATTAGACACTGTTTTCAATCAAATGGTCAGAAGATTTCTTAAAACCAAAAGGAGGGTCATTGTTACTCACAGCCCTTGATGACACTTCAGTGATTGACAAAAAAGTTAAAATTGCTATTTAAATTTTATATACAGGCCAACTTTAAGGCATGAAAAGAAAACAAGATAAAAATCTGTCATCCCTTTCTGGTTCCAAAGTTATTCAATAGAACAGATAATTTAAATGTCAGAAAAAGGCTTTTCAAAGGCTTCCAGGAATATTGACAAATTACATAAAGAATTTTTGCCTAATATTTTTGTCATTTAAGAGGTATTCTTACTTTATTAAAAAACACTTTCTGCGGCTTCCCTGGTGGCGTAGTGGTTGAGAATCTGCCTGCCAATGTAGGGGACACGGGTTCGAGCCCTGGTCTGGGAAGATCCCACATGCCGCGGAGCAACTAGACCCGTGAGCCCCAACTACTGAGCCTGCGTGTCTGGAGCCTGTGCTCCGCAACGAGAGGCCACAACAGTGAGAGGCCTGCGCACCGCGATGAAGAGTGGCCCCCGCTCACCGCAACTAGAGAAAGCCCTCGCACAGAAACGAAGACCCAACACAGCCAAAAATAATAAATAAATAAATAGAAATTAAAAAAAAACACTTTCTGAAGTCTTCACATCAATTTTACCTGTTAAACAATAGTACTACTCAATTAAAATTCAAAGCAAATTTATATTTAGATTTCAATAGTACATGTTCATCCTTAAAGGTAATAATTTGTTTTAAATAGCACAACCATCTGTCCTGTGATGGCTCACATGAGTTTAATTATTGGAGAAGTCTGAGTGGAAGTTCTCCCACGAATACACATCCTGCTGAACTGTACTAAAAACATGAGATCTGACTCTGACATTTTTTTAAAAAATAAATTTATTTATTTTACTTATTTTTTATTTTTGGTTGCATTGGGTCTTCGTTGCTGCATGTGGACATTCTCTAGTTGCGGTGAGCAGGGGCTACTCTTCGTTGCGGTGCGCGGGCTTCTCATTGCGGTGCCTTCTCTTGTTGTGGAGCACGGGCTCTAGGCACGTGGGCTTCAGTAGTTGTGGAATGTGGGATCCGTAGTTGTGGCTCGCGGGCTCTAGAGAGCAGGCTCAGTAGTTGTGGTGCACTGCATTAGTTGCTCCGCGGCATGTGGGACCTTCCAGGACCAGGGCTTGAACCCGTGTTCCCTGCATTGGCAGGCGGATTCTTAACCACTGCACCACCAGGGAAGCCCTCTAGTCGGTTACATGTTATAATTTAAAAAGAAACCGGTGGGGGAAGTTAAGAGGTAGAGAGTAGATGTGGACCTATACACATAGCAAAACTAATAGCTGGGCTTCCCTGGTGGCGCAGTGGTTGAGAGTCCGCCTGCCAATGCAGGGGACATGGGTTCGTGCCCCGGTCCGGGAAGATCCCACATGCCGCGGAGCGGCTGGGCCCGTGAGCCGTGGCCACTGAGGCTGCGTGTCCGGAGCCTGTGCTCCGCAACGGGAGAGGCCACAGCAGTGAGAGGCCCACGTACCGCAAAAACAAAACAAAACAAAACATAAAAAACTAATAGCTGATGGTGAGAGCTTCAAGGGAGGTGCCAGGACTATAGAAAGAAATCCGGTATCCTCTTAAAGCCATGCAATGCGGAGGCGCACAAACGTGGGAACCACGGCACTTCTTGCCCAGCACTGTGCTGGAACTCCAGAAATGACCCAGTGTCATCAGGAGAAGGTGACGTGGTATCCGGTGCCTCTGCATATGGAAGAGAAGAGTGCAGCACATTGTAAAAAGATTTCCACTAAGGAAAAAGTTTTGATGCTTCAATGAGTGACTTGGTGTTATCTGGAAAATCTAATTATGTAGAAACTGACAGTGCAGGATGAAAGAGATAATGCTTAAAAACAATGTGAAAGGCAGCTGTTAAGGAAATGTAGCAAAGGCAGGGGGAGGCGTTCAACAAATATATTTGAAAAGTAAATTCAATTTCTAACCCTGTCTAGTCCCCCTCCTGCCAGGATGCCTTAATAAATGAATGAGTGAGCAAATGAATGAATGAATGCAAATTGTCCTTCCATGGGTCCCCCTCCTCAGGGCTGTTCTACGGTTGTTGGAGCTAATGCTGTGCCAAGGTGTTGGAGATGGACAAGGGCACCTGTCTGGTCCTCAGTCATCATCCACACTTATACCCGAGAGGTCCATCATCCCAATCTACATAGTGTCTCCCACAGCCAGAAGCTCTCCTGGCTCTTGCCATGTGGAGGCTTGGAAGTCTCTGCCAAGGCTGGCTGGCTAGGATCCTGTCTCCCTAGAGGCACCCGGCTGTTGTCCTCTCTGTTCCTGCTGTTACCCTGTAGGTGCTGTTCTGCAGAAGAACATAGGTTCTGCCTGCTCTTTGCACTCAAAGGCCCCCCTCCTCATTTCTCCTCCCCAAGACACTCTCTGCCCATGACTCCCCTTTGCCCTCTTCTCTGCAAACCTTCTACATTCTTCTTAATGATCTGCCTTTGCAACACAGCCAAAAGCTGTGCAGGCTGTTTCATGTTTTCCTGGTACTATATACTTCTTAAGGTAATGAGCTGGCTATCTGTTTGAATATGGAGAACGTAAAGGGGAAAATGCAAACAACACTCCTCCCCCATCTTGTCATCTCTCTCTCCCTTGGGAGTTCAAGCCAGTTGAGAAATAGGCTCAGGCATCAATCAGATAAAATGCACTTGCTCATTTATGATGTGTTTGTTAAACAGCATCTATGGTCCCAGAATTGCTCTAGGCATTAAGAACACAGAAGTGCCTGAAGCAGACAAGATAGCAATCTATTATTTGCAAAGTTGCATTTTAAAACTTGGCTTAGCTTGCAGTGGAAATGACATACCTGAATTGAATTTATCCATTGTAGTCAAAGACTTCAGTGGCTGGAAAACTGAAACCACCCCTTCACCCTTCCAGTATGGTTTCCTGTCCCCAGTGAGCTCACTGCACAGAAGATCCAGGGATGGAGAAAAGAACACCAGCAGACTCGAAGCTGGCAGCTCTAAAAGAGAAGGGGCAGAGCAGGCTGAAACACACACACGTGTGTGCACGCGCACACATGGAATAAACCCTTCTCCAGGCTCACCCATTAGTACTCAAGTGGGTGGAGAGAGGGGCAGAAACCTCGCTCCACATGCTTCAGGGAGGATGAGAGTTCCTATTTTATGGGTGGAGGCAGGAACATGAAGAGGGAAAATTATTCCCTTTGCAATTAATATTGCAATTTTATCCAGACCCTTGTGAATTTTAAATTTTGAATATGATGTAGGTGAATTTATCTAGATATGCTTACTCCTTCATTTTGCTCTAGTGTTTAATCTTAAGTGTCTATTATTACTAATTGAGAAGACTATTATACAAGGGCCTTCTACTTCCATTAAGCTATGCATCCATAAAAGTTATCATCTGTATGTATCACACTAAATATATTACAGAAGTGAGTTCAGATTAGATGCATTGCTCGCACTTCCCAGCTCTGCTCTATTCTGTGAGGATGGGGAGTGACTCCCTTCAAGCTGTTTCCCAAGATGGCTGGCTTCCACCTGGGTCCAGCCAGTGACAGGCACTGGCTGGAGGCTTGGGGGCAGGCGGGAGAAGCCAGGGTGTTTGTACCTCAGGTTGCATCTTTAACAGTGGCTGAGTCTGCTGTTGTTCCAGCCGCTCCAGGTAGGTCCACCATGATTCCTGTTTCTGCCAAGTGACCAGGCCACAGCACCCAGGATCGCCACCTTCTTTTCGTCCCCTCAGCCTGAGTGGTTCTGGCCTCCTACTCTGGGCTGCTTTACAAAGAGCCCCAGTTGGCTGTGCCCCTCTGCCATCACATGTGTAATCAATTCCCCGTTTTAAGTTCCCTCCATTTAAAATACATGGAATGGTCTCTGTTTTCTACTTTGGAGTTTGAGGCTTTTGCCTTGAAAACTGTCTTCATTTACATCTTTCTCAGATCATGAAAATGAACTCCATCAACTGAGTGGGGAAGAAAGAGTGTTCCATGGAAAACTGGTGTCCGACGATTTGTTATTAGGTGATCTATGCAAAAAGGTTTCCTTGGTCCAGTATTTGGAACATAGTGGGTTAAAAGAAGTCAAATGGGTTTAATATTAGATCTCTCATAGAGTTTAATGTTCTAGTATGCATTGTAACTTAGGGCAATCATACACAGAACTTCCCAAAGTTAGTTAACCAGGGAACCCCCTTTTTCAAGGACTTTCTAATAACATTTCCTAGGACTCTTAATGCTTCATACAACCCAGTTTGGGAAATACTAAACAACAGCCATCTCAGCCAGCCTTTTGCTAGGAGTGGGGTAGAATAATTTGAGATGGAGATTGCCGGCAACATTCCCACATTCTTACTTTAAGCGATGTACATATTTTAGATACCAGGTGGCTAGCCTGACGCCTCATTATTAAATTGAAGGAGCTTATTTGTATTCTCACTCAGATGGGGGGAAGCTGGTTTAGGAGGATAAAACTTGCCTCGGGAACCACCTGAAAAACATGAGGGAAACCTAGTTCAACATCAAATTAGATGGAAGGGAAAACCTGGGCCTAGGGCATTCTGAGGGCACCCACCTCAACCTTAAGGGCATTGGCATGAGTCTCATTCATGGTTTGACCTGGGGTAGACCAACGTATCCAGATGAACCTACAGGAAAAATGACTGCAGAAAGATTTTCTTTTAAATGATCGTAGACTCCAGCAGGACATGCTTTAGGAATCCTAGACAAACCGCAGTGCAGTGTAGGGGGAAACACGTGGATCAGACCTAGGTTCAGTCCTGAGGGACCAGGGACAAGATAATTAACTTATCTAAGCCCCAGTTTCTTTTTCTCTTTTTTTGTTCGTTTAGTTTTTTTGGCTGCGTGGCATGTGGGATCTTAGTTCTCTGACCAGAGATGGAACCCATGCCCCCTGCAGTGGAAGCGCAGAGTCTTAACCACTGGACTGCCAGGGAAGTCCTGAGCCCCAGTTTCTTTATCTTTAAGAATCTGGAATTTAATGATCTCTACACAGAGCTGTTGTGAAGATTAATTGAGGTATGCAGAAGCATTCGGTAAAGTGCTATGCAGATATTTGTTAATAAATTATATTTTAGTCTTCTATAGTCAGCTCAATTTAATGCCCTCTCCCATTAATATTTGTATGCTTCATTATGTTTTAGCTTTACTTTTCAAATTATAATTTTGAAATAATTTCAGACTTAAGTTGCAAAAATAGTACAAAGAATTCCCATATACTCTCCACTCAGATCCCCCCAAATATAATCACAGCACAATTTCAAAAATCAGGAAATTAACATTGATATAACCTATATACCACAGTCAAACTTCATCAGTTACTCCACTAATGTCCAATTTCTGGTCCAGGATCCAACTGAGGACCATACGCTGCACTTGTTATGTCATCTTCATTTCCTTGATCTGGGAATTTCTGGGTCTTCGTCTTTAATCATGTTAATAATTTTGAAGATTACAAGCCAGTTAAAGTGTAGAATATCCCTCAGTTTGGATCTGTCTGATGCTGTCTCATAGCTGACATTAACATTTTGCATTAATGTTGTGATTATTTATTCAGGCCATCAAAGGTGATATAATGATGGAAATGCAGTGTCCTGGTTAAGTGCCTGGACCCTAGTCAGAAGAACTGGGTTTAAATTCTGGTTCTACCAGACTGTGTGACCTTGGCTGGTGACTCAGTTTCCTTATCTGTCAGATGGAGAAATGTTAATACCTATTTCATAGGGTTGTCGGGATTATTAAAGGAGCGAATATATGTAAAGTTATTGGAACAGTGCCTGGCACATAGTAAATGCTATCTAAGTGTTAGCTTATATGAGGAGTTGGGATTTTAGTGGTTTTACTGGTAGGAAATATATCCTAACAAACTGATGAAGAGATCAAAGAAGCAGCAGGCATTTTAGCTATGAACATCCATTGCCCCTCTCCACCCAAAGAGCCAGGGCCAAAGACCTTTGGCTAGCAGGCATTCTGCTCCACCAAGAGGTGCACTGTTCTTTCAGCCAGAGGCCTGCTCATAGCACTTGCTCCTAAGCCCATGAGATGAGGACTTGCTTGGTCCACAATAGGTCCACGTACTAGGAACTGAGGCCACATTTCCTTACCTGTCAGTTGCTGGGAAATACGTGTCAAATTAATTAAAAAATGTTGTGAAATAATTAAGCCCCCCATTTTCCTGACAACTATTCCCACAACTCAGGCTTTCAAGCTTCATTAGTATGCATCCAGCACTTCAGCTGCGGACACATTCACTGAATAACCATAGTGATAACCTCAGCCCCTAACCTTTGCATGTGCTTCTTGTTGAAGGGGCCAAACCACTCAGCCCCTCACAATACTTACTTTATTGGCCAATCCTGGGCAGACTCCACAGTGAGGCAGCGTCTTAATAGGCTGGATGGGGGAAGGGAAGGAAACCTGAACAGACTAATTCCAAGAAGGTAGAAAGAATCTAAGACATATCTATGAAAATTTGGTAAATGACAACTATTCATTAAAAATGTCAAAGCAACAACAAAACCCCTTAATAGAAAAATAGCAATGCATTCAGCTGACTAGCAAATGACATTTTACAAAGCAATCATGTTCTTTTACCTCATTTGATCACCCTTCACCCCCAAGACACCATTTTATAGGCGAGAAGAGGACTGAGAGGGAAATGGCTCCAAGTGGCAAAGCTGAAACTTAACTCAGGTCTTACCTCCAGATATAGCACATTTCCCACTTTACAACAACAAAAAAAGAGGAAATGCTCTAAATGTAGGTCAAAGACTAACAGGATTAAAAGACTACAAAAATATAGGGACTGAAGTGTAAAAACGTAATGAAACCAGCTACAGTGGAGACTTTAGTTTCTTAGAAGTCAAGGAGGGCAGGGTTTTTCAAGGAAAAGGACTTTCACAAGGCCTTAGATGCAGGCTGAGCAACGACACAGGGAAGGAAGGGGGATGGGGAGAGGGGGAGAGAGGTGTAGGGGAAGGGGAGTGAGGGACAGAAAGGTGTAAACACGCACACCTTTGGCGTAAACACACACTACTGTAAAATCTCTGTATCTTTGGGTACTTAAGAATCAAATGATTTCAATGGGATGCAGACAGGGACCATATATCGTACGACCTCCAATGAGTGAGCACTGCCAAGCACACAGCAGACTTTCAATACGTATTTGCTGATTTGGCTGGACTTTTACGTATGCAGCGACCAGATACAGCCTTATTCAAAACTCCCACAAATATCGGAAACTCCCCAAATTAGGTATTGCCCTCAAGTGCTAGTTGAACGTATGCAGAAATGGTCAGTCATTTGTGAATTGTACAGGCAAAGAGGAAATTAGAAACTTATTGCCCATCACCAAATTGCTTCCATATTACTTTTACGTCAGAGAGACCTTCCCAAAAAAGAGGCTAAAAATATCAATCATATCATACCAAAGTTTATTGATTACATCAAACAAAATTTCTGTAATGAAAAAGGCAAGTTGCATTCATAAAAGATGGCATTCACATTCATTATAGAAAGCAAAAACGATGTAAAAAATTGCTGAAGTGAAAAATGTAATATTGCAGTCCCATTTTGCAAGCTGAAAAATGATTTCGTCAACACTTGCATAAAATCTACATTTATATACTGCATGTTATTAAAAAATTCCATCACTAAATTATTATGGATTTTGCAAATTTAGGCTTGTATTTTATATACTGTTGCTGGTGTAAATGTGGTAGATAGGGAATTTATGTTTTCAGTTTCGTAGGTAACATCCTCAAACAGTGGAGAACAGCTGTGAAAACTACAAGGACGTTTTGTAGTTCGAAATTATTCAAATGATGGGTATATGATCCTATTATTACATTTTACCCCTTTCTCTGACACAAAATAAGGTGGTTAGATTGTAGTGATAGGAATACTGGATGGCTTACTTCAAGTTATTCCATCTGCTAACCCCACGCTAACCAATTTTTTTGCTCACTAATAAAATATCTTTCAAAAAATAAAGTCAGGTCCCTCTCAAGGATCTAGGCCATGATATTACACATCACGGCCATCATGAATTTGAGCTGCAGTGTAATGTGTAGCTTATTAGACACAACTCTAAATCCCCCTTGTCTTTCTTCCAGGATGCAAGGAATTTCACATGCCACCAGTTATATTTCCACTACCCTAGATATTCTGATCATGTCAAATCTCCATGGTCTGCATTAAACAAGCCTCTCTAATTAAGGTCGGCTCTTTGTATTCACAGTCCTTATAATTCTTATGTAAAACAACAATAACAATACAGCAACAACTATAAAAACAAGAACAACAACAAAACATCGAAAACTTTCCTGGGTCTGATTTTTTAGCTCTTTGGAATAGGTAAAGAATATATTGACTTGGTTTTCAGCAGACTGCCCCAAATACTAGACTACTAGAACACAGCACACTTAGGAAGGTGTGATGGCACCTAACAAAATACTCAAAAATAATACTGATATATGAGAACAAAGGAAATAATGAAAAAGGGTCAGTAATGATGGAATGGTTTCTGACAACTGAAATTATGTCCTTTCTAAAATTTAAGAAAAATTACACCTAAACATTAACACAAAATATAAATGGAAGAATCAAATGTGCCATATGGACTTTATAAATACACTGGTATAGATTGAATCTAATACTTACTTCTCCAAATCAAGGTACAATATAAAAACTAATAATAGTACAGGCATGCCAGGAAGACAACCAAGAATGGAAACTGGTAAGAAAATACCTTTTAAAAGACCATTTCCAATCTAGTAGTCAAATGTAGTCACTTATATCCAAAAAAAGCGTGTGTATAATTTTAACATTTAATAAAGACACACCACATTTATATGTTTTAGGTGAACTCCTTAGGAGGTTAAAGCCTCCCTCTAGTCCAGTAAGTCAAGGACTCTACCAAGGTGAATCTCGTGGTTTAGAGTTAGGCCATTACTCTAGCCAAGTTTGCTAAGAGAGACAACATTCATGTTCAGAGTTGTGCTATGGACCCTTCCTCCTCCCAAATCGGCAAGTTAAAAAAAAAAAAAGTGCAGCATATATGCACAGATGCAACCTCTTTCAAATAAAAACCATTAACAGTTTGAAATTAAGCTATTCTTCCTTCCTCTCCACAAAAAAAATGATAAAAGACTGATGTTCAGAATGGCCTTTATTTTTATGTAACTGTGGTTCTGCCCATCTTGCCTCAGATCCCAGTAAAACTAATATTGGAAAAATCTATTCTATCTTAACTATTTTGAGGAGCTACTGATTGGAAATGCTTTCTTTTCAAATCTAGTAGCCTTACACTCATTAAGTGTAATCCAGAAGAACAAAAATAAATAATTTCTTTTGATTTTTGCAAAAATACCCAGGGTTAACATTCTTTCCACCTTTCAAGTTATTTGTTGGCAAGGATATTCGATCAAGACAAAATTAGCATGTGGGTGAACAGAAAGGATTAACTACTATCTGATGCACTGATTTAGTCCTCATATTTTCAAGTATTCCTTTCATATGTTGAAAAAAATAATTTAACATTATCATTCAGCAGGAACAAGAAACGTGATCTAAATTGCCTATTTCTTCTGCCAGGCAAAAAAAGTAATATTAGCAAAATCTATTCATTCCCATTGCATGACTTCTACTTTATACTATTGTATTTAAATCCATTCAGAGTTCATGGGTTAAAAGAGCACCCATTTGGTAGTTATTTTATTCTATCTAAAGCCAGAAATTCTAAATATTCTTGCTTTCAACCTTCATATAATTCGTAACTTAGAGCTTTGGCCATAACGGCTACTTACGATAACTGTAAATGCTTAAGAGAGTCATTTGGTATCTTAGTGGACATTTACTCTGAACCTTAGACATAAGATAGTGGTTTAGTTTGTTGCATATCAAGTATCCTGAGATGATAACTTTTTGTGGTTGCTTCTTCATGCTTTCTTTTAGCTGTAACCACTGTCAATATGCTTGTAGGACAATAACATAGGCAGTTCAAGATTCGGATTCTGAAAGATTTAAAATACACAGAGTTAAAAGTTTTATCTTAATAATAATGTAAAACCACCTGTTCAGCATTTTCAAAAATAAATCAAGTAGTAAATTTTGTTATGAGAATAAAACAACTGTTTTAACAAAGCTGCCAAGTTTTATTCACATGCAGGGAAAAAAAAAGTGACACAATAACTAATTTTGAATCCTTTATACATTTGTCAGCTGAATAGATTCAGACTTGCTTTTTGCTTTTGGATTGCTCCAGGGTTCTTTTAAGAACTTTTACCACTAGGACAGCAGAGGCTTAGCTCACTAAGATCCCTTCTAGTCTGTGAGGGACAGAAGGGACATGAAAACAGGGACATTTTATTTAACTTTCTATCTCTAGCACCTAGCCCAGTGTCTGGCGCACAGCAGATGCTCAGGACATGTTGAATGAATGCATCGACTGTTTTTTGGTTGTTAATTATCACAAAGTCTGAAGATACATTGTTTTGAAAGACTGTTATGAAAGTTCTTTTCCTTTACTTAAAGAAACATGTTTCCTCTCTATAATGTTGAAGTTAGTTTTCTTTTTGGTAGATCATGTATCTATGAGTCAACTGACTCCTGTTTTTCTTATTCATCATCTTTTTAGAAAAGAAACCACAGAAATCTCCCTAAGAAATCTGTAGATTCTTCTTTGTTCTCTAAACACTATCACATGCTATGATCAGGATGGGGCATGATAGGGCAACTATCAGTGAGTATAAATCAGGTATGTGGAGAAGTGGAAGTCCTACGTCAAGGGAGTCAACCTGACCCTTGATTCTCCACTCAAAAATCCAACTTTTTAAAACCTGAGTAGTGGAGGGCCTTAAGGGGTGTACTATTTTCTCCCCCTTTAGGTGCACCTTCCTTGCCATACTTGGACTAGAAGTTCTTTAGAATACCTTCCATTCCTTTTGATGTTCCATTTTCTCATATTATTTCTTCAGGTAGCAGGGTCAGGGTGACCCTAACCAAAATAAGGTTGCCATTCACATCGAGAACTTATAAAATGAGTCAGGCAGTTCCCTTATCAACCAAGGGACAAACTCGGTGGCTAAACTAATTGCCAAATATTTTCCTTGGAGAAGAAATAATGTCACATGAAAATATATTCCTAGAAGAAATAACTACATTAAAAATAAAACAATCGTTTTTTGAAAAAAATTTCCTCAGTTGTGTTAGGCATTGTAGGAGTTAAGGCCCTGGAGAGACCAAAAGCAGTAGCAGTGTCTGCTACCCAGCCTAGTCTCCCAAACCACAGACCAAGCTAAGGCAAGCAATCCAGGGGAATACAAAATTCACTGGAAACAGTATAGCTAAAATGCATCACACAGCTTAGGACAAGGCTATCTGGAACAAAATAGTCAAAGACTTTGAAGGCTACTGGGAAGCAGATTCATTACTGAGGGACAACATAAGCAGGTGAGTCACTCCAGATGGGTAAAAGGATGTATGTAGACTGAGACAAAATGAATTGGCTTCCAAAATAACACTGCAGATGCAGACTGTGATGAACAGTAGGAGATAGAAGAACCAATGGATTCAATCCATCAGCTCAATTTTTATTCTTTGCTGGAGGGTAGGGAAGTTGACAGGTGATGAAAAAATGGGCCTATGAGGTGGACTCACAATTGTTAGCATCACAGCAAACTGACCTGCAACTGTCATTCATGATGATCATTAATTTTTATGTGGGCATGAAAGACAGCCCTGCCCTAAGCCATATAGAGTTGTTTCCAAGCTGACAAGCTTGTAAACCTCATTCATGAATTATTCTACATTCCCATGGATGGATAAAAGACCTTTAAAGGTCTAGGGTGACAGAGGCCCCTGCAGTGGGAAACAGAGTACACGTAGAGGAGTCATTCTGAGTTCAAGGATTCCTCCCATGGCATATCAATTCCCTCCAAATCTTTTTTTTGGGGGGGGTAAATGAAACAATGTTATAAAATTAATTTACTCACTTTTGGAAAAATTATGAAGCATTCTATATGATTAGGCTAGCATCCCCCTGAATGGCTAGGAAAGGTTTTACCTCTGAAAGTTGAAACATTTAGCTGGAATAAAACTTGACACTACAAAAAGTGATTACAGTAGATTGGTTCATTAACATATACTTGGGGATCAGACATTTACAAGGACATTAAATATATACCTGGAAACACAGACACAGCACATGGAAGTACAAACACATTGAATTATTTTCACATAATTCCCAAAAGAACATGCAGTGCTAAAACTGACTTGATATTATACAGATGCAATTTTGGAATATTTATTTTCAATTTTTCCAAATCATCTTTTAAAATCAAAATTATATTTCCTAATCGGTATTAACATGCATTTTCACATGATGCCATGACAACATGCCCCTTATAAATTAAATATACTGTATTGCCCTTCAGTTCTGGAAAATGCCTAAAATTTTATTTGGGGGCTTAGCAAATTTAAAATATGTATTCCTCCATATTCCAAGTAATGCATCTTTATATTTTTGCAAAGAATAGTATAAAGTTCACCACACCAACAGCAGAGAAAATTTAGAGAGTGATATTTTCATTTTTTCTTTATAATGCTGTTAATCTGTTTCTTTAAAGCCAGCCCGCTTGTTTAACACTAGGTACCTGTTACAATATATTAGATTCGTCTGAGAATGTTCGTAAAAGAAGAGGTCTGACTGAAGGTCTGGTGGATAATGAGTCAGATGCCTTTTTACAGCTCAGATTTCTCTGTAATAGTGAGGTAAAGATACTTAAAGCATTTGAAGATTGGTTAACCCACCTGGTGATAAAAATGTAGGAAGAAAAAAATAATTTCCTACAGACTACTCCTCTGGCCAAAAGCACAAATGACTACACTACAGCAAATGCGTAACATTTAAATGAATACATTTAAAGACCTAAGAAAGTCTCCAACTCCAGTTGAATTGTTTTCATGGTAGAAGAATACAGACATTAGTAGTACGTGGCAAACTTGGGTTTTTGAAATGACACTGGTTAAGTTATGCGGTTGATGAAGTCAATATGGTTCGATTAGTAAACCTTACCATCCTTTTGGTGAACACCTCTGAGAGTTGTGCCGGTACTGTGAGTGTACTGAACAAAGAGAAATTTGTGCAAAACATTCCTGTCTTAGTGAACAGACTAGCTGTAACACACTGTGGCTTCTACTGCCACCAGGAACCAATGGGACTACAGACCTACAGTCCAAGTTTTTGAAAATCACTTTCTCTCCAGTGTGACAATTTGAGAAGGTGAACAAATGATTAAAGGAAAATGACAAAATATTCTTAAGTATCAATAGAAGATGTAAAGATGAGTCATGAGAATTTTTCATAAAGAATCAGAAAATGATGTCAAGCAAATGAGAATGCAAGCAAGTTGGTACATAAGAAAGGAAATCACCTTATTCACTCCAAGAGAAACTGTGATTGCTGGAAGTTTGAGAAAGCATGAAGATAGTAGATGTTCCTGAGGAAGGGAGGCGTTTCGTTACCTTGTTCACAATTGCACAAAAGGTGGAAAATTGCAGTAGAAAAAAGAGAAATGCAGAAACCAAAAAGAAAAAAAAAGTAAATATTCTCTGAAATGTAAGACATTTAAAAAGAAACCTTGAGAATTCGAAGCTGAAATGACGTTAGTTTTGAAGACGTTACTTTCTGAAGTAAAAGTACAGTTAGAGTTAGGAATAGTCTATTATATGAGCAAACTACTATTTCTCTGTATAGCAATTAAAAATTTTTTTTCTTAATGGGAAAATTGACTATTTTGAATAAAGTAATTTAAAAATATGCTTCTCATTGAAATAAAGCTCACCTCTAATCATTAACTCAGTAGCTTACACTGTTCAAAATCCACTGGTCAGAGAGCTAGGCTGAGGGTCCATCACCAGTCTATACTGAAGTAACTGTCTCCCCTATCCAATTGCATAGATGGAATATGAAGGGACTGACTGCCCTTGGGCAGTTCCAGGTTAAAAACCTAATCAAAACTAACATAATGGAAAAACTGTTGGCGAAACCACACTTCAGTGCCGTTTACCTCTGAACCAATCTTTAACTTCCTTTATTCTAACATAATTTGATCAGTTTCCCCCTTTTCTCCTACAGAGACTCTTTAAAAGCGTTGGCTGAAGAGCGATGAATTTTTCCTTTAAAACACTTAGAAAAAGTAAAAATCGATAACTTACAGTTTAATCAGAAACCTAAGAGGCTAGTTTTATTTTTTCTTATTCTGTGCCTGAAGCTATAGGCTAATTTATAGACTTGGTTTTGGTATTGCTCAAGCAAAACAGAAGATGAGTGGTCAACTATGCAGATGAGCTTAATGATTCTGCTAATCAAGATTACCCATATTATCTCCTTGGCAGCTAACGGAAATACGCTTACAAAAAGAAACCAGCTAAAGTAACACATATATCTAACAGAGTCTAATAAACATTTATACTTATAAAGGCAAATATTTTTATTTATTCATATATATTTTAACATAACTACATTTTTTCCTGTTCACATTTTACCTTAAATACAGTTCGTGACATGTTGGTAACATGCAAATTACCAATTGATAAAGCTAGAGAAATAAATATTTCGTTTCTGAGAAAAAAATTTTAAATTGCTCTGTCTTCTATTTTGTGGGCAAAAACCTTGCAACAAGATTAACATGATACCAAATCACCCACCCTGTGTTTAAAATACAAGCCCATCTATTTAAGACTGTAACTGAAACACATTTTGGTGTGCTCAAAACCTTGTTCCCAACGGTCAGAGATAGAAGTATTTCTAAGAAGTAGACATTTTAGGGGTTAATAGGTTACTTTATAAAGGAAAACAAAAGAAATATGAAAGTGCAGAAGGCAGCAGAGAGCATGGAAAGATTAAAGCAATAAAAAAACGGATACAGCTAGCAACTGGTTGGGGGAGGGTGAGAAGGATGGGAGATAACTAAAACAGTATGAAATTTCCACATTCCTTTGCAGTCATCTAGAGAGCTTTGACTCTGGCTCAAGTAGCAGGTTGTCAAAGAGGCCAATGCATAAAGGTTCCCCTCAACAGCCACGATGTTAGGATTCAACTTTATATTTGTCTAATTTAGATGACAGGACTGTTACCCTTAGAATTCTTGGTTCTATGTGACACTGTCAGGATTGCAACAGTAATCATCATTGTCACCATTGTTATTATAAGGATAAATTGTATTCTCCAAAGTGCTTTCTCTGGGAATTTTGCTCAGACACCTGACATTCTTCCTTTTCCTGTCTTCCACTCTGAAAGAGCTCCCTGCGTAATGGAATGTTTCCTCTTGTTTGTGCAGACCTCACATGCAAGGTATGGCCATGTTGCTGGGTCCATTCTCATTAGATTATAGTGTTTCCGTGTCTACTAGGCAAAGTCAAGCCTCCTTTAGATCATGATGGTTTACACGGGAAAACTTTACATAAAGATATGTGGAAAATTCCTCCGCTGGAAATGGGAACTGGTATTTACCAGTTGGCCAGAAGGTCCAGGTGTATTTCACTGATTAAGAGACAGCCCAAGAAATATGCTTAAGAGGGGACACAGCTTTTTGAAATACCAAAATCCTAAACTTTAAATTTCCTTTAAAGTGTTATCTGCTGTACCACTGTTCAGTGCTCCATGATAGTTTCAACATATGCTTGTCAGCAGCATGGCGATGAGGCTCTGTCAGTTTATAAGCTAAAGAAAAGACCTATGATCCTTAATGATGGGACTTCAGCTCAAGAATTAACTACAGTGCTGAAAATAAGGGTGTGAAAATATTTACCCCTGAGTTAAATGAGTGGGGGAACCTATTTTCGAAGAGAGAATTCTTTCTAATGCTAATATCATGACAGAACTCAGCTGTGGTGGAGGCTTCTGGAGGTAGTGGCTTGGACCTTGAAATAGCCCAGCTGTGTTACAACAAGCCATAGTATTGAATCTACTGTTCTGTTTATACCTGCTTACAGAAGTGTTCCAAATAAGTCCCCTTTATAACTCAACTAGAGTGAGAGCTCCTTGTGAGACGGAGCTACATCTGATTCGTCTCTGAATGATTAACACCTAGTACAGCAGCTAGCTTACAGTCGACCCTCGGGCAATGTGTGCTGAACTGAATAGAATTCAACAGAAGGCTGCTTCTATAATTGTTAAATGTAAATGGTTTAGCATCTTTCTCAAATGCCATAGACATTTTCTCTATCCACTGCTGAGTTCCCTTCTTAAAGCAGCTGCCAAGACTCACAGGAGGATAGCACTGGCAGTCTACTTACCACAGGCATTTCTGGCTCTACATGCAAAGGACCCTAGCTTACTGTTTGAAGTCAGGGGGATCTTCTACCTCTAGCTCGGGACACACACTTTATCCCATTAGGGATTCTGTCAGGTATGAGGCTGACCCGGTGTAAAAGAGTCCTTTGCGTTTCTTTACAATGAGGCCAATGTCTTAGCAAGGGATATTGAACAAAGTAGGAAGTCACCCAGGATGCCAGACTGTTGGTCATTAAAATACTCTTTTCTCCTTTATCTTAGAAGTGGCCTCTGCCTCTTTGATGTGGCCAACTAGAGCCTTGTGTAAATAGATGTGACTTATCAGAGTAGTCATAGCTGCCATGTTTCAGTTGGCCTTTATGCATTCATATGCACTACTTTGCTCTTGCATTTTCTCACAAGGGGAAAAAAAGAAAAAAGAAAAAAAAAAAGGCAGTGCTGCTGAGTGCCCACAATGTTTTGTCTCATCTGCAAGTCTCACAATCCCATAGAGTCTGAAAAACCATTTAGCCTTTCAGACTCTGGATGTAAAGAGAGATGTTCATCAGTAGGTGGTTCAACACATGTTCACTGGTTCAATGACGATAGGAATAAATGAATGAATGAGTGAACGAATGAAGGTGATTATGGAAATTCTCCTGGTTGTTCTAGCATATCAGCATGCCAAGCTACAGTACAGACACTGGAATTCCTCCTATCATGGACATAATCCATGGCAAACAAATCTCATGCTAAACCCTGGAAACATTCTACACTGCTAAGTAAAAAGGGCCGCAGTCCCAGAACTCCATGCTTTCGTTCAACAGAAGTTTGGAATCTGCTGTTTGCGTGGAAAGAAAATGTTCTAAGTCTTTATCTGTGACTACCTTGTAGCATCTCTCCATTTAACTTATATAAAAACATTTAAAATATTTAGTAGTCATTTAATTTATATAAAAGTCACCTCCAGGGCTTCCCTGGTGGCGCAGTGGTTGAGAGTCCACCTGCCGATGCAGGGGACACGGGTTCGTGCCCCGGTCCGGGAAGATCCCACATGCCGCGGAGCGGCTGGGCCCGTGAGCCATGGCCGCTGAGCCTGCGCGTCCGGAGCCTGTGCTCCGCAACGGGAGAGGCCACAACAGTGAGAGGCCTGCGTACCAAAAAAAAAAAGTCACCTCCAGCCAGTGTCTAATTTTTTTTTCAAAGGGCTTAAGGAAGAGGATAAGATGATATGTTTGAAGGTTTTGATTTCTGAGATTTTTGTCTCATCTTTACAGCATGAAGCTGGGTGTGAGCCATTATTTAGCATGAGCTCCATTACCCCAAATAAGAAAAACATCGAGGAACTCCTCAAAGTGTACTCCCAAATAAGGAGATCCTTCCTAGACAAATCTCTATTACAACAAGGCACCAAAAGACTTCTTACTGTGACATTTTCTGTTTGGCTTCATGCAAATTGCCACTTGAGCCATTCTGGGAGGAACCTGTTTTATCCCTGTTCAACTGGTATTAAAGGTATAATCAGACAAGTAAATGCCACTTTTCCATTCTAAGACTAAACATCAGGCTGGAGGGAGTTAGTGGGGGGTCTACCGGAAGGATTAGAGAGAGATTAAGCCAGTCTTAGGTTAACGTTACTGTGTGCAGTTCCACCCATAAGGCATGCAGAAGCAGGGAGTTAAGGCCAGTTCTGACCACCTAACTATATAGTGATTGGGCCGTGTATAGCAAGAATCAATGTGGCTTATGCCACTGATAATCTACTGCTTTTGAGTGGGGCTGAAGCTCCTCTCTTATACATCTAATCACTGAAGATTTTCCCACTATAATCATTTTAGTTCCCTATTCTGCATGATGCCAACCACTGGAATCAATCAATAGGAAAAAAAAAAAATCAAGGCAAGCCAGTTTTGTGGCTAAAATGGTTGGCAAATTTAATGAAATAGATCAGGTAGATATAGCTTAGTCTAACTTCTTGAAAATATTGCCTTGGAGGGGCTACAAGATCTAATTGGTGTCAATATGATCGAAACAGGGTTTTGTTTGGCAAAATGAGCTAGTGTTGGTAGGAATATGACATATTTAATTAACATGTTGGTCAAAATTTGCCAGAAGTTTTATTTTCAAGGCTAATCTATCCCTTTCAGTTTAAAGGCTTTTTCAGAAAGGCTCAAAAGATATCAGACAATGCAGGGCCAAGCGATTAGGCTGACAGAGGGTAATAACTTCTCATTCCCGCAAAAAATTTGCCATATAAGCAGCAAAAATAAAAACACACTCATAAAACAATCTCGAATTTTTACAAGTGTGTTCAAGAGGGGAAGGATGTAGAAACCACATCCAAGGAATTCTCTTTTTGGTTCAAATATACTGCTGGACAGACAGGGCTAGAAGCAACACAGAGATTAAGCAGCACTATAATTAAAGGAAGGGGAAAGGTTTGAAAGAGGCAAATTGGGATTATCAACTAAAAAAAAAAATCTGCAAACAACCCATGGGGAAATTTCTAAGGTTAAAGCTGGAATGTTGGTGTGGAAATTCCCAGTGTGAAAATTCTAGGTTAAATTAAAAAAAATCATTTTTTTCTGTTTAAAATTCCATATGGAGCATATGAGATACTCCATATGGATTGCTAAAGGTCACATAGAACACTATTAAGGAATCTACTTACCACCTGCATTGGATAACGAAGTTTTTTACTATACTTTTTATGCAGAAGAGGAAATTAAGTGATGAACCTGTAAGGAGGGGTTTAACATGCTGTAACTAATGCAATTCTCTAAATAAAGTTTTTAGTTCACGGCAGATATTGAAGCCCCTTCCAAAAATCGGGTGGTAATATAAACTTAGTTCTTACCCTGGCACTTCTTCTTCTTACATTCTTTAATACTATCAGGAGAATCTCAGGGAAAAGGCTGATAAATATTAGAAGAACTATGGCCAACCATGTGGATACAGAAGACAGCATTTGAGCAAATACAAAATACATTCTCTGTTGTTTGAGAAAAGGCCTAGAGTGGAAAGAAAATACATAATGGAAAAACAAATCAGTTCCTGTTATATGAAACAGTAGTGTAACTGAAACTTTTGTATTTAAAAGGAATCCTTGTTATGTACATTAATAAAAATAATTTTCTTTAGGATGACCCAGAAGTAGTAAACCGATTTCATTTACTAAATGTTTAGAAAGAAAAGGAATGATAATCAAAGGGGAAAAAAGATGCTAAAATGCATTTGACTTGAAAACAACTAAGCGATCAATTTTAAAGCTGCCAACTGGAGAACATTTATTTGCATTAGAAAATGCTGGAGGGCTTCCCTGGTGGTGCAGTGGTTAAGAATCCGCCTGCCAATGCAGGGGACACGGGTTTGAGCCCTGGTCCGGGAAGATCCCACATGCTGCAGAGCAACTAAGCCTGTGCGCCACAACTACTGAGCCTGCACTCTAGAGCCCGCGCGCCACAACTACTGAAGCCCACGCGCCTAGAGCCCATGCTCCGTAACAAGAGAAGCCACCACAATGGGAAGTCCGCGCGCCGCAACGAAGAGTAGCCCCTGCTCGCCACAACTAGAGAAAGCCCGCGCAGCAGCAACAAAGACCCAATGCAGCCAAAAATAAATAAAATAAAATAATAAAAAAAAAGAAAATGCTGGAGCTTCAGAGACATTCACAGGAAATGATGATTAATTTTTATGCTAACAAACATTTTACTTCCTTGGCTGTTTTTTTAATATAAGAAAGGATTTCTGGTCTACATTTGGAAATTTAAAAGACATTTTTATTACCACTCCCCACCCCCCCCCGCCCACAAAACCCCTATGTAAACATAACAAGGACTGTAGAGATTTTCTCTCTCAAGTGGGAGGAATCTACCATTCTCATCCACAAATATATATTGAGTACGAGTGTGTGCCAAGTAGGTTGACAGAAGAATATTGCTAATCACACATTAAGCCTTGGGGTCCAGAAATCCAGGAGAACGCCTCATTCTGCAGGGTTCAGTCTTCCACTGAACTGTTAGGCGACCACTGAGAAGTCCAGCCAGTTTCCCTTCCCTGCCGGAGCTGAACCACAGAGAGCCTCACTAGGCTAGGATGAACGTTGTATGAAGCTGAGGGGGAGGAAGTGCAAAGCAGCTGCTCAAGGTTGGGGTATACATCAGACTGTCCTCGGATGAGGAGCCTTAGGTAGATAAGTGGTTGGTGCCATTTAGTAGATCACAAATAGTGCTCACTGAAGATAAACTGGTTTCTCATTTAAACATTCATGTTTGTGCACTCTCATGTAACATGATAAAATCAAGCTCGTGGCTCTACACAGCTGAGGACTAGACTGTGGAATATATGTGGAATAGATTGTGAGCACAATAGTGAGGTGGAGAAACTTATGAGGTCCAGGCTAAACAAGGTTTCTAGGGTTCCTACCATAAAGAAAAGATTTCTACAGAGCTCTATTCCCACTCTGATTCAGAAGGGCACCCTGACTAATCTTCTAGGCAGTTAACTGAGGCACAATAAGGGTCCAGCAGACAATTGACACCTAGTCGTCACAGGGTATTCTTTTGCACAGTACCCTCTCTGTGATTAAAAGCTCCACATTTTTCTTTTTGATTTTGATGGCATCTATGGAGTTTTGCAGAGGAGCAGTAAAAAACAAAAATTATTATTCCTGGATGGGATTCGGGGATCAGAAATCATCATTCTCACTGCCCATCCCCAAAGAGGGGTGAGTCACAATGCCTCAGGGTTGAGCATGTCTGGAGATTAGCTGCAATCAGCATTCAGCTGAAGTATTACAGTTTCTAGTCACATTTTCTTGGTTGCTTTATAATATAAATTTTATATTCATGTAGTAGCTCAACTCAGACAGGTCTACTTAAGGATAGCACTATAGGCAACAAAATAAAACAGATTTATTAACATTTCATTTTTAGTAACCATCTCTAATGAATAGAAACAGGTGTGACAATATCTTAAATCATTTAAAGGATTTATGTTAATCAATAAGGAATAGTCTGGAAAGAGTGAGAAACTTTAGTTTGCTAGAAACATTTCATTCTCGTGGAAATTTTGCATAATTAGTTTAGATACTGATTACACAGGTTCCTAGACAGAATTATGACCTTACAATTGTGTATTACATTTGGTTAATCAACTTTGATTCATTTGTATATTATTAAAGAAAACAGACTTCCTTCAGCTTCACTGCTTCAATAATTACTTACATAGGTGTCAAATAAATGCTGTAATTATACTTTCTGGAGCTGCTACTTCCATAAGTGATTAGGTTGTCCGTATTTTTATTTCTTGAGGCTTTTATTTTAAAAAGCTTTCCAAAACAGTAAGAGTTTCTTCTAATTAAGTCTCAAGGGACATAAGCGTGGTCCCCACATCTCTGTGATAATAGGGACTGTTTTGTACGTATGATTTTGCTCAAACCAGTGAAAATATGTACTCCTAGAATCTTACCCTATGGCTTACTCTAGTCCTGGTCTCTGCTGCTGGCATCCTTGTCAGGGGAAGTCACCGATTAATGAAAACTGTGATATTAAAAAACAAAATATAGGCCTCTGGGAGTAAGGAAAGGAGATGAAAATCTAACTTATTTTCATTCCTTATAACTCCCCAATCACAGCTTATGTGCCCCTCACTGGACTCTAGTCTCCTTGAGGCAGGGGTGCAGTCTATTCATTTCTGTATCCCATAGAGTGCCTCACACAAAACAGATTCTGAATAAACATCTACTGAACCAAGATGAACAGAATGAACTTTAAATCCAAGCTAGAGAGTCTACCTTTACCTCCCCCAAAACAATGGGACGGTGATTTCAAATATAACCCTCTGAGTATTAAGTGATATATAGTCTATCTCTTGAGCACATCTGTAGTGACAAGAAGGAGAGTAATATACCATAAAGAGAGAACAGGGTCCAAATGGATACTACTGTATCTATTGGCCACTATATTGTGTAGAAACTTCATAGGATGAGTATTTCTACTGGAAATCACATGGGAGGTCATGCTAGAAATTAGTTTCGTTTCACAGAGAGATGTTTACACACCTTCAGGTTAGAAGATTTGGACAGGGGCTACCAGAAGGGAGGTCTTTTGAGTAACTGGTGCAGTCTATATACTTGCATTTGAAATCTTACCTGAAATAGCAGCATTACTGGCTAGAAGTAACTTCCAGTCCATTAATATTGAAGACTTGCCATCTTATATAATCAAAACTTTAAAAGTGTAATTAATGTTTGCATATACAATGTACCTATATATGTATTTTGTTATTTACGTACAGTAGCTTACCATATAATTCCTCCCCAGAAGAATGAGAAAAATACATAAAACGCTAAAGAACCCCAAATCACAAAGTGGTTTATCCATGTCCAGAAACGAGTATCCAAGGCGAGCTGAAAGGATACAACACAAGAGATTTCATGATGAGTACAAACTGTACCAGGCCGTATCTGACGGTATTTGACAACTTATACACAATATGATACCTGTGGGAGGATCTAGCTTGGGCCAGGCAACCAGAAGAGAATGGCACTAGAAGAACAGAACCCAGACTTTTCAAAGAGCTCTGCCCTCAGGCATTTAGACTCTAGGAGTACAGGCATGGAGGTGTGGTCAAGCAAGTACAGCTGCAGATGCCTCACTACTGAAGGAAGGGCAAGGAATGAGGTAATGGTAACATCCCAGAGACTGGAGCCCCACGTCTTTAAGTGGTGGCTGTCAGGGAGCTGACGGCAAAAGGAGAAGGCCTGGCTGGTGGAGGCAGGTATACTGAAAAGCAGGAGGAGAGGGAGAGAGTAGCTAGGAAGAGAAGACAAACTACACAAAGGAGTCGTGAGGGCTCAAACACAACAGATGAGGGTTACTAAATGCAAAGGCAACTAGCTCTACACGTCAGGCATCATGGAGCCATGGATTGTGGGTCTATGTAGTGTGCAATTTTTCAATTGCAAAGTCCGTATCTACTCCATTAAATTAATAACATTTTCAGTTGCCTTAGATTTTAAATCCTCTCATGTTTCTTCCAGGGCTGCTTGTTTCTTCAGATTGTGGCACCTGGGATTTTCAAATGCAATCTAAAAATAAAAAGTATGGTCCACTCTGCTTGCTTAAAATTTCTGGGCCACATGGCCTAATATCCAGGGCATTTAATTTCTGAAGAGGAGGTGGTGTTTGTTTTGTTACTTGCTGTGACACCCTGCTCCTCAGCAATCTGTTAACAGTTGCTCACTTATAAACAGGATACTGATAACATTGTCTTGAATTTCCAGCCTCCGGCTGCTAGGGAACATGCCACGGTAATACCCATGCAGAGAAGAGGGAGTGGATGGATTTTGAGGGACAGGTGAAAGTTGCTGCAGCAAGGCCAACTTTAGCTATGAAGGGTGCTTGGAAGCCCTGGGGCCATGTGCAAGGCCAGGGGTAAAAAAGGGTGGGGAGGATTCCCTTTCAAATTATGATCCTATGAGACATAATAGTAAATAACAACTAACATCTATTGTACTGAGCACATTCTATGTGCCAGACCCCATTCTAACTGCTTTATATGTATTCACTAATTGACTTCTCACAAAAAAAATCCTAAGGGAGGTGGGTGCTACTTTTATCTCCATTTTATAGAAGAGGAAATGTAAGTACTGAGAAACAAGGTCACTTGCCCAAGGACATCCAGATAGTAAGTGGCTAAACTGAGATGAATTGTAACATTTTCTTTTGCAGTCCTAAAATATTACTGAAATAGTAGATGAATAATGCAAACATGTTAGTTGTATTCAGTACGAGAAATGAAGCAGGTATAAAAATTCAGAGGGGAAATGATTAGAGGTCCTTTGTCATTTATACTTCTGAATTCTAATTCTGGCCACTGGGCATACTGGAATTCATTTAAAGGTACTCATTCTTGAACCCCATGTGAGGTGTTTATTACTGGAATGATCAAAATAATTTTAATTATACCTTCAACTATAAGGGAGTCCCAACTCATGAACCTCAAGGGTAGTATTCAGCACGCAGCATTATTACATGGCTGCATGTTAATGCCAATGATTTCGCCAAAACTGCCTTTGTTGTATGTTACCTGCTGTATATTCTTATGCATTTCATCACAAATATGGGTAAATTTCAGTGATGAATACATTATACAAAACGTCATCACTACCAAGCTCTTTCGCACACATATCTTGCTCATGGACACCTATATTCAACTGTCTTAAGTACCCAAATTCCTTTAAGGACTGGCATTCTTAAACAGATATATAACTTTAAAAAATATTCAAGTACTTAACATGGAAACACACACATACACACAGCCCATTTATATACCACTTAACATCTCAAAAATAGCAGGAAAGAAGGAACAGATTTCCAATATAAGTATGGTGTATTAAAAAAAAGAGGATAGGCAATATACTGGAAAAAATGGATCACAAATAGTATATAAATGTCCAAATCTCTAATATCACACATAACTTTAGTAAGCATTCAGACTTGAATAACAACTCGCAGTAAAAATAAAGATTAGAAGACAAAAAAGATATAAGACCAGAAAGTGTTATAAAAATGGTGTTAAATATATTTGAATAAATAAAAATCTAACCTTCAGAGTTACGGTGAATACTAAGACTGTAAAAACAATGGTTCCAAAAGTCCAGTTTCCATATACCTGAAAAACATTCAACAATTACACGTACCATGAATACACAAGCTTGCTTAAAAAAATAAACAGCCAAGTTTAATCTTGAGTGTAACTGCCAAAGATTTTTGTATAAATTGTTTAGGGAAATATCTGCTCAAAAGATTAGGCCAAAATGCTGGCTTTTACTGTGAGCCTAAATTTTCTTGGAGAGGTACACCACATGCGTGGTTGGTAGGGTTTATTTCGTGATTCCATGAAGCATAGAACAGGGAACACACTGGTGTGATACAGGCAGGAAAAACCCTATTCCACTAACAGTAACGTTCATAAAAACAACTCATTTGGATGGCTCCTGTATCTAAAGAGTTTGATATAGGCTTTTCCTATAATATAGACCTAAAGATCTCTATGTATAAATAAAGACTAATTTGCAGACAAATGAACTCACATTTTAAAAATAGAGTATATGATGACAGAGGGTAACTAGACTTACTGTGGTGACCATTCAGTACATAGAAATATCGAATCCTTATGTTATATACCTGAAACTAATATAATGTTATATGTCAATTATATCTCAATAAAAAAACAAATAAAATAGAGTCTAATTTTGTGGCTGTAAATATTAGAGCTGTCAGCATGTGCACATCAAAGAAAAGCAGATACCATGTATATAAACCCAAACGATGGCAATGAATGGCACATATGCTTACCAAACGCTGTCAAGATCTGAATGCATAACATTAAAACAGAAAATGAAATGTAAAAGGTTTTAAAAAAATAAAAACAAAAATTAAGGTTAATAGCAAAAAAAGGATTTGATCAAATCGTACATGGTGTTATATTTAATTGCTGATAGTAGTCCTTATACTTATTGTAATTTTAGCAAACAATATACAATAAAATCTAATTCATTTGGACTTCATGAACTCAAAATGAGTGATGACTTGGACACAGGGTGGGTTGAGGCTCCCCATGCACCACCAGTAGACTTTGCTGAGCAAATGAACCATGTCAATAGAATTGCAGGAGGGTACAGTCAGCTCTATACAATTTATGTGGCAAATAAATACAAAATAAAAAGTTGGAGTTACAGAATCAGTCATAAAGCTGAAGGGACCTGAGAAATCATAAAATCGAATTTCTTCTTCTTACTGTTGGGTAAAGGTGACTTGGAAAACTGAAGGGACTGGCCCGAGGATGCACAGAGAGATTTAGTAGGGCCGTCTCCCTGGCAAATGCTACATGTGTCTACTCTAAAGTACTAGATCTGTATTTCCTCAGCAGTTACTCAGTGATTAATAATTTTAATGGATTCATACTAAACTGATTTCTGTTAGTCCAAATTAGAGAGGTTCTAACTGTAGTACCTAATTTCAAAGTATCATTCAAATTCACTGAGCCTATCACTTCTGTAACAGATGTTGACTGTCTCGGCTCTAGACATAGTCAGTGTACTCAGTAAAGTCTTTTTGAACCTTTGCTTTGCTTCATATGATTATAACCAATGAATGACCATAAAAGAGGAAGCCCAGAAATAGCAAAGAACATAGTGAAAGCAGCATGCAAGGTGGTGGGTTTGATTTTCCACTGTGTGGCTGCCGGAAGACCTCACCCCATTGGCAATTCTCTCCTAGAGCACAGCCAGGGCAAAATCACCCCAATGCAGGTGCTGACCTATGTAGTCGCTGGCTGGGAAGACACTGGCAGGATCTGTGTAGCCTTTCTGGAAAACACTATGCTCCCATGTGGAAAGGAAGGAGGAAGAGAAGGGAATTCCCTAATTATCGGGCAAATACTGCAAACATACGGCAGCTACCCCCTTCCACTCTAAGCATGGAAGGCCACTATGAGTAAGAACTGAGTAGGGACAGACACTTCTTTTAAAACAGGAAAAGCCTTGCTCACATCAAAGTGTACGGGTCCAAAGTCTGAAATCCCAAGAACTCTGTTCATCTAGTAAAATTACAGCCAAGTTAAGCTTCCAGAGGTTTGCACATAAGCTGTCTAGTTAGCCGTGCATGCAGGAAGTGATTTCTCACTTCAACACTTCTATTGTTCTGAGGACATTGTGAGAACTAAATACCATACCTTTAGAAAAATAATTTGCAAAATGATTACAGCTAGAGTATGTGTATGATAGATCCAGTGCCTATGGAAAAAAAATTAAGCCATGCTTGTAATACTAAAAGATGTAATGATGTTTTTCTTTTTTACCTTTGCATTTTCTTCTAAGGATGAAGTCTGAAAAAGAAAATAAGTCCCAAAGAAGAACACTGTTCCTTCAAATGCAGCCAGAAATGTCCAATATAAGAAGGGGCCCAACTGTAGCATGGCATTTCCAGAAATTTTCCTATTGAGAAATGGGAAGAAACACAAGTTAATGAATCTCTGTAGGCTGTTTATTTAAAGATACAGTGAAACGCCAAAAGTGCGCATGTGGTTTGACCCTGTTAGAATGAAGGGAGCTATCCCTGAGGGACTGGTAAGCTTTTGATAAAAGCCCAGACCGAGCTGCAGGTTTGTCTTTGTGCAATCACCTCCTGTCTGAGGTGTTGCAGTAAACCGTCAAAGTGCTTCTAAGTTAAAATTCTGGCCACTGACAATAGTAATATCATCAATAATAATTAGATCTCATTTACTGAGTACTTATTATAAGCTTATAAAAGTGGGTTAAGAGTTTTATATTGTCCATTTTTGTATACACAAAACCCACATGAGATAGGTATTCTTATCACTACCATTTACAAATAATGAGCCTCACAAAGGTGTATCATAATGGTTTCCAAACTTTGATGCACATTAGAATCACCAGGGGATCTTTAAAAACATTGATGTCTGGCTCCCACCCTCATTCTGATTTAACTGGCATGAGGTGTAACCTGGGCAACCAGGATAATTTTAAAACTCCACAGGTAATTGTAATGTGCAGTAAAGTTTGGGAACCACTAGTACAGCAGTATGCCAGAGTTCACTCAGTTAGTAAGGGACAGAGGTAGTATACAATCCTGGACTGATTTGACTTTAAATCACATGCTCTCAACCAAGCTACCATGGCTTTGCAACTATGATTGTTAAAATATTTTGTTTAATCAACATTTCTGCCTGGGAATTTAACCTTTCTTAGGTCTTGGGGTAGCCTTTATATTTTAAAAATTGAGTCAAATAACATGTTTGAAGCTGTACAGCCATGCTTTGATAAATGGCAGGTGGCCAGATCAAAAGTTTAACATCTGTCAAAAATAGCAGTCTTCTGGGTACAAGTCAGAATGTTGGAGAAGGCTAACAACTCTAATGGGACAAAAAGAAGATGGGTCTGTGCATGGAATTCTTTTAGCTTCTATTTCAAATTCCTCTTAACATTTATCAAAAGGTATGTAATCACTTAAATAGCACACCTGTTGCCAATACTACCAAGAATGTCACTGGGCTGTAATGAATAAGAAAGACCTTTGTGATGTAAATACAACTGATCCTTGTTCAGTTGGTATGGAGTGCCGTAGGGTTTCCTGAAAAAATAGCAATTATGCAACTTTTACCTACTAGGATTTCCAGGTGCACACAGAAATCAGCAATGTAGGGGGATGCATAAAGCAATACGCTGCTGTTTGCCTTGGGAAAACTGCAGGGGGAAAGAGGTAGCTGCTTCCCAGAAACAAGCTCTCCCCACAGCCAGTAAGTCGTGTTCCCAAGGCAACTGGGAGCCACAGGGAAGGCACCTCCCTTAAAGATCCTTGCAAGGAGGGCCCAGCAACTGCCAGCCAATGAGGCTTTTGAGAGTCACTGACTTGGGCTGAGGCAGGAAGTGGTTCCTGTCTTTCCAGCCAGTCACTGGATTTACATTACATGCCATGGGAAGAAAGGAAGGGGAGTCATGGTGTGTTGGGTTATAGTTGAGGTTTTCTAGCTGCGCTCAGGTGAATGATGAACCTGTTGTTAACTCAGAATATGATAGCCAACGTGAGGGGCAACACGAGGGAGTGAAGACTGGGTGGGGGGGGGGGGGGAGCGGTTGACCAGCAGCACAGGCCTGAGCACCTCCATACAATGGGAGACAGTAGGTGTACCAGGACCTTTCTTTTGCCTTTTAAAGTTGTATAAGAAACAGACTATGCCTCTACCCTCTAGAAAAGAACTACAGTTTACTTTTCAAATTTCTCTCAAAAAATATGAAAAGATCCAATTATGTCACATTTCACATCAAGACTTTTGGTAAACGCCTGTGTCACTAAGTCCCCGAAGGTGATATTAATATGCTACATAAGGCCACAAGTAACATTAAGTGGTACAAATGCAGAGACACATATGAAGACTAGAGCTTCACATTTACAAAGGAATGCTCAGAGTAACAGAGCAATCTCCAATACAGTGACAGGCTGAGAGCACAGTCTCATCAGAGCGGGCAGGCAGGAAGCTGCATTTTGGGCTGGGTGATAGGTATGCTATGGCTTTCATTTCTCCATTGTATGTGGCAAGTATGCACTCTATGCAACATTGCTTAAAAATTCATGACCTACACCTGCATGCGGTAACTAAAACTTCATGGAAACCCTTAATAATTTGTACTCAACGGCTTGCTTCAAGTTTTCAACTTTCTTAATGTATGAAAGTGCTCGGGGCTTCCCTGGTGGTGCAGTGGTTGAGAGTCCACCCGCTGATGCAGGGGACATGGGTTCGTGCCCCGGTCCGGGAAGATCCCACATGCCGCGGAGTGGCTGGGCCCGTGAGCCATGGCCGCTGAGCCTGCGTGTCCGGAGCCTGTGCTCCGCAACAGGAGAGGCCACAACAGTGAGAGGCCTGCGTACCACACACACACACACAAAAAAAACCAACCAAAAAAACCCAAAAACAAACAAACAAAAAGAAAGTGCTCAGCATAGCCCTGAAGTTATGTGGAGAAGGGTGTTAGAATAGTAAGATTAATAGCTACCATCTATTGAAAACTTACTATGTGCCAGGCACCACTGTAAGTTTTTACATGTAGTCACTCATTTAATCCTCCCCCAAAACACTGTGATTGGATCTATTGTTACTGAAGAGGAAACTGAGGCCCATCTCAGTCAAGTAACCTGAGCAAGGCCACAGAGTCAGTGGCAGAGCTGGGATCAGAGTGCAGGCGATTAGCTAGAGCTCTTGGTGGGACTGAACGGGAGGCATTCTGCTCACTGCCACCCAAAACCCTCTTCAACCAGAGTAACTGCACTACTGGTCTTCACTTTAGTTGTTGTCTGAAAACAGAACACTGCTACTCAATCTCTGAAAACCACCAGCCTGTGGAAAAGAGCACAGGGCCGGTCATCAGGAGGATAGAAATCTGATCTTGCTCTGGCCTCTTGTTACACGCTGTGTCCTTAGGCAAGTCATTTCTGGGCCCTGGGTCCTCATTCTTTTAAAAAAAAGAGGGTGTGAGAGCTGATGCTCTGGAAGATTTCTACCAAGATTTCTACGATTCCCCTTTAGATCTAACAATACACTTTGCAAGAAATACAGGGAAAAGCAGAATATGTTACCGCCATGAGGAGGCAATCAGCAAACTCTAGATTGGGGGAAATGCTACAAGATAAATTATCTGGTTTCATTAACAAATAAATTGCCAAGTTAACCTACAGACTAAGAGAGTCTCAAGAAGCATATTAACCAACTGAAGTATATGGGCCTTATATACTGTTTCAAACAAGCATGCTATAAAAAGAAATTGAGTCAACTGGAAAAATTTGAGCACTGACTGGATATTTGATGATATGACTTGTTAAATTTTTAGGTATGATAGTGTACTGTTATAACAGTACATGTAAAAGATACATGCTGAAATAACTATTTTATATAGTTTGATATTTGCTTCAAAATAAGTCCTTGATAGATAAGACAAGGTTATTAATGAAGCAGGATTGGCCCTGAATTGATAATTGTTGAAGCTGAGTGGTAAGGACAGGGAAGTTCACTATATAAATTGTATTTTTGCTACACTCTTTGCATGTTTTAAACTTTTTATAATAAATACCTTTAAAATGACAACTAATTTTATAAACCTGGTTAAGTCTAACAATTCCTAGATGTGAGTTTCATGAGTCATACTGGTTAAAGACATCCTTTAAATTTGTACACCTTCACTTCGCACCAATGAATCACACCCAAGTCTCTCTATTGCACTTGCTACCCACTATTTAGCAATGCTTACAACCTGCTGTAAATTAATATCTTTATCTTTAGCTGTAAGCTTAACTTATAAAAATCCAATTTAATCAAAGGTTAAGCAACTGGGGCTAGTGCCAAGTCCCCCACCCATAGAGAAAAGCATCTATTTCCAACTAACACAAAATGAATATAATGGCTTGATGACTTAATTGTTTTCTTCAACAATGCCATTTTAGAATGCGGCTAACAAAGCACTCGGGAGGCTATATTTCAGGGGCAGTTTACAAGAGAAAGCCTAACATAACATCATCAATTCAATCCATTACAGGGAGGGATCAATATTCTAAACTACAAGAGATCTTTCTGTGGCCCTTCGTGGGGGAGGTGGGGGGTGGCAGGTAGTTAAACTATTGTGTCTCCATCTAAGACTCTAGAACTCTATGACAATGTGGGCAAAGTTTTAGGAATTACTGATTTTGAACTAAATAATTCATACCCATTCAACTACAGGACATATATCAATACCTAGGAAATACATCATTTTCCAGCTGGATGGTTTGGTTTAAGTAGCTAAAAATCCAGAACAGAACCATGTAATCGAACCAGGAGGGCAGTTCTGTGTCCTTCCTACCTGTAGATAAAATGAAATCCACAATTTTGAAAGTCTGGGGCGGGGGGTTAACTTACATATGTTCAACTTACATATACAATCGGGGATCTGAGGTCAGAGCGTCAATGTTGATGTGCTGTTCCAGTAGGCTGTAGGCCAGGATGGGCAAGGACGTGAAGCAGATATTGTACATTGTAAGGTAAGCGGCATCATACAGTGGCTGTAATGACAAACCCCAGAAGAGAACGGTAATGTAACAGTCATCTGCAAGAGGATATTTAAGTGTTTAGAAAAAATCACAAGCTAAAACAAGACAGTTTCCTTTCATACCTTTTGGGACAGCAAAGGAGGTTTTGTAAATAAGGTCACTCTAACTGACCACTATAGAAAAGAAACTAACATACTGTAAGGCATATTAAAATACCCTCCCTTTTAAAATACGATCTTATTCAGAATGTTTACAAGCTATAAGCTCTATTTCTTTTTTTAAATATATATGCTTTTCTTTTTACTAATTAGTCCAAGTAAATTTATATATAAGTATGTGTAAAGGAGAAACTTTTTTTTTAACATCTTTATTGGAGTATAATTGCTTTACAATGGTGTGTTAGTTTCTGCTTTATAACAAAGTGAATCAGCTATACATATACATATATCCCCATATCTCCTCCCTCTTGTGTCTTCCTCCACCCTCGCTATCCCACCCCTCTAGGTAGTCGCAAAGCAGCGAGCTGATCTCCCTGCGCTATGTGGCTGATAAGCTCTATTTCTAATGGATATTAACTAAGAACTTTTCAGAAGATTTTCAGCGAATGAAGACCAATTAAGTATAAGACAGGAACCCCTTAGGGAAACTAAATATAAGCAGTGGCCAGCCTGTGTCACAGTTTTTTGGGTTAATATTTTACATGGTTTTAAATATCACTATCACCTTCTCCAGAGTATATCTATGATATTGAATGTGGCCATTTACTAAGGATTAAATAAATATTCAAAAAAATAAAAGCTAAATATATTCACATGGTCATGACTCTTTCTGGTCCTGAATTCCCTAGGCTCCAGACCAAAATTTCCAACTTCCTGCTGGTTGTCCCACAGGACAACCTGCAATTCAAAATGTCTAAAACCAAACTCATTAACCTTCCCTTTAAATCTGCTTCCTCCCATGTCCCCTACCTCAGTGAGTGGCCCCACAATGTTTGCAACCCCAGTATCTACCCTGGTGCCTGGTACCCCTTAGGTACTCAAGAAATCTTTTGAAATGAGTGATTTTCTTCCTACCTCACTAGCCATTCCTTCTCAGGCTCATCTTCTCCCTGAGCCCTCTGTGTTGGAGTGTTCCAGCACTCGGTGTTTGGAACTTTATTTATGCTCGCTCTCTAGGTGATCTCATTTAGTCTTGTGGTTTTAATATAACCCATTCACTGAAAATTCCCATATCTAGCCTAAACCTGTCCCATATATCCAACTGCCCACTTGATATCTCCTCTTGGGTGTCTAGCATATTTCAAATTTACATCCAAGACTGAATTCCTGACCTGCCCTCACCTCAAACCTGCTCCTCCTGAAGTCTTCCTCATCTCAGGAAAGGGCAACAAAATCGTTTTGATCAACCAGAACCGAAATCTTGGATTCATCCTTCACTCTTCTCTTTTTCACAAGCCACATCCAATCTATTAAGCACCGTTTACTAGCTCCACTTTCAAATACATTCAGAACCACATCACTTCTTAGCCCCTCCACTGTGACCACTCTGCAAGCCTTTAATTGGTCTCCCGGCTTCTTCTCCCCTTGACCTGCAGTCTATTCTCAACACAATGGCCCAAGTAGCTCTACTGGAAAATAAGTCAAATCAAATCATTGTTTTGTTCAAACTCTCCAGTGGATTCCTTTATCTCTGAAAGTAAAGAAGCTCCTACAATGGTGGGGATATAAAGTCCTACTCCTCGATCCAGCTTCTTACCTGTCTGTTACCTTCTCAGTGAGACCAACCTTGATTTACCTTGCCACTTCCTCTCTCTTGAACACATTCCCCCCAATCCTGTGCGTCCCCCCATAGTACTAATCACCTTTTAACTTACATGATAAATTTATTATGTTTACTGTCTCTCTCTTCACACTAGAATCTAAGCTCTATGTGGGCAGGGATTTTTATTTATTTATTGATAGCTGTAGCTTGAGAAAAAGCAAAGCAGTCCCTGACATTCAAGAGTTGGCCCAGCACTCACAGCTACGCACCGGCGCTCTGTAGAACATGAACAATTTTGCAGAACAGCAACATCAAACAAGGCCACTGTGTGACCTCGATATATCGAGACAAAAACACTCTGTAATCACGTTTGAACACCGACAGAATATAAATATTGTCCAAATCACAATAATGACCAACATCTACATTCTGGCTGATTTGGGTGACTATTGCCTCTTAACCAATGACATGTTGGCTTCCTGGATAAGATTTACTAACATGCTTAGTCATAAAATTACCCCCATCTGCTAACAGCACCCAGCAAGGCCCTACTCCTTAAACCCTTCCACAAATCACCTAACTCAAGCCCAAATCTTACAAGACTTTTCTAACACTTGCTTCCTAAGAGGCCCTACTGTTCCTCATGGTGTACACTCTTTCTTGTTGCATTGAGTAATGAACCTAATGTGATCAACTACAAGTGTTTTACTGGCTTTGACAATCTGGAACTCCTAGAACAGAACTTGGCATGCAGAAAGCATTCAATAAATATTGGATGAATGAATGACTAGAGACTGGAAGCTAAAACATAGTTGTAAAGGACTGATCTGATATTGTAAATATTCCTTTATTGAAAAAAATATTAAGGTTTTTATAATGAACCTTGTTTTGATGCTAGTACTTATTGAGTTCAGTATTTTCTACACAGTGCTAGATGTTGTCATGCAACCATCATCTGTGACCTGAATAAATAATATCCCATATTCATATGTATTCTTCACATATATAAAATGTTTTTTGATTAATAAAATGCATTTAAATGTGACACAAACTGGACTTCCCTGGTGGTCCAGTGGTTAAGAATCCGTCTGCCAATGCAGGGGACACAGGTTCGAGCCCTGGTCCTGGAAGATCCCACGTGCTGTGGAGCAACTAAGCCCGTGCGCCACAACTACTGAGTCTGCGCTCTAGAGCCTGCGAGCCACAACTACTGAGCCTGCAAGCCACAACTACTGAAGCCCACACGCCTAGAGCCTGTGCTCCACAACAAGAGAAGCCACTGCAATGAGAAGCCCGCGCACCGCAAGAGAGTAGCCCCCGCTTGTGGCAACTAGAGAAAGCCCGCACATAGCAATGAAGACCCAATGCAGCCGAAAATAAAATAAATAAAATAAATTTATAACAACAAAACAAAACAGGTTTACTTGATAATACTGTTTCTTGTTATACCTGTTATAAGGGTATCTTTTCATGCAGAAGAAAGTCCACTACTAACCTAGGCTTTGCTAAACAAAGAGTTGCTTTTTGCTTAAATAATCTGCATCCTGGTCCCATTTCTACATTCTCCATAGCTCATTCTCCAAGTACCAGGGTTGCAGAGAGCACCTGAAGTAGACCTAAAGTGAAAAAGGCTGACTACCTGTATGTATTCCACAAGTATTTGCAATAAAGGTCTCTACATTCAGCACAAGGCCAAAGTGAAAACTAAAGATATGTACAATACATCACTACCTCAGAGAGGCCTTCCTTTTACGTGGTACGCTTTTTCTAAGATGTCTGCCTAGCTCTTTCCCTCATCTCCTCTAGATCTCTGCCCAAATGTCACCTCATCAGAGAGAACTTTCCAGGTCAGTTTGTCTAAAACAGCAGCTCTCTTCCCCAGTCACATTCTATCCATTTATTATGCTTTTTGTTCTCCTTCAGAGCATATATCAGTACCCAACATAATGTGTTTGTCTGATTGCTGTCTGTCTCTCCCCCTATCACTCACTGTACCCACAAGCTCCGTGCGGTAAAGAGTTTTGATCACTGTTATATCCCCGGCACTTAGCCTGGCACACAGTAGGCACTCAAGAAGTATTTGTTAGATGAATGAATGTACCAGTTGAGCAACTGACAAAGGCAAACATCAAGTCCTATGGGAACCTAAGCAGACCCCCAGACCCCCAACAGCCCAGGGTCTTATAGGGAATAAGTCCTTTCTTTCTTCACACAACGTGTGCTTGGTAAACATGGTTTAAAAAGCCAACTTCCCTTTATCACTTTGCTACAAAATTTGAAAATGTCCCTTTAAACTTGCATTCATCTTCCAAGGAAGTGAGGAATTACAAACATTTTGATCAACAGTAATCTGAATGTTCAAGAAAAGTAGATTCATCAGAGTTTATAAAACTCTCTGTTACCAATACTGTTAGCTTTGAATACAAGAAGGCTGATGGTACTTTCTACAGCCAGTAGATGATTAATTCATAAAGTGATCGGCTTAACTGGCATCATGGGGCTGATGACATGGCACTGATGTAAGAGACAGCACACCAAATGGCAAAGAGGCAAGTTCAAGAGAAAGAAAGCAGGGACTTCCCTGGTGGTCCAGTGGCTAAGACTCCACGCTCCCAATGCAGGGGGCCCGGGTTTGATCCCTGGTCAGGGAACTAGATCCCACATGCCGCAACTAAGAGTTCACATGCTGCAACTAAAGATCCTGCATGCCACAACTAAGACCCGGTGCAGCCAAACAAACAAACAAACAAACAAATGGAGTTGCTTCCCATTGAGAAGAATACATTCTCTTAAAAATACTGCCAAGAAATTAGGAAAAAATCACCTCCTATCATGAGGAATGGAACATGCCTTGAAATTGAGAAAATCAGTCTCTAATAGCTGTGATGATGTTACCAGCAGCTCAGCTTGGTAAAAATCACTGAATTGCGCATAGATTAAGTACAAAATTTCTGAGTCGTTGAGCATTATAGCTTCTTTACGTAGCTATACTTCCACTAGAAGCAATACAAAATACAGTTCAGCTGTTAAAACAAACCTACAAATATGCCTGCCCATCCCCCACTTATGTATCAAGTTAACACATAGCATATTCTATATGTGAAAAATGTTCAGAAAACTACAGAGGGCTAAAAGTGTAGAATTAATTAACTAATCCAAGGCATTATCCAGGAATCACAGCTTCTTTGCTAGCTTAAACATCAATGTTTTTCTAGAGAATCAACCTGAGAAAATGCAAAGGTATGAGATTTTATTTGATGAAATAATAAACTATAATATTTTAGGATTATTGGAAAACATTGTGTATACTAACAAAAATAAAAAATACTTTTTAAAGGATCTCAACTCCAACAGGACGTATCAAATAACTTTCAAAAAGAAAATAACAATAAGACCATTACTAAAGCACAGATATAAAATTTTGCTATTGTCAAAAACCAGGCCAAGCAGATCAACTGTTGAACTAAGAAAAAAAAATCCTTTTACGTTGGGCATACTTCTCTAATTTCTACAATCCAATACATAAAAGGTAATTAATAGCAAATATAAACTACATTACAGAGATTGGTTCAAGATGGCGAACTGGAAGGACATGTGCTCACTCCCTCTTGCAAGAGCACTGGAATCATAGCTGTGGCTCACCGTGGGGCACTGGCAGCAGAAGTTCTGGGAAGCACTCCTTGGCGTGAGCCTTCCCAGAGTCCGCCATTAGCCCCACCAAAGAGCAAAGAGCCTGGTAGGATCCAGTGCTGGGTCGCCCCAGGCTAAACAACCAAACAGGGAGGGAACACAGCCCCACCTATCAGCAGACAAGCAGATTAAAGTTTTACTGAGCTCTGCCCACCAGAGCAACACCCAGCTCTACCCACCACCAGTCCCTCCCATCAGGAAGCTTGCACAAGCCTCTTAGATAGCCTCATCCACCAGAGGGCAGACAGCAGAAGCTAGAGGAACTACATTTCTGCAGCCTGTGGAATTAAAACCACATTCACAGAAAGACAGACAAAATGAAAAGGCTGAGGACTATGTACCAGATGAAGGAACAAGATAAAAACCCAGAAAAACAACTAAATGAAGTGCAGATAGGCAAACTTCCAGAAAAAAAATTCAGAATACTGATAGTGAAGATAATCCAAGACCTCGGAAAAAGAATGGAGGCAAAGATTGAGAAGATGCAAGAAATCTTTAACAAAGACCTAGAAAAATTAAAGAACAAACACCTAGAAGAATTAAAGAACAAAGAAACAGAGATGAACAATACAATAATTGAAAAGAAAAATACACTAGAAGGAATCAACAGCAGAATAACTGAGGCAGAAGAACGGATAAGTGACCTGGAAGACAGAATGGTGGAATTCAATGCCGCAGAACAGAATAAAGAAAAAAGAATGAAAAGACATGAAGACAGCCTAAGAGACCTCTGGGACAACATTAAATGCAACAACATTCGCATTATAGGGGTCCCAGAAGGAGAAGAGAGAGAGAAAGGACCCAAGAAGATATTTGAAGTGATTCTAGTCGAAAACTTCCCTAACATGGGAAAGGAAAGAGCCACCCAAGTCCAGGAAGTGCAGAGAGTCCCAGGCAGGATAAACCCAAGGAGAAACATGCCAAGACACATAGTAATCAAATTGACAAAAATTAAAGACAAAGAAAAATTATTGAAAGCAACAAGGGAAAAATGACAAATAACATACAAGGGAACTCCTATAAGGTTAACAGCTGATTTCTCAGCAGAAACTCTACAAGCCAGAAGGGAGTGGCACGATACATTTAAAGTGATGAAAGGGAAGAACCTACAGCCAAGATTACTCTACCTGGCAAGGATCTCATTCAGATTTGATGGAGAAATCAAAAGCTTTACAGACAAGCAAAAGCTAGGAGAATTCAGCACCACCAAACCAGTTCTACAACAAATGCTAAAGGAACTTCTCTAAGCGGGAAACACAAGAGAAGAAAAGGACCTACAAAAACAAACCCGTAACAATTAAGGAAATGGTAATAGGAACATACATATCGATAATTACCTTAAATGTGAATGGATTAAATGCTCCAACCCAAAGACACAGGCTCGCTGAATGGATACAAAAACAAGACCCATATATATGCTGTCTACAAGAGACCCAGTTCAGACCTAGGGACACATACAGACTGAAAGTGAGGGGATGGAAAAAGGTATTCCATGCAAATGGAAATCAAAAGAAAGCTGGAGTAGCAATACTCATATCAGAAAAAATAGACTTTATTTTTTATTAACTTTTCTTAAATTAAAATTCATTTATTTATTTATTATTTTTGGCTGTGTTGGGTCTTTGTTGCTGTGCGCAGGCTTTCTTTAGTTACAGAGAGCAGGGGCTACTCTTTGTTGCTGTGTGCAGGCTTCTCATTGCAGTGGCTTCTCTTGTTGCAGAGCACGGGCTCTAGGCGAGTGGGCTCAGCAGTTGTGGCTCACGGGCTCAGGAGCACAGGCTCAGTAGTTGTAGCACACGGACTTAGTTGCTCTGTGGCATGTGGGATCTTCCCGGACCAGGGCTCGAACCCGTGTCCCCTGCATTGGCAGGCGGATTCTAAACCTCTGTGCCACCAAGGAAGTCCCTAAAGTAGACTTTAAAATAAAGACTGTTACAAGAGGCAAGGAAGGACACTACATAATGATCAAGGGATCAATCCAAAAAGAAGACATAACAATTATAAATATATATGCACCCAACGCAGGAGCACCTCAATACAAAAGGCGACTGCTAAGCTATAAAAGAGGAAATTGACAGTAACACAATAATAGTGGGGGATTTTAACACCTCACTTACACCAATGGACAGATCATCCAGACAGAAAATTAATAAGGAAACACAACCTTTAAATGACACAATAGACCTGATAGATTTAATTAATATTTATAGGACATTCCATCCAAAAACAGCAGATTACACTTTCTTCTCAAGTGTGCACGGAACATTCTCCAGGACAGATCACATCTTGGTCACAAATCAAGTCTTGGTAAATTTAAGAAAACTGAAATCATATCAAGTATCTTTTCTGACCACAACGCTATGAGATTAGAAATCAATTACAGTGAAAAAAACGTAAAAAACACAAACACATGGAGGCTAAACAATACGTTACTAAATAACCAAGAGAGCACTGGAGAAATCAAAGAGGGAATAAAAAAATACCTAGAGACAAATGACAATGAAAACACGCGATCCAAAACTTATGGGATGCAGCAAAAGCAGTTCCAAGAGGGAAGTTTATAGCAGTAAGATCCTACCTCAAGAAACAAGAAAAATCTCAAATGAACAATCTAACCCTACACCTAAAGGATCTAGAGAAAGAAGAACAAAACCCGAAGTTAGTAGAAGTAAAGAAATCATAAAGATCAGCGCAGAAATAAATGAAATAGAAACAAAGAAAACAATAGCAAAGAGCAATAAAACCGAAAGTGGGTTCCTTGAGAAGATAAACAAAATTGATAAACCTTTAGCCAGACTCATCAAGAAAAAGAGGGAGAGGACTCAAATCAATAAAATTAGAAATGAAAAAGGAGAAGTTACAGCAGACACTGCAGAAATACAAAGCATCATGAGAGACTACTACAAGCAGCTCTATGCCAATAAAATGGACAACCTGGAAGAAATGGACAAATTCTTAGAAAGGCATAACCTTCCAAGACTGAAGCAGTGAGAAACAGAAAATATGAGCAGACCAATCTCAAGTAATGAAATTGAAACTGTGATTAAACATCTTCCAACAAACAAAAGTCGAGGACCAGATGGCTTCACAGGTGAATTCTATCAAATATTTAGAGAAGAGCTAACACCCATCCTTCTCAAACTCTTCCAAAAAGTTGAAGAGAAGGGAACACTCCCAAACTCATTCTATGAGGCCACCATCACCCTGATAGCAAAACCAGACAAAAATACTACAAAACAAGAAAATTACAGACCAATATCACTGATGAATACAGATGCAGAAATCCTCAACAAAATACTAGCAAACAGAATCCAACAACACATTAAAAGGATCATACATCATGAACAAGTGGGATTTATCCCAGGGAAGCAAGGATTCTTCAGTATATGCAAATCAATCAATGTGATACACCATATTAACAAACTGAAGAATAAAAACCATATGATCATCTCAACAGATGCAGAAAAAGCTTTTGACAAAATTCAACACCCATTTATGATAAAAACTCTCCACAAAGTGGGCACAGAGGGAGCCTACCTCAACATAATAAAGGCCATATACAACAAACACAGCAAACATCATTCTCAATGGTGAAAAACCGAAAGCATTTCCTCTAAGATCAGGAACAAGACAAGGATGTCCACTCTCGCCACTATTATTCAACATAGTTTTGGAAGTCCTAGCCATGGCAATCAGAGAAGAAACAGAAAAAAAAGGAATACAAATTGGAAAAGAAGTAAAACTGTCACTGTTTGCAGATGACATGATACTATACATAGAGAATCCTAATGATGCTACCAGAAAACTACTAGAGCTAATCAATGAATTTCATAAAGTTGCAGGATACAAAGTTGATGCACAGAAATCTCTTGCATTCCTATACACTAAAAATGAAAGATCACAAAGAGAAATTAAGGAACCAATCCCATTCACCATTGCAACAAAAAGAATAAAATACTGAGGAGGAAACCTACCTAAGGAGGTAAAAGACCTGTACTCAGAAAACTATAAGACACTGTTGAAAGAAATCAAAGACGACACAAACAGATGGAGAGACATATCATGTTCTTGGATTGGAAGGATCAACATTGTGAAAATGACTATACTACTCAAAGCAATCTACAGATCCAACGCAATCCCTATTAAATTACCAGTGGCATTTTCTACAGAACTGGAAGGAAAAAATCTTAAAATTTGTATGGAGACACAAAAGACCCCGAACAGCCAAAGCAGTCTTGACGGAAAAAAACAGAGCTGGAGGAATCAGACTCCCTGACTTCAGACTCTACTACAAAGCTATAGTAATCAGGGCCTTCCCTGGTGGTGCAGTGGTTACGAATCTGCCTGTCAATGCAGGGAACATGGGTTCGAGCCTTGGTCTGGGAAGATCCCACATGCCGCGGAGCAACTAAGCCCATCCACGACAACTACTAAGCCTGCGCTCTAGAGCCTGAGAGCCACAACTACTGAAGCCTGTGCGCCTAGAGCCCGTGCTCCACAATAAGAGAAGCCATCGCAACGAGAAGCCTGTGCACCACAACAAAGAGTAGCCCCCGCTCACCGCAACAGAGAAAGCCCGCACGCAGCAATGAAGACCCAACACAGCCAAAAATAAAATAAAAAATAAAATAAAATAAATTAAATTTATATTAAAAAAAGCTACAGTAATCAAGACAATATGGCACTGGCACAAAAACAGAAATATAGATCAATGGAACAGGATAGAAAGCCCAGAGATAAACCCACGCACCTGTGGTCAACTAATCTATGAAAAAGGAGGCAAGGATATACAATGGAGAAAAGACAGTCTCTTCAATAAGTGGTGCTGGGAAAACTGGACAGTTACATGTAAAAGAATGAAACTAGAACACTCCCTAACACCATACACAAAAATAAACTCAAAATGGATTCAAGACCTAAATGTAAGACCGGACATTGTAAAACTCTTAGAGGAAAACACAGGAAGAACATTCTTTGACGTAAATCACAGCAAGATCTTTTTAGAGCCACCTCCTAGAGTAATGGAAATAATAATAAAAATAAACAAATGGGACCTAATGAAACTTAAAACCTTTTGCACAGCAAAGGAAACTACAAAGAAGATGAAAAGACAACCCTCAGAATGGGAGAAAATATTTGCAAATGAAGCAACTGACAAAGGATTAATCTTCAAAATTTACAAGCAGCTCATGCAGCTCAATAACAAAAAAACAAACAACCCAATCCAAAAATGGGCAGAAGACCTAAATAGACATTTCTCCAAAGAAGACATACAGATTGCCAACAAACACATGAAAGGATGCTCAACATCACTAATCATTAGAGAAATGCAAATCAAAACTACAATGAGGTATCACCTCACACCAGTCAGAATGGCCATCATCAAAAAATCTACAAACAATAAATGCTGGAGAGGGTGTGGAGAAAAGGGAACCCTCTTGCACTGTTGGTGGGAATGTAAATTGATACAGCCACTATGGAGAACAGTATGGAGGTTCCTTAAAAAACTAAAAATAGAATTACCATACAACCCAGCAATCCCAGTACTGGGCATATACCCAGAGAAAACCATAATTCAAAAAGACACATGCACCCCAATGTTCATTGCAGCACTATTTACAATAATCAGGTCATGGAAGCAACGTAAATGCCCATCGACAGACAAATGGATAAAGAAGATGTGGTACGTATATACAATGGAGTATTACTCAGCCATAAAAAGGAACGAAATGAGTCGTTTGTAGAGACGTGGATGGACCTAGAGGCTGTCATACAGAGTGAAGTAAGTCAGAAAGAGAAAAACAAATATCATATATTAATGCATATATGTGGAATCTAGAGAAATGGTACGGATGGACCAGTTTGCAAGGCAGAAATAGAGACACAGATGCAGAGAAATAACGTATGGACACCAAGGGGGGAAAGTCGTGGTGGGGGGTGGTGGTGGTGGTGGTGGGATGAATTGGGAGAGTGGGATTGACATAAAAAATAAATTAAAATAAAATACAATAAAAAATAATTTTAAAAAAACCCTAACATTTCTGTGGAAACTATTATATGTATGTATTGCTGAATCATCTTACTCTACACCAGAAACTAACACAACCTTGAAAATCAACTATACTTCAATAAAATAAATTTAAACAAAAAACAACAACAAAAAACAAACCAAAAAACTATATTACAAGAAATACCTAGGGAAACAAACCTGTTGTGAGAATCCACAGAAGAACTGGTACAAAAATTGTGGCAAAATGAAACAAAGGTTCTGGAAAAAAAAATGAAGAAAAGGGTTAATGCTTTTCACTTGATCAACTTTCTAAAGTAAAACAGGAAACTCTACTCCAGATAGTCTACAGGCAGTCCTAAGTCCTTCTAATGTCACAATGCAATAAACTTCTACTCCAGAGTTGTAAGGAAACAATTCAAAACAAATAATTACATACATATTAATACCAACTTTTGCCCTACCAAGGCAGAAGAGGACCTCACTTACTTTATGAGACCCTCTTGCTATTCTTGTAGGGAAGAAATGAGCTCATATAATATGAACACCTAATGGTACTGCACCTTAACTGCCAAGTGGGTTTGCAAAATCATCACAAAGTAGACTGACATAAAGCTGTAAGTCTATATTTAAAAGTCAGCTGATGCCAATAAGTAGTCAGGAAATTATAGTGTATATTGACACGAACAAGTATCAACTAATGCTTTACTGCCTTTGTTACTGCCTCATCAAACAATTAACTGTTATTATTGATCACCTACTATATGTAAAGATGACGCTGTGAGTGATACAAAAAACAAAACTTCTTACTTCTAAGGGATTTAACTGGGAGAACACTAAAAACAAACATATTAAAAAAATACAAGCTGAGAATTCATAAGGCAGAAAAAGCCACTAGGTAAGAAGATAAATACTAAAATTAACGTCTTCAGGCAAAACCACCAGAACTAATATTTTCAAATGAGTGCTGTCCTTCAATATAGGCTGTGACTGTATTTCAGCGCTGCTGTCACTTGTTCATGGTGTCTTTGGATTTCTCTTAGGGCAGCACCTTCAATAGCTCTATATTTTTTAAAATAAATTTATTTATTTTTGGCTGCGTTGGGTCTTCATTGCTGCGCACGGGCTTTCTCTAGATACGGTGAGCCGGGGCTACTCTTTGTTGTGGTCCACGGCCTTCTCATTGCAGTGGCTTCTCTTGTTGTGGAGCATGGGCTCTAGGGTGTGTAGGCTTCAGTAGTTGTGGCACGTGGGCTCAGTAGTTGTGGCTTGTGGGCTCTGGAGTGCAGGCTCAGTAGTTGTGGTGCACGGACTTAGCTGCTCCACGACATGTGGGATCTTCCCGGACCAGGGCTTGAACCCATGTCCCCTGCATTGCTAGGCAGATATTCTTTTTTTTTTTTTTTAACATCTTTATTGGGGTATAATTGCTTTACAATGGTGTGTTAGTTTCTGCTTTATAACAAAGTGAATCAGTTATACATATACATATGTTCCCATATCTCTTCCCTCTTGTAGGCAGATATTCTTAACCACTGCACCACCAGGGAACTCCCCAATAGCCCTTTTTTTTTTTTTTTTTTTGCGGTACACGAGACTCTCACTGTTGTGGCCTCTCCTGATGCGGAGCACAGGCTCCAGACGCACAGGCGCAGCGGCCATGGCTCACGCCCAATAGCCCATTTTTGAGCCATGTCAAAAAACCAGTCTCTTTCCTGCTCTCACACATTCTCACTTAGCTAATTTACCAGGCTGGGAGACTTGAGGCCGTTTTAAAAATCCAATGGATCCTTAAAGCATGAACAACTGCCGCAGCTGAGGATATTTAGGTAAATATATACTGCAGGCTCTGGAGGACATTTCTACAGAAAACTGCTACATGTATTTTAATAAGTCCTACAGCACCAGAGCATCGGAGCTCCCAAGGTTAGCACCTGGAAGGGCAACACTCATTCGTATCTATCAGTTCTGGCAGAATGCAAAATACTGTCTGTAGCCTTTCTAGAGTCATACTTTATGTATATAAAAGAAGTGTTCTGAGGTTGGAAGAGGCAGTGCTTGGTGTGGATTATGGGGGTGTTTTGTGGGAAGGGGAGGTCTGACCCTCCCATTAGAATAACAGTTCCATGAAAACAGGGACTTTGCCTGTCTTATTCCATTATGAATTCTCAAGCACCTGAAACAATGCTTGGCACATGGTAACACATTCAAACATATTTGTTGATTGAATGAATAAAGAAGTTAGACTTTGAACTAGGTGTTACAGATGAATAGGATACGGTGATAGCAGGAACCAAGGTAAGGCCATATGTATTTTAAACATATAAGGTAGGGCAGGGTCAGACTGTGGGGTGCCTTAAAAGCCAGACTAACTTTTAAGACAATGGAGAGTGGAGTTTCTGGAGGACAAGTTGAAAAGTGGTATTTTCTAAACATTAACCTGGCTGAATTATGCAAGGAGGAGCGAATGGAGAAATAGAAAGCAGGAAGACCTGTCACTGCAGTACTCCAGGGGCGGGCAACAACTTGAAGATGCAATGGCAAGATAAGAGGAAGGCAGCCAAAGACGGTCAAAGGTATTAGAAATCATCTTGGGACAAAAGGCAGCACTTAAAAAGGAATATTGCTAAGTCAGTAACTAAGATGATAATGGGCATAGAGATCCTAATGAAGACAGAGGGCATCTACATAAATAATCCTCTAAATTGGGAACCAGGATGTGTAAATTACTGACCGCTGGTAAATATTAGCCATTTTAATGCTTGTTTTGTTTTTCTTAACAGAGCATTCCTTCCATCTGGTGGCAGTTGCTTGAATTGCAGGCCAAAATCTTAAAGAGGGAAACCAAGCTTCTGGAATAGGATCAGATTGCTAGGCAGATCTGTACCGCAAATCTTCACAGGCTCTCCTACTAAGGGGAGGTAAGAGAGAATAACCATCCATCCCCACGTGGGGCTGTTAAGTTACTGAGTCCAAGGCCCCACAAACCTTAACTATATAAACAACATAACCACACTGAAATGGTGGAAAAGGAAAAAAAAAGTAACTTTGGAAACAGTGTTTTGACTACATTCTCTAAGACTAAAGACAAAAACAAGTGCTCACAAATATATTTCTCAAGTTAGATTTGTTTCTCACAGGAGTATGAGTAGCAATTCTGGAACTACTTTAAGTGTACTTGAGGACTTAGCAAATAAATAAACACTATGAGGATGAGAACCAGGTTTCTCACCACTGAAGAAAGGAGTTACTAAATGGAAAAGGGAAAGGTTACAATGAACCTTGTGCTGCCGGATTTAATCAAAGGCATCTGTATAAACTGAGTTCAAGTATTGAGTTTATACAGATACCTTTAATTTCAGCCCAACAACTTCAGCTCAGTAGCGATGAGCACAACTAGCACCCAGATCTTGATTTCTAAATACCATTTGCGAATAATGGAAAGGAATAAGTGATCCTTGCAGAAAAGTCTGAATGCATCTTGCCATTGAATTGCAAGAAAAATACAAGAGGAGCCTAGAACATCATGTGGTACCAGAAAATAAACAAGACTTCAAAAAAGGTTAGGGCCGGGGGAGGGGGAAGGGGTGAGGAGGGAGGAACGGAGAGTTGCTACTCAATGGGTATACAGTTTTAGTTGTGCAAGACGAGTAAGTACTAGAGATCTGTTGTACTTAACAGTACTGTACCATATACTTAATAATATGTTAAGTGCATAGAGCTCATGTTAAGGGTTATCACAATAAAATAAAAATTTAAAAATGATGGGGACATGGTGAAAGGAAACAGGCACCAAATCTGTGACAATTTGAGTAACAGAATGTACAATGATAGTAATGAATTTCAACATAGAATAAAATATCTAGTTTAGCAGGAGAATGCTCTTTTCAAATGAAACTACACAGAGCAAAAATGAGGGGTCTTGAGACCCTCAGAACACCATCTGAACCAGCTTATCAAAGTTGACATTATCATGAGACATATTGACAACATGTGCCTCCGGATATGATGCATTCAGCAGGTTGCAATAGCGCTTCTGTGGTAATTGTGCCCAAATGCAAAACCTGAGTCTAATAATAGGCAAACATTAGACAAACCCAAATTGAGGGACATTCTACAAACTAAGTGGCCAGCACTCTTCAAACATGTTAAGATCATTAGGACAAAAAAGACAGGAACTATTCTAGGTTAAAGAAGACTAAGGAGATCATGATCCTTAAATGCAAGCATGAGCCTGAAATGGACCACAAAAAGAAAATCTGTGGGACCATTAGCAAAATTCCAGTACAGTATTATAGACTAGTTAATAATGTGCCAGTTAATATCAATTTACTGATCTTGGTAACTAAGTTGTGGGTTATCTAAGGTGTTAACAGTTGGCAAAGCTGGGCAAAGAGTATATGAGATTTCACTAATTTTGCAACTTTTAAAAAGTATGAAATTATCTCAAAACAAAAAGTGAAAAAAACTTTTAAAAACTATATAGAATAGAACATAGGACAGGAGATCAAGTTCTGGTACATGTCTAAAACAGGCAAACCTAACGCATATGTTGCATAAATTATATCTAAATTTATGTGCTATACGCCATATATGTTACTATATATCACAGAGTAATGTAAATCAGATTAGTCGTTGTTTGGTGCAGGGGTGGAGAAGACTGGAAAGGAGCACAAGTAAACTTTCTGGGGTGATAGAAATGGTCTATATTTGGTTCGGATGGTAGCCACATGGATGCATACATTTGTCAAAATTGAACTGTAAACATTTAATGGGTACATTGTACTGTATTTAAACTATAAGAAAGTTGACTCAAAAATTTTCATCTCAAATCTCCTGCATTAAAAGGAATTTCTGGTTTCTGATTCGTTAAATAGACTGCCTCTGTTTTGCTGACCACAAATTTCAGTACTAAGACAGTAAAAGAAACATGAAAAAAGAAGGAAAAAATACCTACAACCAAGCTGAGCCAATGCTGGGTGAAACAGTCATAAGTTAAATCACAAGTATTTCATCACATACCTTATAGAAGAAATACTGTACAAGGTGTGCTATTCTCACATAATAGAGGTGTCCGTGAGCCAACAGCAGTTTCTTTAAATGTTTAAACTTTGGGACAGAATAATCACTATTCCTGGCTGCTTGGCGACCTTCTTTGCCTTTGATACCTAAAAAAAGAAAAATCTCTATAGGGTGAGTATTTTTATAGAATAAGTAACCACCTGACTTGTTACTTTCGTATTTTTTACTTGCTTACATGTATAGTTCAGTTGAATAGTTTAGATTTGCCTTCTTAAGCAAAAAGTGCTTTCAACAGTGAGACTTACCAATAAAAAGTAAAATTATGTTTAATTGACAATTACCTATTTATAACAAAACATAAAATAATTAATAGAATCATTATTTTAATCATTATAAGGCAAAAATTATCCTGAGGAAATAGTTAAATCTGAAAATTATTTTAAAGGTACTTATTTAGTAAGTGATTAATCATGCATGGCACCAGACTAGGTGCCATACTAAAGCAACTCAGAGACCTGGGGATTATGGTCTAAGAGCTCAAAACTGAAGAGTTATAATGAGATGGTTAAGTCCTTATATTGAATGATACTGAGTAGTGGTTGGCAAACACTTACTCCGGTCCAAAATGTTCATAAGACAGTTGGTTCACACCAAAGATCCTTGAAATTTGGTCCTGTCCAAAACGTCAAGACATTTGGACTATAAGACAGTTGGTCCATGCCAAAAGGTCTTTAAAATCTGGTCCGGTCCAAAATGTCCACGAGCATATTTGGTCCATGCCAAATGGTTTTGGACAGGACCAAATTTCAAGGACCTTCTGCATGGACCAAATGTGCTATGGACGTTTTAGACAAGACCAAATGTCCTGCAAGGCTGAGTAGCAGTCCAAGTATTCCATGAGCTCAAGCAGCTTTAGGCCATTTCCACAGTCAATAACCAATGAATTGAACTAGAGTTCCACACTAAGTAGGGTTACTTGCAAATGGAAAGAATTTGGGAATCCAAACTGTGGTACAATAATCCCCAAGATACTATTTCCATTATTTCTCGCCCACCAAAAAACCACTTGCTGGGGTGTTAGGATTGCCTCCCAGCAGCCTGACAGGGGAAGAAAGGGTGCAGGTTTTGGAGAAGCTGGTGTTGCATGCCGACATGTAAATTCACCACTACAGCCCAAACCGCCATGCAGAGATATTGCCATGTGGAGAATCAGCCCGCCAATTATCGTCTCTCAGTCCCAAACAGTTACAGATCTCAAAAGATGTAGTGCAGCAACATAAGCAGGCGATCTGGCCAGGGGCGAAAAATCAATAAAATTTCATGCATGCTGTCAAAAGTGAGAGCTAAATGATCAACTGCATGGCTAGTAGGTTTGGGAAATTCACTTTACTTGGCTAATATAATAATATCCTCCAACTTTGTATTGCTACATTCCCACCATGGGTAGGACTTTGGCATGGACATATTCCACGATCCGATGAGGACCTTCTTTTGATAAACAATGATCATTCCCAAATTCGGATTCAAGATGAGTAACCAAAACAATCTCTAGAATAATAAGACCACTCTACCTAAAAGCAATACTGATACCTTACAGCTGCCATCTCATTAGATGTTTCTTACCTATGCCCACATGGGATTCCAAGATCATACTAACATCATTGGCACCATCACCTATCGACAGTGTTATTGGGCTGCCTTTTAAATTCTTCACCATTCTCACAATCTAAACATTAAATACAAAAGAGGTATAGAAAAGGTCAAAGCAGAATGTGAGATTGTACTACATTGTGGGTATTTGCCTCATTCACACTTGTAAATGGAGGCCTTCAAACAGAAAGGTAGCTTGTGCATATAAGTACAACCAGTCTTGAATTCTCAGGGGCAGAAGAACACAGCTTTTCAAAATGTAATACCGGCGCCCACTTGTTTCTGGTTTTGCGAATGTATGAACTGTCAAAAACCATGCCTCACACCTATATTAGAGGTCAGCACGCTTCCCTCTTTTGTCATTGCTTCCTGTGTCCTTTCAGATCACGTACTGAATGAGAGAAAGTGGAGACCAGAGAGCCTATTTGGGGAGACATGCATGGGGCTACCAGGACAAAAGTGGGCAGTGAGAGGACAATGTTTTTGGTTACCGCTCCCTCTCTCCTCCCTGCTGACACTCCCACCTCCCCTCGGTGCATGCCAACCCTTATTTCCATCTAGCTGCCGACTAAACTTTACTAAATCACCCAGTGCCCAATATGATATGATATGATCTCTCATACAGGTAGCTGCATTTCAAAAGGGGGCGCCTTAAAGGTGATGAGCTTTGCAGAAAGATGCCCGAGATATGTGTATAAAGGCTGTCATTATTCCCTGAGTGTCTCTTAAAGATATGTCGATGGCACAGTGCAGCTCAATGCTGTGTTCACGGTAAGTACTGAATAAAAGAAATGTTCTCCTGGCAGAGTTACTTGTGGGAAGAGTATTGGGTAAGCCGCTGTCCTCCCACCGTATGTTTTAGATAATGACTGCTTTATGTGTCAACCCTCAAAACCCCTTGGAATCTAGCAGCTTTTAAAAAGCTTATGTAATTCAGTAGTTAAATAATGCCTTGCAAAAATTTTGTACCCACAATGGCTTTCACCAGGTAACATAAATAAAATCCATTTTCAGATAACTGATTTAAAAAATTTATACAAGGCAAAACCACCCTGCAGTCTTTTCTTTAAACAAAATTCAGTCAGGTTTTAGTTGTATAAAACAACATAACCAAAAACCCCTACATCCAATCCATTTGACACAAAAATGATGTTACTATGAAATGCCGGCTTTCTCCCAATCCTTCGCCTCAACTTGGTTCTTTTTAAAAACTTTATGAGTGTCAGAAATAATCTGTAAGTGAGTCATCCACAAAAGTAAACTTGTGTTTAATGGGCTACAATACTGGTTAAACTAATTGCACTTGTTATACTGTATGCAGTAATGATTTAAACCACAAGGAAGAAAAATGCAGCCAGGGAAGGCAATAAAATTATCAAGGGTGACAGCTTCTGCATGAAAACATAGATTTAAAAAGATGAAAGCTTGTCCTTGTGGAAAGATAAAAGGATATATTGTCATGGACCATAAAACCATGAAAGATCTAGGTAGATAAACACGGGAGTTTTTTTTTTACTGAGTCCCAGGTCACCTGGATTAAGAACTCCTCTTCAATCTCTAGATAGCTTCACAAAAAAGAAATCAATTTACCAAAAACTATTTATTGATCAACTATAACTACGTGCAATACAATGTGCAAAAGCAAAGTGCAAATATCCAGAAAGGATATACCGCTTGGTCTCATACCTCAAGAAGCATATAATGGGGAATGGATACAATAATATCAGATAATCAGATTAACAATACAAGATAACAATACACAATACCTATGCAAGGGAATATATAACACTGTCATCTAAGTTGTCCACATAAGAAGGCCCGTGATGTCAGAGAAGGGAGAGGACACTACATGCCAGAATGATCAGAAATGATTCTATAGAAGGAAGGGTGGTTTGATCTAAATCATAAAAGACTGGTAAGATGTGCATGGATGGGGAAAAGGGGGTTGGAGCAGTATCCCACGGAAAGGGAAGAGCATAGCATGTTCTAAGGCACACAGCCAGTTAAGTACAGTATATGCTTAGAAAACAGATCTGGTTTGACCAGACCAATGAGTTTTTGTACAGGGGACATGGATAGGTATACATGGGGCCACATCAACAGGGAGCAATATTATGAAAGTGGCAACAGGGTGCAGGAGAAATGGGAAGAAAAGGCCAGACTGCAGGCAAAGAGAGAAGTTAGTCCACATGGAGTTCAATGAGCTGTTTAAGTCCTGGACCTGGAAAGTAATGGAAAGAAAGACATGGAAAAGACAGTGTACTAGAAAATGGACAGAATTTGGTGACTGAGACCACATGGAAGGGTAAAGCATGGGGGACGTCAAGGTTTTGAATCTAAAGACCTAGAAGTATAGTGAGCTCAGTAATAGATGTAAAGGGACTTCCCTGGTGGCGCAGTGGTTAAGAATCTGCCTGCCAATGCAGGGTACAAGGGTTCGAGCCCTGGTCTGGGAAGATCCCACATGCTGTGGAGCAGCTAAGCCCGTGCTACACAGCTACTGAGCCTGTGCTCCAGAGCCCGCAAGCCACAACTACTGAGCCCGCGGACCTACAGCCTGTGCTCCGCAACAAGAGAAGCCACCGCAATGAGAAGCCCGCGTGCAGCAATGGAGACCCAACGCAGCCAAAAAAAAAAAAAAGACAAGGAAAATGACAATTTGGGCTCTAGAGAAGGCTGAGTTGAGGTGACAATGACACACCCAAGAACATGTGCTCAGTAAGCAACTGGAGAAGTAAAGTAGAACCCCGAAGATTGGAATTGGAGAAGTGACTTGAAAATCACCTATGTGGGGACTTCCCTGGTGGTCCAGTGGTAAAGAATCCGCCTTCCAATGCAGGGGACGTGGGTTTGATCCCTGGTCAGGGAACTAAGATCCCATATGCCGTGGGGCAATTAAGCCTGCACGCCACAATTACTGAGCTCGCACGCCTCAACAAGAGAGAGAAAACCCGCACGCCGCAAGGAAAGATCCTGCATGCCTCAACGAAGATCCCGTGTGCAGCAACTAAGACCCAATGCAGCCCCCCAAAAATCAATCAATCAATCAATCAAATAAATATAAAAAAAAGAAAATCACCTATGTGGCCATGACAGATGAGTAGGTGATATCCTGGAAGAGGTGACGACAGTGAGGGAAATAAAACAGACTAAGGACTGAACCACAGGGGGCTCCATAGTCTGGGTGAGAGAAGCAGCAGTGTTAGGAATTCAGATACTGTCCTGGGCAGTGGAGAAGTTAGAACCCAGGTGAGCCATTTGAGCAGCAGACAATGAATATAGGAGGAAAAAAAAGGGAAAGAGGTATTGCCTTTGACTAAAGGGACAGGTTTCTATGTATACTGTTCTGATAGGATCTGCTTCCCCAGCTGGGGCTAACCAAGGCTCTTAAGGTTGAAGAAAAGAAGAGCACCTGATTGTGATGGAAATTGAAAGTGAGAAGAAGGTAGACAATGCCCTAAATTAGGATGGGCTGTGTGCTTGCGCATGCGTGCATGCATGTGCGAGGTAGGGGGCAGGGTGTGTGAAGGAGAAGGCAAAGACACAGCGCCATCCGCTAGGTCTAGAGCAAGCAGCTGAGGGACGGGAAGAAGCAAGACCAACACATATAAAAGAATACAGTGTACGCAGAAGTGAAAAGGTGTGTACCTGAGATTCTAAGGTTCCCGAGACTCAGTGAGTACAAGGAAGCAAGGTGAAGTAGATCAATGTGAGCAAGAGGAGCTGGAAAAGACAGCACACCCGAGGTTGCCCCTGCATTGGGTTTTATTAGGAGTAAAATTTTTGTTAGGCCAAGAGGAATTCAGAGGGAATTCCAGATGAGGAAATTATATGAGGGAAGCTTTAGAAGTTGGTGTGAGCATGGCACGTGGAAGGGACACAAAGGGGGAACAACCAACAGGAGTGGATGATTCTCGCTGGACGTGAGAGTGATGGTGGACACAAAATATGTACGGACACATTGAAAGGGTCGACAGGGGTGGCCCCGAGTACCATATTGAGTCATCTGCCCTTCATCCTAAGGGACTAGGAAACTACTGAAAGGTTCTGAGAGAGAATATATGATGCGAGAAGTACTGTTTTAACAAGATTAATTTGGGAGTATGGGGAAAGAGATGGAATGGGGAAGGGTGAAAGCAAGGAGACTAATGAGAAGATTAAATCAAATAGTCTGTGTGTAAAGTCCTAAGGTCTTGCTTGCACTAAGATGGAGATAAAAGGTTTAACAAGGTGACACCACAATGAGAGCTATGACGAAAGGTAGGATCAGTAGGACATGGTGACTATATATGGAGTGAGTGAGAAGAAAAGGATCAAAGGCAGTTTGGAGACTTAGGGAGCCAAAGAAAAATGTCACTGGTAACAGGAATAATAAAGACAAGGGATAAAACAAACTGGCCTGAAGGAGAAAATTATAATATCTGTCTTGGATACTAGAATTTAATGTTACAGCGGGGAATCCATATAGAGCCATCTAGCAGGCAGCTAGAAATATGAGACTTAACAAAAAGGAAAAGTCAGGACGAGAGATATATCATCAATGGAAGTCATAGAAATGGATGTGCTTATCCAGAGAGCTAGGATGTAAGTGAAGAGCCGAGGGAAGACATAGCCCCCCCAAAAAACTGACAATTAGGGAGAAGACACAGGATGAAACAAAATAGAAAGACACTAGGTTGCCAAGAAGGGAAAAAAAAAAGGACCGTGGACCATCACAGAAACCAAGGGAGGAGAGTTTAAAGGAGGACATAATTGGCAGTGTCAACTGCAGTGGAGAAATGAGGAGAAAACGAAAGACAACACGACGGGTTCAGCAAGGAGGTCACTGCTCTCCTCCAGGAGATGCAGCAGAGTAAGGTGAGAAGAAAGAATGCATGGGGCTAATGGAATAGTGGAGCCAGGAGCAGTGGGATGAAGGCAGCAGGCACCAAGCACTCATTAGAGAAGTTTGCAAGGTGAGGAATTAGACAGTCAGCTTGAGGAGACAAAAAGGTGAAGCACAGGTTTAATTCAAATCGGTGGGAAGACTTCTGAGTTGGACCACATAGAGGAAGAATCCAGGGAAAATATAATAAGGTACTCAGGGCTCTTTGAAGAAAATTAAAAGTGAACATTTGCACATATGCGTACAGAAGTACCCAGAATGGAACATTAACTAACATTCAGTTACCTGGGCTTTCTGTAACGGTGCCATCCGACAGCAGAGCACTGCAGTGCACTTCATACAAATTTGTAGGAAAATGCTTTTGTAATTGTTAGAACCAGAGTCTTGACTAGAATTTAATATGAGAGACAACGTGGAGCCATCAATGATTAATCCATATTCCTGATGTTCTGTCCATGCTCTGAAAAAGAAAAACAATGCTATATTTGAATCTACTATACATTGCTATTTAGGAACTTTAAAAAACCAGTCAGAGGAGGGTTATCATCAATCTGGTTCCTGGACGTGTAAATTCTAAAGAAGCAACCGACTCTATTAATGACACAACAGAGACTTTCTATCACATCTTTGAGACTCAAGCTGCCCATATAGATGGCACTAAGTTCTAAATATAAAAATAATGGACTTCTAGCAGCCAGTCTCCATATAAGAACCTCAAGGTGAATTTTGGAAATTACAGTTCCATCAAACTCTGATATGAAGACAAATCATCAATCTGAAAACTGCTTAACAATGCGGGGAAAAGACAAAATGGCTTTGGGGTATACAAATCACAGAAGATATTCTTAATATCTTTGCCCGAATGACAAAACCTATCAATAGACCTGGCTTCTCAAATATGATGGACTACTAAAAAGACATAGTGTTCATTAAAGAATAGCATGCAATAATGATGTATGTTCCTTAAATAAGTATCATTTTATACTAGACTAGTGGTTTTCAACCATAGCCTTCCCATGAGAGTCATCTGGGCAGCTTGAAAAAAAGCCCATGTCTTAGGTTTATCCACAGACAAATTAAATCAGGGTATCTTGGGCAGGGCTTGGTTACACATAGGCATGTTTTAAAAGACTCCATAGGTGATTCTCCTATATAGCCAGGATGAAGTAGTATTAGTTGCCAGGAAAGACAAATATAACAGGTGCTGGACTTCCCTGGTGGCTCAGTGGTTAGGAATCCGCCTGCCAATTCAGGGGACACGGGTTCAAGCCCTGGTCCGGGAAGATCCCACATGCCGTGGAGCAACTAAGCCCGTGTGCCACAACTACTGAGCCCGCACGCCTAGAGCCCTGCTCCGCAACAAGAGAAGCCACCGCAATGAGAAGCCTGCACACCGCAACCAAGAGTAGCCCCGTTCACCACAACTAGAGAAAGCCTGCGAGCAGCAACAAAGACCCAACGCAGCCAAAAATAAAATATAAATAAATTTATATTAAAAAAATATATATATATATAACAGGTGCCAAGTATTTAAGAAAAACATGGGGGAAAACTTACAATTGAGAAAATTCTACCAATTAACATTTTAATTTTTTTTTTTTTTGCAATTAACAAAAAAAACACCGATTAATCAATTTCTGCTCAGGAAATCTTGGGTGCCATTTGAGAACCACTGCAGTAGACGTATTAAACATAGCAGGATCTCATCGTTATACAATAGATTCATTTGTCTAATTTTATGCTACTCAAAGCTTAATGTTTAAAGGAATCTTGTTAAAATTCCTGGGAATCTTGTTAAAGTACACATTCTGATTCAGTAGTTTTGGGGTGGGACATGAGATTTTGCATTTCTAACAAGCTTCTGGTGATAATGGAGCTGCTGTTCTATGGACTATGAATAGTGAGAGCCTAATATGCCTCTTCTTTCCTTCCTTTCATATTCTGCTTCATGATATTATGAGCATGTTTTATTCACTAATTAGAGATATCAATCATGCATTCTCCTTTGCTCCCCTATTCACAGAGCTGACAATGAGCAGAAAACAGTAGCTCAATAATCAATCAAGCAATATTTGGTCTCTAACTAGGCCATATAGAAGAATGGAAAGAATTATTAACTAATCTTTCTTTGGAGAATAGAAAATCTCCTTGGGGTAACAGAAGCGCACATGAGAGAATATACCCAACCAAACATGATATTAAATGGTTAATATCTGAAAAGAATGGATACATGTATATGTATAACTGAATCACTTTGTTGTACACCTGAAACTAACACAACGTTGTTAATCAACTATACTCCGATATAAAGTAAAAGTGTTTTTAAAAAGGTTAATATCCAGTGATTGGGACAATAAATACACACCAGGAAAGAACAATGGTTTCTTTGTGAGGTATGATATCTGAAATGGAACTTAAAAGACAGGACAGAAAGAGGTGAAGAAAAGAGGGAATGTATGTGTGGTGCACTAGGAAAACAAACTGAAAAGGTCACCTGGGGCCTTTGGTACGACCTGATTCTGTGGGTAATAGAGATCCATTAAAGGTTTCTGAGCAGGGCTGTGACATGGGCAGTACTTTATATCTAAGGACCACTCATCTGGCAGAGGGGCTTACGTGCTCTGAGGCACGAGTTACTAGGAATCTGATGGGGAGCGCCAGTGGAGAGAGTGGGGACATGGGTAAGGCTTGGTGGCTGATTTGAAGTGGAAGGGACAAAGGAGCAGAAGCTGGCAAAAGGGATCCTGTGTCTGATGCTTGTGTAACTTGGGGAAAGAGTGTACCCAACTCCAGATGAGTCAGGAAGAGGGAATGTTGAGATGGTGAGTTCAGTTTTCCATAAGCCCTGGCTTTTACAAAAGTGCCCAAGGGCTCCTGAATGGTGCTATGCACTGAATTGTGTCCCCCCTGAAGTCCCATGTTGAAGCCCTAACCCTCAATGTGATGATATTCGGAAATGGGGCCTTTGGGAGATAAGTTTAGATGAAGTCATGAGAGTGGGGCCCTTACGATGGGATGATGGGATTAATATCCTTATAAAAAGAGGAAGAGACACCAGAGCTTCCTCTCTCTCTGCCAAGTAAGGACACAGCAAGAGGGCAGCATTCTGCAAGCCAGGAAGGGGGACCTCACCAGAACTCGGCCATGTTGGCACCCTGATCCCATACTTCTGGTCTCCAGAAATGTGAGAAATAAGTTTCTACTGTTTAAGCCACCTGGTCTCTTGTATTTCGTTATGGTAGCCTGAGAAGACTAAGATAAATGCAAGTAAAACACATGTAATCTGGACTGCCTTTATAAGTACCATTTGGTTAAAGGAAGGAAACATTTATCATAGGCAATTAATAAAAACCTGTTTACTCTCACTGATGTCCAAGTAACAGAAGAACAACAGCTGTTTTAAAATTGGCCATAGCCTCATGAATGTGGGCTATTCATTTTTAAAGTCTGTTTAAACACTAGTGATGAGGACACAGATAGAGCATAGTTGTTAAAAGCATGGGCTCTGGAATTGCGTAGACTTGCTCTACACCTTATTAACTGTGTTATCTCGAATAAGTCAATTCATCTCTCTGAGCCTTAGTTTCCCTATTTCTAACAAGAAGAAAATAAGGTCGTGTTACTGGGTTGCTGTGAAGATTAAATGAGAATAATTTAAAGTGCTTAATGTTATTCCTGGAACAAAGAGGGCACTTAAGAAATGTGAAATAATATTATCTACGGGGTCTTTGGATTTACTGCAGACACATCCTGTGGCATTTCAGAAGAGGAAATTGATTTGCTTACGGCCAAGGTAAATTCCAGTAATGGGTTTAGACAAAGCTAGGCCTTGGTCAATGTCAAGTACAGGAAAATGTAACTCTGGGTATTGAATTATTGTGGATCAGTGGCTTTCCTTGAGAAGCTTAGATTCTACAGGTTCTTCCTAAGCAGCTTGTTGAAAGCAGTCGAGTGGCCATGCTATCAAGTATTTGGTCTCCTTTGGAGCACTGGGGCATGAAAATTCACACAGAAAATGCCTCCAGGACTTCGACCTGCATGGAAACTGTTTTAGAGACTGATTTTATTACATTCAATTTAAGAGACCATGAAAAGGAATATTTTTTCTTAACATGGGCCAGGACAGAGTACCAATGATAAGTACCCAGACCCTAAGTGTTTAGAAAATGAACCACTTTTCTAAAGCATGAGAAGGGCAGGGTTTTCTTTTAAATGAAAGAAGAGGTGGAAAGTGCCAAATAATCTCAAATGGGCCCTTAGCCAAGTCCTCAGGAAAGGTTCTAACTTACAAGGATAAAGCACCTGCAAACAAAGACTGATAAATTACAGAAAACGGAGCCTTCTGCATAAGCAGCTGTGATTTACATCTGTACCAATGTCTAAATATAACAAATTGATGTACTTTCTTACTTTTTAAGGCTTCTAGTACTTTTAGGAAATTCATGCAGCAACTTTTTACGATATTCAATCAACAACTCATGTAATCGATCTTCCTTCCGTTCGCTTTCTTGGATGGTTTTGGTGGTCAGTTCCAAGAGCTCCGTGCTGGTTTGAAAAAGGCGGCAGGCATAGCAGGTAGATTTGGCTGTCTCCATCTTGTCCCCAGTAAGCACCCAGACTTTCAGACCTGCTGCGTGCAGGGCTTCAATGGTCTCAGCGGCTTGATCTTGTAGCCTGGAAACACAAAGGAAACCTTGTTATCTTTGAAAATTCCTGACACAGATTCTACAAGAAGGCTTGTTAAAGAGAATGTCCTTATAATTCATAGCAATTCTGGAGTCCTGACATGTTTTAACAGTTGTTTTTCTTATATATCCTCTACCATTTCTGAGCATACTCTTTCTGGCATAGTTTTACTTATTAAAGTACATTTCAAACAATGAGGTTTGGAAAGTTTATGTTTTCTATCTCACTATACAAATACTTAACATGGTTCAAAACAGAAAGGGCCAGACACAGTCTAATGAGATATTGAAGGAAGTTAGCGAATCCCCATCCCCGAGGAGCTGGAAGTTTAGGAAAGCCAACCATTCTGAAGGAGATTTTAAGCATTATTCTGAAAGGCAAGGGTAGAAGAAGAGCGATACTTTGCATTCCTTTTGGTCAGAGAATAACAATGAAATTAGACTAAATGAATTCTATTAGAACTTTAATACCTTCCAATGAATATATGTTTATAACTTCATGTTTGGGTTAAGCCTCACAATTTGCATTCATAGCTTCTAGAAAACTTCTAAAATAGAATCTAAAACTTATTTTTTCAAGCAGATCAATTCTGGAGCCCTATAATCATGCCTGGCAGAGCTCAGCCTGTATGGTTAAAGCAAATTATTTTAAAGTATGCAAAAATATGCTCTAGTCTGTTAAACCAGGTTAGAATGAGCTCTCATGTTGTTTGCTCAACCCTGAATTTCCCTTCTGCTCATCTGTCTTTCAAAATTGTACCCATTCTACCAAGCACCAACTCAAATGGTGTCTCTAGCACAAAGCTTCCTACGTACAGTAAGACTACTTCATAAATACCTGCATAAATGAAGGGATGGCTTAGTAAGTACTCAAAACACCTTAGAGATGACAGATTCATTCTCCTAAGTCACAAATATTTAACTTAAAAATTATTCCCACAAACAGTTCAAAATCTGATGCACAGACAAAGCTGAATCAAGGATTTCAAAACTTGAGAATGAATTACCAATCTGGACAGATAACACCCTAAATGACTGGTCATTAAAATAACAAGAATATCATTTTCTAGTTACTTGTCTTCCACTGCAGTGGCTCCAATTAAATTCATGTTTGTCTCAATCTCATCAAAAACCTTTTCCATTTTTTCTTCTCTGTCTTGTAAGGCCATTTTTGCCTCTATGAGCTGTCTGTTAATTCTTTCATAATCATCTGGAGCAATTTCTTTGAAGGCTACACAAAGTGTCCGATACCCATCCTAGAAGCAAGGTAGGAGATCTCTAGTTATCCAAGTAATGAATAAAAACAAACAAACAAAACACACTCTTTAAATACTCTTGCTTTACCACACAAAAGAGAAATTCTGACTAATTTCCTTTTTAGTTAAAAAAGGGGAAAAAAAAGAAAGAACAGATTGCATTGGGTTAACATTCAATTAGGTTCGGAATAACAAAATAATGGCTCTTGGGGTTAAGAAAGAAACAAACAAAAAGCAGAACATAAAACAAAGATTCTTGAAAAGTCTTCAAAGGGTACAAATTTTGAACAGAAACTTGCTCCAGGATGTTTTATATTAAAATAAGGAAAATAATATTACAAAATCCCCAAATATAAAAATAGGCCATAAAAATAAGCTAAAATTCATTTCAATAATCCTTTAAATAGCAATCCATAAACGTAGTCATCTCTAGCATTTCTCTATCTACTGGGGGGAGGGGGTGTAGGCTCACCATTGCGTTACGTTCCACATGGACTTTAGTTAACTCAATTTCATGATTTTGCACCCTGGGGAAAACTGCTGAGTCGGCTCCTTTACAAAAGAGAAGTATGTCTCCTAAAATAAAGAATCAGAGTACTTGACTTACTTAGAATTGGGATTTTAATAATACATAACTATTAAGGTGGCCTCTCCCACCCAGCAGCTGTGTATCCTGAGCCTGCCTTGGAATGTTCATCCAAATGGAAGCAGCCATCTTGACCTTTACTCTGTCAGGACAACGTTCACCACCTCTTGGGACCAATACAGACATAATTAATATCTCAGAGTTTACAACATGCACCTCTGTTAAAAGAAACTTCCTTCAAGTGAATCACAGAAGACGGTGCTTGTGTCAAGGAGCTACATCTGAATTCTCTTTGAGGATGTTGTCAACCATGGTCTAAAGTTCACATGTGGCATCTACAGATGTCAAGGACCAAACTCAAGCTCAAACACGATAAAATCATTTTGAAAGACTATACACATTAGCTTTTAAAACAGTAGCTTGAAGGTTTTCACCGGAAACTGGAGAATAGCTCTGTAGAATGCTAGTACAAGTACAGCTTTATACCAGTCCATGCACCCAGGAAAGTAGACAGTACCATTAAGAAGGACACTCTGGGGCTTCCCTGGTGGCACAGTGGTTGAGAGTCCACCTGCCGATGCAGGGGACGCGGGTTCGTGCCCCAGTCCGGGAGGATCCCACATGCCGCGGAGCGGCTGGGCCCATGAGCCATGGCCGCTGAGCCTGCGTGCCCGGAGCCTGTGCTCCACAACGGGAGAGGCCACAACAGTGAGAGGCCCGCCTACGGCAAAAAAAAAAAAAAAAAAAAAAAAGGACACTCTGACCTTATAAGGCAAAGTGCTAAGTTCAAAAAGTTAAAAAAGGGTAGCTCTGAGGTCAAGGCCCTCGATAGACCACTTCCTCAGACATCTTACCATCTGCAGTAGAACGTGGACGTGCATGTGTACAGGTAAGAACAGCAAGTATTCCAAATGTTAGGTGTTTTTAAAAAAATTTTCTCTCACATAGCCACAATGTGTTTAAAAGTCATAAAACAAATTCCACATTCACATATAATGAAATCAGCATCGTGACTTTGCAGTCACACCACAAAGTATGAATAAGGTAGGATATATTCCCTGAAGGGTCTGTCTAAATCTTCCCCTTCTCATACTAAGACATTTTCAACAGATTTAATACTAACAAGTAAATTACTAGGAAATAAATCAAGGATATTTTGGAAAACCACCTGGAGACAGACAGACAGACACACACACACACACACACACACAGAGGAATATGAGAGCCCACAAACGAAGCAGGAATGCTACCCATGGGTCTTGCTGAATCTGAGCAGAAGGCATCCCAGTCACCATGGCTCCTCCCAAGAACATGGGGGAACCCTGAAATGATGGTACTGTTTCCCCTGCAAAGGGCAAGCTTCTTTACTGTGTTAAACCAACAGCCCAGGGCGCTAGAGTAAAATCACATGCCCTTTCCCAGCAGTCAGGCCCTTAGTCATCTCTAGCTTACCTGTTTCCAGGAAGTGTAAAGCAGTGGGGAATTAGGAAGGTCAGAGAGGGATAACCAGCAACTCTCTACACTCATAGATTCTACTGCTAGTAATCTCAAACCATCCAGTTGTAGTGGGCTGCTGCAGGTAGGCATTGGTGGTGATTGGTTAGTACCCTGAACTGTGAAAAAGTCATCCTTTCAGTTCCTGTCTGGACATCCAAGACTGAGGAGTAGAGTTCACTTTCCAAGAAAATGCATATATTGTCATACCAGGGGTTCTGCCAGTGACAATTTGACAAACTGAACATGTGCTTGTATAAATACATTAAGGCTTATACAAAAGCTTTGCACGACTTTCGGTAATCATACACTACTACGTTAAATGCTTTCCTCTCTTGAAGTAGTTGATCAACATACAAATCTACAAGTGGAAAAAGTCAAGTTTTAAAAATGCATACCTGATTGAGTTTTCACAACCACACTCATACGACGGCGGACAGAATCGAAGTTCAAGGTGTGAAGAAGTTCATACCTTTAATAGAAAAAAAAAAAGAGAAAAGTGAAATACCTAGACCAAGATAAAACACAACAGAAACATCTTAAGTTAACAGAGCTCTCCTCTTTGGATAAGGGTTGCTAGTTGTGGGCACAACGGGTGCTTTCCATTGTGTCTTTGGAATTTCTCAGTGCTTAGAACATGCTGTCAGAGGATACCAGTGTTGGTTAAGGGTTATCTATATCTTCTCATTATATAACTTAAAATAGTAAGGAGAGACTGACTGCATAGGAATGAGGAACAAAGAGCTGTCCTGTGAAGCTATATCTGGCGAGGGTCTAGAAATAGTCTCACCCTGCCAAGTATTTTAATCATCTATGGAGTGCCTACTATGTGTCAGGCACAGTGATTGACGCTGGAGAAGAGACACACATCTTCCCTTAAGGCGCTTACCAAATGATAAGGGAGACAGAGGGTAATGAGAGGACTACCCCGTAGTCTTCCAAATACTGTAACAAAGGAACACACAGGGGGGATGTGGGAGCACAGACAGAAGGCATCTGAAGGAAGGCTTCCTGGAAGAGGTGGTGCCTGAGCTGTGTTTTGCAGGAGTGACACGATGAAGAAAGGATATCATGGCACTCTGAGTACAGAGAAGAGCATGTGCAAAGGCACAGCAACAAGAGAGCATGTGGCCCATGAGGGGACTTACAGTAGTTCATTTAAGGCTTGAGATCTAGTTGATAGGGGAGTAGCAAGAGAGGTAGGCAGGGGCTGGGACCTGAGAACATTGTGGGCCATTTCAGAGATTTGGGATTTCATCCTAAGGGCAATAGGAATCCACTGAAGGGTATAAACAGTGGATTGACATGATCAGATTTGTGTGTAAATGGCTAAGCTATTCACCAGATGAAAGGATGAAGAAGAAAGTTTCTAAGACTTATTAGAAAAAAATGTGAGGAAATCATTTCTTGAAAATAAATAACTTGTATACAAGTATTTACTACAAACCTTCTCTTTGATGGGAGTGAGCGGGTCATTGGTTTTGGGATGTGTATGTATAAAACATCTACTTGTAGCACAGTATCTCATTTGTTGTTGGCCACATGGGGGCATTGTTGTGAACCGGCTAGAATCTGGACTTTGACAATGACCTGGGGCTCCTGGCAGTCAGGCCAAAGAGCCTTCTTCTGGTTCCTCTGGCTCTTGAACACTCCTTCCCAAAGGGGCATATTCCCTAAGCACATCTACACGTGTTACATGTTTCTAAGATGGGGCTCACGAGATGCCAGGGGTCAGACAATTACATTTCAAGTTCATATAAAGAATTCAAATTAATCACAGGGGCTAATTAAAATCCGTTATTAAGCCAAGGTGGTTTTGTTTGTTGGGGGTCTCTGTAGTGAAAAAAAAAAAAAAAAAGAAATGTGGGGCTATGGCTGCATCAGAGTACTTGCCCTGAGGCTCACACCCAAGCATCTAGAACAAGAGAAAGCTTCTGACTCCAAAGCTGCCATGTCTGGCAGGGCTTGCAATCCCAGAATGATTGGTTGGGTTCTGGACAGCAGAAGGTTTCATGCCTGTTCACTGATTTTTCTTGCAGCATGTGTTGGAGACCTGAAATGGCATCTAAAATTCAGAAAAGTCCAGGCAGACGCTCATTCAGGCTACTGGACCCATATGTGAACAAAATTGGAATCATTGACACCTCAAATGCTAGTTTCTGCCATTCTATGAAAAATGTCTTCTCCTACTCCAACTACATTTACATAAAGCTCTGAACTGGGAGAGCAGAGTCCTACATTTATAGATGTAGTCAGTTCCCTTTGCTGCCCTGCCTAAATCCATCTAAGGTGGACTGTGGGGTTAAGAAGTGACAATCATCAAACATACAGCGCTACTTACTCTTCTATTTCTTTTCTTTGGTTCTCTACTCTCATATGACCATTCCGCATTCCTACAAACGTGAACCCATACCTGCGAAACACAATAAAAAAGGCCTTTGTGTATCTTTAAAGAATAATTAATTTCCTCTTGCACTGGCATTATTCATACTTGTTTATTGTTTTCTTCTCTTTCATAAGATCTCAATCTATAACTGTACTTCCTTTTACTCACTGAGATGTTAACACAGAGCAAGTCAATGTCCAGTCACAAATCGTAACCAAGAAAGAGGCAATTTGTGATTCCAGTTCTGTAGCTAATACATGGGGTGACTTTAATCCACTTAATTAGCTTGGGCTTCATGGATAAAACAGGACTTTCAGTTACCAAATGATATCAAAATTGCTAGGAGCACTTCAGCAAGAACATGTGTTGTACAAAAAGTGGCCATTATTATAGGATTTCCGAACTATAATATGAATATTTGGACTTCTGGCTGGAATGCATAAATAGTAATGCAAGTTACATCTATGCATTGCTATTTTCTTTTTGGTCTTAACTGGTTAGATTTGGGAATTTTTTTCAAACTTTCAGATACAGTAGCTTGGCTCCTTATTAAAGAATAAGGATACTTATAAGGTTATTGAAGCAAGTAAGAGAAGGAACAAAATAACTCCTGTCCTCCTGTGATTTCGCTTTCTCAGAAGTACAAGAACTTTAATTTTTTTTACTCTTCAAAAATGTTAATGTATTTTCTACAACTTATTTCTGGGTTTTTTTTGTTTTTTTTTTGTTTTTGCGGTACGCGGGCCTCTCACTGTTGTGGCCTCTCCCCCTGCAGAGCACAGGCTCCGGACACGCAGGCTCAGCGGCCATGGCTCACGGGCCCAGCTGCTCCGCGGCACGTGGGATCTTCCCGGACTGGGGCATGAACCCGTGTCCCCTGCATCGGCAGGCGGACTCTCAACCACTGCGCCACCAGGGAAGCCCTATTTCTGGGTTTTAAAACAGCATTACTGAGGTATAACTGATAGAGAACTGCAAATACCTAATGTGTGCAATTTGATGAGTTTGGACACATGAATACATCTGTGATACCATCACCACAATCAGGATAGAGACATATCCCAACATTTCTCAGGTTCTTTGTGTCCCCTTTGCCTTTTTGTTGTTTGTGGTTACGAACATTTAACATATGAGATCTACTCTCTTAACAAATTTTGAAGTAAAAATACCATATTGTTAACTATAGGCAGAACTGTACCTCTCGAAATTATTCATCTAGCATAACGTACGTGCTTACCTTTTAGCTCCTTTGACCAAAGCTATTTCATCTGGTGAAGAGGACATATACGTTAATTCAGCTGATTCTGTAACTCCATCAACAGCATCATTTGTTTTAATTTCTACAGTATGACATAAACACAAGGCACGCAGAAAGAGCTCTTCTCGATTCTATTGAACAGTAACAGAAAAATGATTAGTTTCACTGTGAACACTTGGTAACTAGTCAATGAACAGAGAAAAGTTATTAATGTGAGAGAATGTTATAACCTCCAGCAAACTGAGTAGCAAAAATTTATAAATTCATAATACTGAAATGAACTACATATTCTTCTGGTCCCTACCAACATGCCTGGTTCTCAGCTAACACACCCTAGGGGCTATGTTAACTCATTCAGGTTACTGTAGTGCCACCTAATACCAAAGCAGTGACATCTCCATGGCCTAAAAGAGCTCATTCAATTCTAATTCACAATCTGGCAATAGCTCAGGTGCAGGGAGACTCTGGTTCATTTCATGCCTAGGCACTGCTGGGACTTGAATGATTTCAATTGACATCATTCTTGGAGCAGCTCATATTTTTAAAGATAAAGCACCAAAAATTATGATCACACAGTCAAGCGAAAGTTCTACCCAAATGCCATTTTTCATAATGCTCTCTTATAAATTCTACTTGTTTACAAATTCCGGAGTTGTCCATAAAATAAGAAAGGTGAAGTTGAAAGAACAAACAGATGGTTATTCAAAAGTCTATGTCACGTGCCCAAATCCTTAATTTCTACTATGCTAACACATGCCTATATAAATTGATTTCTCAAGGTAAAATGGTAACGCAGAAAATGCCACCTTATCTGCTTTGTCAAAATACGGTAAGGGTCCATCAGTTTGAGAGAGTCCATCAGCCTCCTGAGTTACACCTTTATACTTATGCCCATCTATGCAGCATTCAATGAATTCCATGCTATTTTCAGTGAGTGTTCCAGTCTTATCAGTAAATACATAATCCACCTAAAAACAAGAACACAAACATATGCATTCTTTCTTCAATGTGATTAATTTTCTATAAGGCATAACTATAAGGATATTCTCATATCCACAGAAATCACCTTTTCTAAAAACTTGTCAAATGTCAGGTAATTACAGAAGTAATATTATCAAATGAATGAGAAATGAGGAAGTATTTTTAAAGATACTGAAATAGTATCACATGTCTAAGGTAGACTTACTCAAATGTAGTGATTAATAGGCAGGAAAAATGTGGTTATTTTATCAAACTAAGACCCCTTCAATTTAACACCGACCTGTTTTGATATAAAGAAGCTAACATAAGAAAAGTCAATTTTCCAAGTGGGAAACAATTTACTGACCATTATTTCTCTCTCTCTCTGACACACTGACATACGCGTGCACGCACGCGCGCACACACACACACACACACACACACACACACACAGATAAAACATATTGAATAGGAACTTAAACTAACTGGGATGTAACAAAACCTTTCTTTGAAAAGTAAAATTTTCTATAAATATACTGGATTGAAGTAAAATGCATTATGGCATAGAATGTATGTAAGAGTTACAGAATATAGACAGATGGGGAAATAATGTTACTTAATTAGACATAGTAAGTCAATGATGATTAAAAATATAAATGAAATTTCTTCCACGTACTATGTATATTTTCAGATACTCCTCCAAAAAATTTCCAAATTAAAAGAAGGAGTAGAGTTTATAATGATAGGCTAAAGTATAAGCATACTTTCATAAATAATAGAAAAATAGGCTATGAAATAAATTTCCCATGTAAAATAAGCCATTTTGAGCATTTTCATTTTATCTCAGTTTTTATCTCTTCTATTTATAACATCTGGCTTTTGGAAACCCACAATTTTATCCTCCTTTTTGGAAATTTATACTTAAATAGTTAAAATTATGGGCTGACAGGAATAAGCATAAGTACAAGATTAAGGTTTTTATTATGTAAGGGAGAAAGAGATGAACTGCAGCAGTACTTGCTTTCTAATTATTTTTCAAAGCATTTCACGGTAGCAGCACTGGCACAAATATAGCATTCCAGTCTTCTCTTGTTTTTCCTGTTAGCCAGCCAAGTTTGAATTCTCTCTTTAAATTAATCCAAGTGGTATTATTCCTGTATCATTTAGATTTTTCCAGTTAAAATGAAATTCTTTGGGTTTTTTTTCTGATCAAAATTATTAACCTTCATTTCCCCCTGAAGGTTGTCCTGTGTTGTTGCGGCTCCTGCACTTGGATGAGCATTAACCCATTTCGAAATCTTTTATAGATGACAAAGGTAATAGCTTTAAAAAATAAAGTGCAGGGACTTCCCTGGTGGCACAGTGGTTGAGAATCCGCCTGCCGACGCAGGGAATACGGGTTTGATCCCTGGTCCGGAAAGATCCCACATGCCGCAGAGCAACTAAGCCCGTGCGTCTCAACCACTGAGCCTGTGCGCCTATAGCCTGAGAGCCACAACTACTGAGCCCACGTGCCACAACTACTGAAGCCTGTGCGCCTAGAGCCCGTGCTCCGCAACAAGAGAAGCCACCACAACGAGAAGCCCATGCACCGCAATGAAGAGTAGCCCCTGCTCGCCACAACTAGCGAAAACCTGCGTGCAGCAACGAAGACCCAACGCAGCCAAAAATAAATAAATAAATAAATAAAAGTAAAGTGTATTTAAATAAAGTGCTTGCCTATATATAACATTTTGTGCACTATGGATCTGTGTACAATTAATCTCACAGGTATAGGCCAACCAACTATACCCTGATAGAGTAATTATCAAACCGTAGTCTGCATCACACTCACTAGGAGGGTGCTTGTTAAAACTCAGATCACTGGGCTTTATCCCCAGAGTTTCTCATTCAGTAGCTCTGGGGTGGGGTTAGATAATGTGCACTTCTAATAAGTTCCCAGGTGATGCTGGTCCTGAGATCATGCTTTGAGAACCACTGATCTAATATATGCCCTATACTCAGAACAAGGGGAGGAGAGGATTGGCTACTATTAAAAAGTATTCTCATATTTAAAGGAGAGTGCCGGCCGACAAGTCAGAGGCTACTGCTTGCCTCTGACTCTCAACAGCCTCTTCCTCTTTAGTGGTAGGTTTGAGCCAGTTGCAGGAAAGGCCCTTCTCTATCAGCAAGCTCAAAGCCATCAATTTATGGATAGAAAGCCTAAAGTGAGATAGCTGTTCAGAATAGAAAGGGCCCTAAAATAAAGGTTGAACACATATGAAATCACCTAGTTTACAGGTCAAAATTGGTCAAAAAATTTCACATTGTTTAACCTAGTGAAGAACTTGGACTGGAGTTGTGGCTCCACCACCTACTAAATTTGTGACCTTGGAAAAATCTCCTCATCTCTCTGTACATTAAATATTAGCCTTAAATAATCAAACCTGCTGCACAAGGCTGTAAAGATTACTAAATATGTTTGTAAGTGTTATACAGATGTAGATTGTCATTGCTGTTGACTTGACCAAAATCACACAGTACTAGACTCTTTCCATCATTTCACATTCCCTGATTTTTCTGATTATCGTCACATTGCTATAGTTAGGGTACGATATGTGTGTTTCCCCAACTAGATGTTGAACAACTCAAGGGTTTCTCGCTTACTTCATAATAGTAACCCCAGTACCAAGAACATACCTTAGGTAACACAGAAGTTTAATATATAACCACTGGATTGAATTACTGGAATCACAGTATATACTCAGACACACCACTGGGCATAGCTGCGAGACTGGGAGGGGATATGAAGGAGGAGGCTATCCCCACCATTTTTTCAAAGTTGAAACCATTTGGCTGTCTGAAGGACTGATGTCTGATCATAAAAGACCCCATTCTTTTACAATTGAACTGAGCAGTCTACTTCTTTTTGTTTCTCAAGTCAAAGACCAACACTGTCCTAAACATATCTTCCTATTTTTTTTTAATACCAATGTGGGTCACTTTGGAAGAGGTTAAGCAAGTGTTTGCAATGGTATTGATCGAAACTAACTGACACTGCTTTTAAGTAACATAAAAGCCCTACAGATTTTAAATTATGACTCATCAAGGAGGAAACTGGTTACACTTAATTTCGTGTATACTGGTCCATGAAATGCTAAATGTCCTAAGAAACCATTTCAAGACTTCTTTGCATTTTCATTTAAGTAGTTTCTACACATGTAAGCTGATCATGATGGCAAATTGTTTTTGCACTGTACAAACTGAAGTGGTGGTCTGGTTATTACCTTATAAGTGACTAAATGACAGTCACATCCAGAAAAGCAGGTTTTGGCGGGGGAAAGAAGTGGTGCCTGAAATGAAAACTGTAGTTTCTTTTCACTGATCAAACTGACTACATCATTACCCAAAGCTCTACTTTACGTTCTGCAGTGTGAATAAGTCTAGATGATAGGAACAAGACTACGTTCCCATAGGTAAGATGGAATCTGCTGAGGTGGAGATCTGGCCTGGATATCCTGCCTGTCTCTGGTGAGAATTAGGTGCCACACGTGGAATGATGGCTGTTCTATTTGCAGTAGCCTGGGACTAGCCATGTTCACCCTTGGGTAGCTTAATCCATATAGCCAGGCACTGGATTTAGAACAGGCAGATCTAGTCAACTAAATCAGCTGTCAGGGATAAGTTCACCAGAGGTGGCTTATAACTCATTTTTTTTTCCCATGCAAAAAAGCTGCAGATTGATACCTTTTGTTGGGACTAGAGTAGTTCTACTCAGCTTTCCCTGGATGAAAACTTCTGGTTTAAAAAGGCTAAGGTCAGCTGGGAACAATATCTAAGGGAAAAGCATTCGTTCATTCATTGCTTATTCTATCCTTAGTGACTCAGTATCTCTGTGGAATGCAGATGCCACAGTCTGGGATCCTGGAGTCCTATAGTCAGGTTTCAACATAATGATATCTGGAGAGTCCTTTCACCCTTGTGACTGTAGTTGTCAAGAGGGCACTCTGGTTTAGTCAAAGGCTGTGTAAAGAACAGAAATACAGAGTGGGGGTGGAGGGGGACTGAATTCAGGAGGAGAGTTTTCAGGCACAGGCGCAAATCGTCACCATTCAAAACGAGTGTGAGGCCCTATTCCAGCCATACAGTTCCATTAACTGAATTTGCATCTCCCAGTCACAGAAATGATATTTCCACAGTCTTGACATTCTAAATATCAAGAGAATTAAATGCAAGCCAAAAAATCCCCTCAGCTTGTGAAGATCATTACATGACACACAGTAAATTCAGACAAAGGGAAAAACTTTTCTCAATACTGATAAGAAAAGCACCAAAGAAGTCATCACTTGAAGAATTACAGCTAGACTGCACTGCATTTGAAAACAACCTGGGTTAGCAGCGAGGTCAAAGCCTGGACTACCTTGGTATATGAAGCAAAAAGCATTTAGAGGAGTGCACGCCCTCACATTTCCCCTTCATTTAAATTCTTCCACTGGAATAAACAACTCTGCTTTCTAGGTCTATATTCCATCTGATCAGAAATGTACAAAGAAAATGTCCATAGGACAACTCTGGTCAATTTTGTTTATGGAACAAAATGCATTTATAAAATAGCTTTATTTCCACTGTCCCATAGTCTATCCCTAAATGATTACAGATGGTGATGAAGACTACATGTTTCCTGTTCCAAAGCAATAGCCCATAATCTAGCAACACCACCAGGTGAGTTTTAAAGAGAATTTCCATAACGTTCAAATTTAATACATAAATTGGTGTTCTTTCAAAACACTGATTTCAAAATGCCAGCAAAATAATTGACGTTATAGTTATGAAAACATCGTTTGCCTTCGTTACATGCCTGCATAAAGGAATTTTCGTTGAATCACATTTCCAAATGTGAAATGGTCACATACATTGGTAATCCAGACTACAAGAAATAAGTTCACTATGTTAACTTATTTTAAGTAAAAATAAGTTCTAACCTGACCAAGTTCTTCATTAAGGTCTGATGTGTTAACCAGGGCTCCTTCATTGATTTCTTCATCATAAAAGTCCTTATCCCATGAAATGAAGAAGGAGCCCAAGAATTTTTGCATTTCTACTGTGACATACATGGAGACAGGAATGATAAAGTTGAACAGAACCATAAATGACAGGAAGTCGGTAAACATTTTCAAAACCTAAACAAAAGAAAGAGTTCATGCTGATTATATGCACAGTTCCATCAAGCAAGTGTAATATAAACTTTCTATCTTTTAATTTCAACGCTGAAAGCACTGCTCTTCCCAACGACACTGTATCATTGGTAAACATTTTCACAGTACATGAAAACAACATTTACAACACCCTGAATTTTGTCACTATTCTTCAGCGAATGTACCTTGACTTAACACTTTTCACTTCCTTAAGTTCTCTGCTCCTCCCACCCCCCAATATGAATGTAGGCACCCATTATGTTCCTATCATGATATATCACAAGTTCATAATATATTAACATGTCAGACCTTCTTGCCCAATTGCTTAAAACTCTTAACCAAAGAATTAAAAACAAGGATAGATGCCTAGGGTTAAAACAAAAAGTTCTAACGTTTCTTAAACAGTTAATGGCTTGGGGCTACCATACAACCAAGAGAAAACCCAAATACCAAAGGTATCATTAACTGAGCAGCATTTCAATAAAGGGTGTCTCTGTTACAATGTGCTAGGGTTAAAATTTTCAGCATAAAACAAATTACCTTCAAAGTCTCGCGCTCTTTCTGGGTCTTTTGGTTATACCAAGGTTCATCGTTATATGGGGTACTTTGCCAAACATACTTTAGAGTAGTGCATACTGCAGCTTTGGTCAGTAAGATAAATAAATACACAATCAGGAAGGCATTAATGGATCTGAAAAATAAGATATTATGGATTCAAAAACCATTTAATTACTTAAGGATATCAACCAGGTATAAACTAAACTGTTCAGTTTTCTAAAGCTTCTCCTGTGTACGATGTGTAACCATAGCACAGACCTGTATGGATGAACCTGTTATCACTGCTAACGCATTATTCTTGAGTGGTAAAATGGAAAAGCCAGCCCTAGCCCCAACCCAAAGTGCAATGGCTCAACACACCTTTAGTAAGGACCCTATAAAGTGACAGAACGCACACACACACACACACATTACCTACTCCATCCTTATAGAAGGAGTAGATTGTTTCCATTTCCCTGAATCCTAAAGGTTTGGAATAGAGGGTAGAGGAGCAAATGTGAAACCTGCAAGCTTAGTGTGGATTCTTTTAGTCTGAAAGTACAGCTATGGAGAGGGTATCACTGATATACTGGATATCCATGCCAACAGGAGAGTGAGGTCTGTGCCAGTGGCGACTGGCTTGAAGGTGTGTGTCATGTACCACTTCAATATCTGCCAGGAGACTATTATCTGTGTTGTACAACCTCCTTACATATAGCAACAAGAGGACCCCAAACCATTATCCAGCAGCAAAAGAGAATAAATTTCAACTAAACCCTGCCCTTGAATAGCTAAGTGAGCTTAGGTAAATCACTTATCATCTCTACGACTATTTCTCTATCTATAAAGTGGACAGGCTAACAGGAATTACTCTGAGTTGCTCAGAGGATTAAACCAAATCAGACATACAAATCACTGAGCAGTTTCTGGAACACAAAAAGTACTCAAAATGGTAGCACTATTACAAGTTATGTTGTTTTTGCTTATGGTTGTTATTTAGAATTACTGAGAAGTAACAATTTCAGTTCAATAACAACTAAAGAAATTGTGGTGTACACTAACTTTTCAACAGCGGAACGTTTCTGAGATTTCCCTTGGTAGTTCAATGCCATTTTGGTTTCCATTCCAGTGTAAACAGCAACTCCTAAGGAATAACCATATGACGAAAATTAGGTTTCCAATGAGATTGCCAACCCAACTCCCCACCCAGTTGGATCTACCAATTTTTTCACTCTATAAAAGTAGGAATTCTAAACTCTCTTCTATTCACCAGTTGATATATCATTTATAGTATAATTTTAATTCTACATAGTCTGTCATAGTTTTCAAGTTAGTTTACCATCTTATAAATTCCCAACACCTAAAAATAGGCTTAGATTAAATGGAATTAAATGCCATGTTCAATTTTTAACTGCACTGTTTAGGTACAGGCTTTAAAAGACATATTTCAAAAAAAAAAGACATATTTCTAGTAAGTATATCTTAGAAAACGTTCACCATATATCTTCTTGGTATTTTTTAGTGTAGCTCCTTTCAACAAGAGATTTTCAGGTCCCAAAGACCTAAACAAAAAATGAACACAACTTATCCAAACAGCCCAACAAATAGCACCATCAACTTGGGCGACATATTTTGCCCTAACATACATCTATCTCCAAAAGGTTCAGAATGTATCTGTTTACTTATATCATATGCTTACTAACACAGGACCAGCTGAAAGATATTTCCCTCTGAAGTTACTTGAGGGTACAGCACAGATGGAAGCACACACAGTACAGGAATAGCCAGCAACACACAGAGGTAAAGAGATGCATAGAGATAAAAGGATTATGAGTCACAGACAGCAAGACAAGAACGGGACAGAACAGCAGACATCAAGAAACAGAAAGAAAAGGTGACAGTAAAAGGCTGGGAAAGCAAATGTCAAGGTGGGAAAGACACACTGCCATATTTATAGAGAGTAAACACGCCTTTTGGGGGATCATTGGGCACCCGGTGTTTCTTTAACTCCCTTTTGAGTATTGGCTATAAAGGCCAAGTGGAAAAGTTGAGATAATTAACTGGATGATAGAAGAGGGAAGAAAACACCCCTTCTTCCATGAATTGTTACATTATAAATGATTAAACCTTTCATTTTACTTAAGTCCAGCTAATTCTCCCAGCATTTTATCTCCTGCCTAAATTACTCTCCCTTAACACACTGTTCTCCAGATATACTTCCAATATTGTCAGGCACTGCACAGCCAAGGACAATAAATACAGTGCTTAGAACATATTTGGGATTATTGGTCAAAGTGTCTGGAGCTCTACAATTTTAGAAACCCTCAGCATCACTTCCAACACCACCCCCCTCCCAGGACACACACACTCTGAGCTGCTACCAATCACAAGGTCAGCTACTTAAGACCCATTAGTGGCTAGTTACTCCAGGGTTATTCACCTTTACATCCCTTTCTATAGAGGAAAGTATTCAACTATTTTAATGGGCTTAAAAGAGAAACATTGCTCCCCCCAAAAGGACAGATCAAAGGAATTATAAACTAACCTGGCAACAGCTTCAAGACTATTACTATAGATATTGATTCGGCCAACAAACCTGCAAAAAGAACATAAAAGCACACGTGTTTCTATATCTAGATAAAATCTATTTGCCCCCAAATATGGGAATGAATCAAAATACAAAAAATCCAAGTAGAGATAAGACAATGAACTACGAACGCCTATTGTCTTTCTTTTGAAAAAAAGTTAAGTTGAACCAATATGGTATGTAACATTTTCAACTAATTTTAAAAATATTATGGATTATAAGAATGTAAACAAAGATTCTAAATTGATTTTCAAGATCTACTTGGCACCGTGCATGCACACATTACCCCTCTCATCTATACTCCATATAAATAATTGGTTTCTATTTCACATTCATGTGAAGAAAGGTTTCTGGTGCTAAAGCAACTTTTAAAACCATTAGTTCAGTAGTTCTTTCACTTGAGCATGCATCAGAATTACTGGTGGGCTTCGTAAACTACAGATTTCTGGGCCCCATCCCCAAGCTTATGGTTCAGGTAAGAATGTGAATCTGTATTTCCAACAAGTTCCCAGGCGATGCTGATGCTGCTGGCCTGGGGTCACCGTTTGAGAACCACCCGCATTAGGCAACACTTGATTACCATCTTGGAAATTTCCAAACTGTCTTGCAGCTGATCTGAATACTGAGCTTGATCTGACCAAGTGATCAGATATATGGCTATGCATATGGTAATCTACATTTCTGAAAAATAGGGTAAAAAGCTCTAACTCCTCCTTAACAAGAATGTTACGAGTATTTTATAACTTACATTAGAATTTTTTCAGAAAAACTGATTATTACTAAACACACAAAATATGAAGGTCTGCTCATTCATTCATCACGTATTAATTGCACCATTACTATGTTTGCTAATAAGCAAGAAAAATGTGTTCCTTGCCCTAAAACAGACAATCAGGCAATTACAATGTAAGTGATGACCGCTAGCGTGGTGGAAGTACAAGGTATTCTGAAGTCACATACCAAGGGTACTCAATCTAGTCTAGAGAAATTAGGAATAACCTTCCCTCACTAAAAATCTCCTTCTTATTTAAGGTAACTGAAATTTAGGAGTTACCCTATGAATATGCAAGGATGTATATTATTGTCTAACTCAGGCAAAATCAGTCACTCCCTTTTCTGTGATTCTATGGGCCTTTTACTCACCTTTATTATCTCACTGTACTGTAAGCCTAGCTTTACTGTTTTATCCCCTTTGCAAACTGTGAGTTCCCTAAAGGCAGGGAACAGCTATTTTGCTTTGTGATTCTAAGTTCCTATTATCAAGGTAGATACAGAAGAAGAAGGGAAAAAGGAAAGAAGGAATGATGGGAAGGAGGGAGGGTATTATTCATGTAGTAGGATGAATACTTTGTTTTTCCACTACTGGGCACTGTTGTAAGCCACATCCCGCCATTTGGTCCCCTATTATGACCAACAGCATTCATTAACCAGATGGCTGGCATGAGTGATGGATGCCATCTGTAAAGGTGGAATAGAATATAATTAATTGGCCCACTTGGGGATAAAACCTATTATTCTATCCTCATTAACACCATGCTCTAATCAACCAAAGTAACCAGTCTTAAAACTCAAATGCCAAATTTTTTGACAACCCACAATGACTGTGAATGAGTAAATCTACTCCAGAAAGCCTAACTATAGCAAAATAGAGGAAATCACACCATTTCACTGCTCCCTCAACTTAACTGTTCACTTTGGGCAAGAAACAGCCTATATACAATACTCAGTTCATCATGATCCTCATAAAAAAGGGCAAAGTGCCTACTAATTGCATGGCTCCATATCTCCTTCTCTCTTTAATGTTGGATGACACATAAAGTGGTTTATTTTTGTTTTAATTAACTCTGGCTAATGCATGAGTTTGATAGATCAGCCTTACAGGATTACATAATCTTAAAATGTGATGGACGGCCATGTCTACAAATAACAATAATAAAAGAAAAACCACAAGTAAGATGCCTGGGCCCACAATGATTTATCTTAGGCTGGTAGTGAACAAGGCTGATTTGCCTGCCAGAAGGAAGGAACAGCTCATAAAAACACAAATGCAAGGAGGCTGGTAAATGGTGGGTGTTTCTTTGCAATACTGGTGGCAAAGAGAAGCAAAGCCATCAGACAGCAGTAAAATGAAACCAGGTAATTCTTACTTGTAGAGGTCAGGTTGAGGCTGTTCACATTCAATTGCTGCTCTGAGGGCATCAATGGATTCGGCTGTACACAGTTCAATGGTGTCACGTACCGCATAATGTGTCTAGATGTAAGCAGAAGAAAAAGCAAAAACAGCCCCCCCCCCAAAAAAGTGTAATCGTATACCCACTTGATTTCATGAACACTGTATGTTTTTAGTAAGAGGCTTTGGCAGAATGATACAAATATTGATGCACATTTCCAACTAAATAAACTTGATGGTATTATTCTTAAAACATATTACAAATAATTAGAAAGATAACTCTGCTACAAGGGGATTTCAAAGATAATGAGAAAACTAAAAACTTTTCTTGATACTGACAGCAGAGAGAATTCCATTTGCAGCATGCATATAATTAACTGAAAACCCCATGAAAAATTTAATGCATTTTTTTCTCCTATTTATAGAACTGAGACCTATTATTTTGCTCACCATAGTGTATGGTGATGTTAACATACACATAAGAATTGAACATAACCCTTTTGGTCATAAGAATGCTAACATTTTTGCTAACAGAAAGAAAAAATTCATCAATAGTTTCCATTATACAAACAGCAAAATTAATGATCTTGAAAATGCTTTGAGTGGCTACAATTTATGTAAGGAGCTGGGAGATGATGTGTCTTGCCTTAGTCAGACAGTTAGAATATTCTACTAATGTATATTATGTACTTACTTGATTGACCCAGAACTCAAGGCAGGCTCCAATGAACCCATTTATAAATCATCAAAGAAGGGCTGACGCAGATTCAAAGACTGCACCACTTATGCTGAAGGGAAAGCTGTTGCGCACAGTCTTCGGAGAATATTATGGATCTGCCTCAGCTACATCTGAAACTATCTCCTGACTTGGAAAACCTATGTACTTTTAGCTGATTTATCAGATCAACTTAATTGGAAAATGAAACGACTTGAAAGTTTTCTGCCTCTAAACAACTTTTTCCCTATTAGGAAATCTTTAGGTAGGTTTCTCGATTTTTATCTTGACATTCCCTCAAATACAACTTTGTTTTTCAGTAGTTTAAATGGGACTAGTTCATCACCATGCCCCTGAAGAAAAAAATTAGTTATCTAACAGGCATTTAAGTTCCTTTCCCACATACTGAGTCCTGGTCCTCAACTCCAGATGGAATAAACAAGCAGAGGAAAGCCCCCAAGGATACACACAGAGGTGAGCACATTAGTATTCTTCCTTAAAGGCAGCATATAGAGGATACATGTTCATGCTCTGTGGAGCTCTGGATGATAGCCAAGAACTGACAGTGCCGGAAAGTACCAGGGACATAACTTATCCCCCAGTTTGAACAAATTTACTCTAACACATTTATAATTCTTCCTAGTTGAAATAAAGCAAATATTTGTCAAACTACACCCTAAGGTATTTTTAAAAAGTAATCAAACCATTCCAGGTTAGATTTTCTATATGCCAGGAATAAACATTTTTTTCAAGAAGATAGTCATCACTTTAAAAATAAAAACAGATCAAACTGTAAGGTTAGAGTACCTTAGGGTGAAGTTATTTTCATAGTTATATAGTTTCAGCCTAAGACTACTTTCATTTTTAAAAGCCTAAATAAAATATTGAATGGGTTAGTGTCAATATGAAATGCAAACAGTGCTATCAAAAATGTGGTGGCTTTTATTTGGGGTGTGGATTTCCTCACCCAACACCACCCTTTCCCCCAAAGTTGAGTATTTGCTTAGAAGTTCAAAGACAGTTATATAAAAGCTGTCTTCAAATACAACACTTACACAAACAGGAAAAAATAAGGTAAAAGATTTGGGGGCAGTGGGATGGAGTACTGTATGATTAACTATCCTGAGCTCAAAATGTTTAGGCAAGGTTTAATCTCCATTACCTTGCAATTGGATTCCCCATCAAGACTTGCAGTAGTAACATAACAGGTTCCATCAATTGTGCAGGATGACAGAAGAATAAGATCACAGGGAAAGGTTTCATCTGCCTGTACTTCTACTACATCACCGACCTAGCATAGAGGGCAAAATAAATATAAATATTCTTAATTCCAAACAAAGCATTCATTATACCTCAAACTAAAGTCAAAACAGTAGCAAAAGACCTCTCCTCCTCTAGGGCTTAGACTGTCTCAGCATCCTATACCATGTGAAAGGTCATGAAAGAAAATCACTCAACATTCAGAATCCTCTTTAAGGTCACAACGACTTAGGATGCTTTTAGATTACCTTAGTATTGAACTTTAATCTCTAACAAATGATTTCAGCACCCAGGGACCCTTTTGCTCTCTGTTGTTTCTGGCATTGGTGTTTGATAAGAGAATGGCCATTATCATTTCATGAATGAATCAAGAAAATCTACACATCTTAACTTGAGCACTTCATGAACACTGGTCAGCCACATTCCCACTCTGCATCATAGATAAATATCTCAAAATGCTTTGCCTTCCAAGTGATAACAGCTATTACTTTGGGGTCATAGTTCTCTCTTCAGTGCTCAGAAAATCTCGCTTAGAGACGTGTTTATGTTACCCATAACATTTGAAAAAACTTTTTTCAAATAGGTCATTTTCCAACAATTCATCTGCTATGAGCAAGTACCCAAAGCTCAAGTAGAGGAAAAACATGAGAGAAGAAACCACAAACCATTTCTAGCGCATAACTTAATAATGTAGGAAATAAATCATGATGATTAAAACACAGATCTTCACTACTTGACTTTATGTCCCAGCTCTGCCACTTAACTATATGACCTTAGGTTAAGTGTCTTTGATGATTGCAACTACCTCATAGGATTGGCTGGAGTATGAAATGAGGATACAGGTAAAGTGTTTCGTAAAGTGCCTGGCATATATTCACCCTCTGGTAGTTGCTAATTATAATTATTACTAATACCCTACAACTGCTTTACTTACTTCCAACTTATGAATAGTCATAAAATTTTTTTAGAAGGATATAAGAAATTATCCAGCCCAGTGCATTCCAACATTTTCCATGCCGTGGCACACACAGAAAACGATAAGTAACACTTTTGTACAGCACTTCCAGATAAAGGGAGGAGGCTGCTGGTGACAGAAGACAACCCACTTTAGGAGAGAGTCAGTCACAATATCTGGCTCACCAACTCTGGCACACTGGTTGTGAAATGCTGAACTAACAAATGACACACCTGCCTTCCAATTGCTACACACAATTTGGCAGATGAAGATGAGGATTTCAAGGTCTATTCAGGAACAATTTTATTTTCTTTGCCAATCTTAATCAGTAGCCAAGAGCAACAGCATCAATAATGGAACTAATTTGTAAATAATATTTTATTTTCTTGGATCTTTCCTTCCTCACATACACAAACACTTCTGTTGCTTACACAAAGCCACAATCTATGCTTATATACACAGAAGAAAAATAACAAACAAAATCCTAAAGCATCTTAGAAGAACGGAACATGATTCTCAGGCACTGATAAATAAAAACCACAAACAGAATTTCTTCTACAACACTGATAATGATTCGCTCAGAAATGAAAAGATCCCTGCACCTGGAGTGCAAGTTAAGGCTGGTAAGATGGACAGGGGCCAGATCACAAAAGTCCTGACAGGTCAGGGTCAGGGGTTTAGGCCTCACCCTGAAGGCAAGGGGAGACTGGGAAAGGACTTTTAAAGAAAGGGAATGACATGGTCCAGTTAGACAATCAACTCTAGAGTTGTTTCCACTTAGCATGTACAAAGCCACAAGAGAACATCACTATCCCTTGTCATAAATATTAGGAAAAGCCAGATAATCAACAGAATCATATTTTTTGGGAGTTCATCAGAGAGCTGAGGTTGCAGGGCAACCAAATGAACTGAATTTCAAGGGTGAAAAGTCCCTCTGAGGAGAGAGAGGAGAAATAAACTGTTTCACAATTGACGAAGCACAGGAGGAAGAGACGACTGCCATAAAAGTGCCTAGGAAGAAGATAACTAGATTTTTAACCAACTGTAAAAGGCTTGGTAGGGGCCAACGTGACAGTTTCAAACCTCTGCAAGCCTGAGAGAAAAGAGGAGACCATAAGCACATATCAGTTCTCTATAGGCATCCACTGAGTGCTCATGAGATAGCACGAGGACAGGAGGCCTAAAAGAGCCTTCCTCACTGGTACAGGCATACAGGTTGTGAATGACTGCTGTGGAGGAACAGACATAAAATATGCTACAACTGTGGACCCTTCTCTCATATGAGGTAAAAGCCATCTGTGCCTAAGAGAAAGGCAAGAAACCCTCCCGGGCACAGTCTCAATTCAGGGTAACGTAACTACTCCTAGTGGGGAGATAGAAGCAAAGCCATCTGCTGCTAGGGATGGGACAGGAAACCCCCTCATATTGAGGACCTAGCACTGATATAAAGGAGAGTACTGAGAAAGTTCCACCCTGAGGCAAAGGTGCCTAAAACCTGCCTAATACTGAGATGGAGTAGGAGAACCAAGAAACCAGTCTGTTCCCACCAGGAACCCCAAGAAAGAGCAATCTACCACTGGGGGAGGAGAAAGGGCGTAGAGAGAGGCATTCACTGTGTCTCAGGAATGTAGGACCTGCTGAAAGCAGAGAATGGAACAGGGACACTGAGAAAACCCCTGTGGCAGCCCAGCATTGCAGGCATTTAAAGTCCAGTGGTGTACTGAAAGCATCAACAGCTACAGCAAAATCCAAAGCCAGCCAACTGCTTACCAGACTGACTCAACCCCCAACACTGATGGGCTGGCTGACAGAATAGGTGTGCCCACTACAGACCACAAATACAGGTTACCTGCCTCGATCTCCAGCATTCTTTTACATGCACTGCCCAAAATTCAATTTAAAAAAAATGAGATGCACAAAGCCAAGACAAAAATGACCTATCATCAAAAGATACAGGTGTCAATAGGACGAGCCTCAGAAATACTCAGATTTTGGGACTTCCCTGGTGGCACAGTGGTTAAGAATCCACCTGCCAATGCAGGGGACACGGGTTCGAGCCCTGGTCCAAGAAGATCCCACATGCCGCGGAGCAACTATGCCCGTGTGCCACAACTACTGAGCCTGCACTCTAGAGCCCGTGAGCCACAACTACTGAGCCCACATGCCACAACTACTGAAGCCCGCGTGCCTAGAGCCCGTGCTCCACAACAAGAGAAGCCACCATAATGAGAAGCCCGCGCACCGCAACAAATAGTAGACCCCGCTCGCCGCAACTAGAGAAAGCCTGCGTGCAGCAACAAAGACCCAACGCAGCCAAAAATCAATAACTAAAATAAATTTTTAAAAAAAGAAATACTCAGATCTTGGAATTATGAAACAGGGATAGAAAAACAGCTATGATTAAGATATTAAACTATTTACTGGAAAAGGTAGACAACATACACATGCAAATGAGGAATTTGGGCATAAATATGGAAACTCCCAAAAAAAGGCAATTGGAAAAGTGAGAAATGAAAAACATGATATCAGAGGTAAGGATTTCCTTCAATGGGCTTATAAGCACACTGGATACAAAGGAAATAATCAGTAAACCTGAAGAAACTCTTCCAATATTTCTAATGCCAAAACCCATACTCTTTCCCTTACAAATACCTGTGTTTTTCCATTGGAATTCCTCAAGGCCTGTTTCTCTTCTCTATGTTTTATGTGATTCCATCCAAATTTCTGTATCCACCTAAAACATCTCTGAGCTCCAGGCTTGACAATTCCATCTGGCTGTCTAATAGGAATCTCAAAATTAACATGGCCTGGGACTTCCCTGGTGGTCCAGTGGTTAAGACTCTGTGCTCGCAATGCAGGGGGGCCAGGATCGATCCCTGGTCAGGGAACTAGATCCCGCATGCCACAACGAAGATCCCGCGTGCCGCAATTAAGACCCAGCGTGGACAAACAAACAAACAAATAAATATTAAAAAAAAAAATTAACATGGCCCAAGCTGAATTCCTGATTTCCCTTCATCCCCACCTTTTCCCCCAAACCTATTCTTCTCCAGCTTATTTAATAGCACCAGCATTTAAAAAAAATTAATTAATTAATTTTGGGCTGTGTTGGGTCTTTGTTGCTGCACACGGGCTTTCTTTAGTTGCGTCGAGTGCGGGCTGCTTTTTCTTGTGGCGTGCAGGCTTCTCATTGCAGTGGCTTCTCTTGTTGTGGAGCACAGGCTCTAGGCGCACAGGCTTCAGTAGTTGTGGCATGCGGGCTCTAGAGCTCAGGCTCAATAGTTATGGCGCACGGGCTTAGTAGCTCTGCGGCATGTGGGATCTTCCCGGACCAGGGCTTGAACCCATGTCCCCTGCGTTGGCAGGCGGATTCTTTTTTTTTTTTTTTTTTTTTTGCGGTACGCGGGCCTCTCACTGTTGTGGCCTCTCCCGTTGCGGAGCACAGGCTCTGGACGCGCAGGCTCAGTGGCCATGGCTCACAGGCCCAGCCGCTCCGTGGCATGTGGGATCTTCCCGGACCGGGGCATGAGCCCGTGTCCCCTGCATCGGCAGGCAGACTCTCAACCACTGCGCCACCAGGGAAGCCCCTAGCACCAGCATTTTGTTTAATAGCACTATTTTATGCACCTAGTTGCTCAGGCCAAAATCAAGGAGGCTATCTTTATTCTATTTTGCTCTTTTTCTCCCTCCTTACATGGAATACATCAGTAAGTCCACACTTTACCTCCGAAAAACATCCTGAATACATACATTTATTTTGATCACGAGACAGGAGGGACAAAGTTGTGCTTACGAGCATGGATGCCATACCCAGACTTGCTTCAATTCAAATCCCAGCTTTCCCACTTACTAGTTGTGGACAAGTTTCTTAACCACCCTATGCCTCAGTTTCATCATTTGTAAAGAGGGGATAACAAAAGTACCTATTTCATAGGACTGCTGTAAAGTAAGGATTAAATGAGTTAATAGAATGTAAAAGGGAGTGCCTGGCATATTTATGTAACATATAAATGTTAACAACTATTTTTACTGTTATTATCTCTTCTACTATCATTCTAATATAAGCTCTTATCATCATTTGCTTATGCTACGGCAGTAGCCACCTAACAGCTTTCCCTCATTCTACTTTTGCTCATGCCTCTACTGTGCTCACTCTCCAGAGTTGTCTTTTCTTAAAAAATAAGATCAAGTCACCCCCTAGCTTTGAAAAACCCTTCAAAAAATTCCCAACGCACTGAGGATACAGAATAAGTCACTCTCCTGCTTAACAAGAGTCCCCACACTCCCCAGCCAAGCAATCAAACACTTGGACACTTTTAGTTTATAGGCATCTCTTTCCACACACAAATACTCCAGAACGGGCTCAATCAAATAGCATTTCACACAACAGCATCAACTGATGTAATTCAGATTATACCTGGTTGAGGTCAGCCTCAAGGAAAAGTAGCCTGGTGAGGAAAGGTGGAAGATGGGGGTCCTTCTAAGGCAGTGGGGGGTGACAGCGAAAACAGAAAGAAGAAAGGAGAGAAAAGGAGAGTTGTGGGAGACTTTTACTTGCTTTGCAATTTTACTTCGTGCCCTGGGAGCAACAGATTTAATGCTATGAATCATTTATGCTGCCTTTGGTTCTTATGTGAACAAAAAGCTGAGTTTCTACGACTGGTTTGGAAACTTCAGATCCTAACCACTCTAATTCATCACAAGGTCCTCCCTCTGGGATGCAGACAACAGAGAAAAGAAAAAAGAGTGGAAGAAAGACATTTTATGTCAAACTTGGGTAACCCTCCCACTCTGTAGCCTTCCTCCCATCTATAAGAAGATGTAAGACAATTTACTTATTGCTGGGGATATGGACAACTTATGCCTGGAATTCCAGGTATTTAATAAATAATTCAGCAGTGATAATGCTTGATAAAAGTATAGGGAGGAGAGTATCATTTTGTATGAATTCATACCACAGCCCTGAATCATTTTGGAATGGTATTTTCACCTACCTTCTTCTCTTTCTGTTCCATATATCTTGTTCCCTTGTTCTGGAGGATTTGATTTCCATTAGGTTCTATAATTCAATCCATATTCATATAGAAACATTCTTTTAAAAATAATACAAAATTGACAAACAATTTCGGAAGACTAACAAAATTAGAAGATTAACAAAATTGACAAACCCTTAGCTAGACTAAGAAAAAAAGAGAGATGCAAACAGCTAATGAAAGAGAAGACATCACAACTGATGGCAGAGAAATAAAAAGGATTATAAGAGGCTACTACAATTATATGCCAATAGATAAATACCTAGAAACATACAACCTACTAAAACTGAATCACGAAGAAATAAAAAATCTGAGTAGATCCAAAACTAATGAGAAGATTGAAGCAGGAATCAAAAACAGAAGAAAAGCCCAGGCAAAAACAGAAGAAAAGCCCAGGATCAGATGACTTCACTGGAGAATTCTACCAAGCATTTAAAGAAGAAATAACAATCCTTCCCAATTCTTCTAAAGAATCAAAGAGCGGGGAACAACCCCAAACTTATTCTATGAGGCCAGCATTTCCCTGATACCATCATCAGAAAAAGACAGTACAAGAAAACTACAGACCAATTTCCTCAACGAATACTGATACAAAAAATCTTAAAAAACTACCAAATCAAAATCAACAGCACATTAAAATGATCATACACCATGACCAAATGGGATTTATCATTGGGATCCAAGGATATATATATGAAGATCAATCAATGTAATGCAACACATAAACAATGTGTTGCATGATCATCTCAGTCAATGCAGAAAAGGCATTTGGCGTAATTCAACACCCTTTCGTGGGCTTTCCTGGTGGCGCAGTGGTTAAGAATCCACCTGCCAATGCAGGGGACACGGGTTCGAGCCCTGGTCCAGGAAGATCCCACATGCCGTGGAGCAACTAAGCCCGTGCACCACAACTACTGAGCCTGCGCTCTAGAGCCCGCATGCCACAACTACTGAGCCGCACACCACAACTCCTGAAGCCCCCGTGCCTAGAGCCCGTGCTCCGCAACAAGAGAAGCCTCCGTAATGAGAAGCCCGCGTACCACAACAAAGAGTAGCTGCCACTTGCCGTAAAAAGAGAAAGCTGGCGCACAGCAACAAAGACCCAATGTAGCCAAAAATTTAAAAAATTAAAAAAAAAAAAGTCTATACTATCCAAAGTGATCTACGACTCAATGGACTTCCTATCAAAATGTAATGGCATTTGTTTCAGAAATAGAAAAAAAAATCCTAAAATTCATATGAAATCTCAAGGAACCCTGAGTAGCCAAAACAATCTTGAAAAGGAAGAACAAACTTGGAGGTCTCACATTCTCAGATTTCAAAACATACTACAAAGCAACAGAAATTAAGACTGGCATAAAGACACATACATAAGCCAATGAATAGAGAACCGAGAAATAAACTCTTGCATATAGGGCCAAATGATTTTCAACAAGGGCGCCAAGACCATTCAATAGGGAAAGGACAGTCTCTTCAACAAATGGTTTTAGAAAAAATGGGTATCTATATGCAAAAGTATTAATAGAGTTGGATTCTTACATCACATACAAAAATTAACTTGAAATGAATGAAAGACCTAAATGTGAGAACTGAACCCATTAGACTCCCAGAAGAACATGGAGAAAAAGCTTCAGGACATTGGACTTGGCAATGACTTCTTGGACATGACACCAAAAGCACAGGACAAAGATCAAAATTAGAAAATGAGAATACATGACCAAAGTAAACAATCAACAGTGAAAAGGTAACCTACAGAATAGGAGAAAATATTTGCCAATCATATATCTGATGAGGGGTTAATATCCAGAATATATAAGGAACTTCTACAACTCAACAACAAATACCCTGATTAAAAAATGGGCAAAGGACCTGAACAGACATTTCTCCAAAGAAGATATATAAATAGCCAATAAGCACATGAAAAGATGCTCAACATCACTAATCATTAGGGAAATGAAAATCCAAACCAAAACAAGATATCATTTCATACCCATCAGGATGCCCACTACCAAAAGAACAGAAAAATACAAGTGCTCAAGAGGACAGGGAGAAGTTGAAACCCTTGTGTAATCTAGACGCTAACATAAAATGGTGCATCCATTATGGAAAACAGTACGGAGGTTCCTGCACAAATTAAAAATATAATTACCATACGATCCAGAAATTCTACTTCTGGGTATATATCTAACGTAATTCAAAGCAAGATCTTGAAAAGTTATTTGTATATCTGTGTTCACTGCAGCATTATTCACATGGCCAAGAGGTAGAAGGAAGCCAAACGTCCATCAACAGATTAACTGATAAAGAAAGTGTGGTATATACATACAATGGAGTATTTACATAGCCTTAAACAAGGGGAAATCCTGTCATATGCCACAACATAAATGAACCTTGAAGACATTATGCTAAGCGAAATAAACCAGTCACAAAAGGACAGATACTATAGTTCCCTCTCACAGGAAGTATCTCTCTAAAGCAGTCCAAGTAATAGAAACAGAAAACAGAAAAGTGTGTACCAAGGGTTAGAGGTTTGCTGTACAACAATGTGAATATATTTAACACTACTGAATTGTATACTCAAAAATGGTTAAGGGCTTCTCTGCCAGCGCAGTGGTTAAGAATCCACCTGCCAGTGCAGGGGACACGGTTCGAGCCCTGGTCCAGGAAGATCCCACATGCCGCGGAGCACCTAAGCCCGTGAGCCACAACTACTGACCCTGCGGCTCTAGAGCCCGCGAGCCACAACTACTTAAGCCAGTGAGCCACAACTACTGAAGCCCATGCGCCTAGAGCCCGTGCTCCACAGCAAGAGAAGCCACCACAAAGAGAAGCCCACGCGCAGCAACAAAGACCCAATGCAGCCATAAATAAATAAATATTTTTTAAAAATGGTTAAGATGGTAAATTTAGTACTATGTGTTTTTTATCCCAATAACACAATAAAATAAAAATAAATAAATAATACCTTAAGACTAGGATAAAATATTTGGAAAAGACCCATCTGATAAAGGATTGTTATCCAAAATATACTAAAAAAACAATTAAAACTCAACAATATGAAAATGAACAATCTGATAAAAAAATGGGCCAAAGACCTAATAGATACCCCATTAAAGAAGATATTCAAATGGCAAGTAAGCATATGAAAATATGTTCAACACCATATGTCATTAGGGAATTGCAAATTAAGACAAAAATGAGATACCACTACACACCCATTAGAACGGCCAAAATCCAGAACACTGACAATGAATGCTGGCCAGGATATGGAGTAACAGAACTCTCATTCACTGTTTATGGGAATGCAAAGTGGGTAGCTATGTTGGAGACAGCCTGGAAGCTTCTTATGAACTAAACATACTCTTACCATATGATCCAGTAATCACACTACGTGGCATTTACCAAAATGAACTGAAATCTTACGTCCACACAAAAACCTGCACATGGATGTTTACAGCAGTTTTATTTGTAATTGCCAAAACATGGAAGCACCCAAGATGTCCTTCAGTAAGTGAATGGATAAACAAACTGGTACATCTAGACAATGAAATATTATTTAGTGCAAAAAGAAATGAGCTATCAGCTAGTGGGAAGCAGCCGCATAGCACAGGGAGATCAACTCGGTGCTTTGTGACCACCTAGAGGGGTAGGATAGGGAGGGAGGGTGGGAGAGAGGGAGACGCGAAAGGGAAGAGGTATGGGAACATATGTATATGTATAACTGATTCACTTTGCTATAAAGCAGAAACTAACACACCATTGTAAAGCAATTATACTCCAATAAAGATGTTAAAAAAATAAAAATAATAATTTGGACAAAAAAAAAAAAAGAAATGAGCTATCAAGCCATGAAAAGACGGAGGAAACTTAAATGCATTATTACTAAGTGAAAGAAGCCAATTTGAAAAAGCTACATATTGTATGATTTTCACTACATGACACTATGAAAAAAGGCAAAACTATGGAGACAGTAGAAAGAAGAGTGGTGACCCGGGTTGGAGGGAGGGATGAATAGGCAGAGCACAAAGGATGGTTAGGGCAGTGAAATGATTCTGTATGATACTATAGTGTATAGGTCATTATAACATTTGCTCAGACTCACTGAATATGTAACACCAAGAGTGAACCCTAATCTAAACTATGGACTTTGGGTTATAATGATGTGCCACTGGAGGTTCACTGATTATAACAAATATGCCACTCTGGTGGGGGATAATGATTATGAGGAAGGTTGCACCTGTGTGGAGAAAGGGGTGTATGTCAACTCCATAATTTCTGTTCAATTTTGCTGTGAACTTAAAACTGCTCTAAAAAGTAAACCTTACTATTAATTAAAATAAAACCTGTTGGGAACAAAAAATATTATTTGATGTGGACAAGTCTAAAATTTTATTGACAGGACTCTTATTGGGTAATATGAAACAATTATTAATTTGGATAAAAAATTAAATTGCCTGAGATATTAAAAAATAACAATACCTTAGAACTATCATACGTTGCTGGTGGAATATAAAATGGTATATAGCTGCTGTGGAAAACAGTTTGGTGGTTCATGAAAAAGTTAACCATAGAGTCACCACATGACCTAGCAATTCTACTCCTACGTATATACCCAAAATAATGGAAAACAGGTGTTCAAACAAAAACTTGTACATGAATATTCATACTACCAATATTCCTAATAGCCAAAAGGTAGAAAAAACCTAAAACGTCCATCAACTGATGAATGGATAGACAAAATATGGTATAGCTATATGATGGAGTATTATTCAATCATCAAAAGGAATGAAGTACGGATACATGCCACAACATGAATGAACCTCAAGGACATAACAATAAGTGACAGAAGCCAGACATAAAGGCCACATAGTGTATGATTCCATTTATATGAAATATCTAGAATAGGTAAACCCACAGAGACAGAGAGGAGATTAGTGGTTGCCAGGGCCTGGGTGAGGGAGGAATGCAGCATGACTACTTAATGGCTATGGGGGTTTCCCTTTCCGGGTGGTGAAAATGTTCTGGAACTAGACAGTGTTGATGGTTGCACAGCACTGTGAATGTACAAAATGCCATTGAATTGTACATTTTAAAATGATGTGTTCTTACTGTAATTTTAAAAAAGAATGAACTGCAAAACTTAATACCTTGATTTTTTCACTCTCTTTTCTCACTCGCTTTGCATTTTCAATAATGTAAACAGTGCTCTTGTTGACTTCATTGTCAGCTCTGTGCCTCAGCCAATCCTCATATCCCTAGAAGGATAAAAGTAAGGACATAATCAAGCTCACATAATGAAGTAAAATTGTTAATAAATTTCTATAACCCCCGCTATGAGTCACCAGCAGGTATTTATACTTACAGTATTAATTTCAACTCAGAATGCTAAAGAGACAACATTGTAAATTTTTGCAGCAAAAACTAAGATATGCTTTCAAAATATCCCTTATAGCTTTATTGCGTTAAAAGGTTCCTGCATTCTATAGGTAAGTATTAATAAAAACACAGGCATTCTTCAATTGTGAAGGATATGATTTATTTTTCTAATTCTGCTCTTATTCAAGTTAATGTTAATTTTTTCTACTCTTTAATTTGAAAAAAGTTTTATTTTCTTATAGAGCGAATCACTTAAATATGTTCTTGTATAGTAGACCGTTGGAGTGATCATCTATGAGGAAATATAATTCCTCCCCAGGGACAGAGAATAGAAAAGGCAAGGAGGATTATTTTGGAACAGTATCTATCTAAAACTGTTGTTTTAGAGAACGACGGTTAAACTTCTCCACTGACTTGGTGACAAAAAAAAATACAAATTGTTGTTCATTTTTTAGAGTTAGAAGTAATGAGTTCATTTTCCTTTGGGCTTCCTTTGGTCTAGAAGTAAATTTAAGCCAAAAGAACTAAGGATGGAGGGCGTTCATTTGTTTTAGCATGATCTCCTTCTTTTTTTACATCACTTTGCTTTCTTTCTTTATAATAATGAGTGTACCTTTTCAAATCTAACTGTGTGAAAAATCTCTTGATCGCCTTCCCCTTTTTTTCTCAGCTGCTGTATATTCATTCCTCTTCTGTCCTTCTTTATGGCGATGCTAGGCTATCACTTCATATGGTACTTTCTGTGATGTCAGTGAGGAAAGAAAGGCCCCAACATGAACTAGTACTGGGAGTAAACTGAATCAGTAAGAGCTTTTGAAAACCATACAGGCTATTCTTGGAACCAGCAATTCTATGATGTTAAAGAAAATAATCCTAACAGCCTAAGGAAATAACATTCCAAAAGTCTTTATATAGCAACCAAACACTTGATAAAATATTCTTGCAGTTCCTGGTAAGCAAGATAGAAGACCAGATAAACCCAAGAGGAAAGATAACCATGTTCCCAATATTGTTAAGCAAACAGTTTCGAAGTTTTGGGGGATACTTTTTAAAGTACTTTTGGTAAGTACTGTCTAAAAGTATCCTTGTAATCTGTCAGGCCCTATGGACTCTCCGATTACATGATAAACATTGCTAACCCACCCCTTCACCTCCAGTTTCCTGTTTCCATTTTCTATTTCATCTGGAATTTTTCAAAGGCACTATCATAAACTGTGGCAGGTATGAACTTTGACAAGAAACAAGAATAAAAGTCTCTTCTACCCATGACCCCCTTCAGCAGCATCGGGAAAGACAACAAAATTAAAGTAAGAAATTCAAGTATGCTCTTGAGTTCTTTGCTATAGGCAGCAATTTAAAAAGTCCACAAGAATGGGAATTTTTCAGACAGATATAGCACAATGAAAAATGTAATGCACATTAAAAATTCACCTCTCACTTCCCCACTGAGCTGCACCTTCTACTTACTCTCCTTTTAGGGTTATAGTCCCCCCTCGCCACACACACACACAAATAGGAAGAAAGGAGCAAAGAAATTAAAGATGCACCTTACAATAATTTTCATGTGTTTTCAATAAAAACCAAATATAAACTAAATTCATCAAGGATACCCACTCGATATAAATGTGAAAAAGAACCATTGACAATGAAATTCAAATCAGACAGGACTGAAATGCAAGTATAATTGTAAACTAGAAATTTACCTGTTTGATGGCTGTAACAGTTATAACAAAGAAAAGTGGAAGTCCACTGGTAACTGGGCTAGTTGGTGTGTCTACTGTGACCTAGGTAAAGAAATTAAATTGAAAGTAAAATGAAAATAAGTCATTAACTCATATGCAGCACTTACATGCTACAAACATTTCAGACAGAAATGCAGACAAAACACATTCCGGTAGCAGGGTGAATGTTAACTTTCATTAAAACAAAAGCAATCCACATAGCTGTAAGTTTAAGAAAATAGTTCTAAATTTAGGCTTAGTTTTCATCCCAGCCTGAACTAACCCCTTGACTGAAATACATCCATTCATTTACCATCTATTTGTTGAGCACCATTCTGTCAGCCTCTGTGCTATTACCAGCCAGGCTGTAGAGATGCTGCTTTATTTTAAACAAGATGGAGAAAAGTCCCTGCCCTCATAGAACTGGCAACTTACAGTGAAAACCAGATATTAAAACAAGTGAGACACTGAGATTTGAAGAGTAAATAGAAGTTAACTAGATGGAAGGGAGGGCCTTCCAGGTGCAGTGAAGGGTGTATAGAAAGTCTCTATGGTAGGAGGGCATGTGGCACCTGTAAGAAAGTAAAGGAAGCCAGCGGCAAGAGAACATGTGGTATGAGATGCAGACTAGTCTAGATGTTTTATTAGAGTTTTCTAGTAAAAGAGCTACTTTAGAAATATGTAAAATCACATATATCTTAAAATATAATATTAGTACTTTAACAAGTCTTATTATAATAAGCCCTGAAACAACTTTTTAATTACAGGGCATTTTAAGGTTAGAAATGGATTGAAACTTGGTTAAGGAAATTAAGTTTCTAATGGAGCTCTTACCTGTACAAGAAAAATGATGAGAAAATAAAAATTTGCAATTCTTCTAAACTGTTCAAACAGATTCTTTGGGAGGAAATTCCAAAGTGTATACTGTAAGGGGAGAAGAAAAAAAAAGATTATTAGAAAGGAAACTTGAAAAATATTAATAATAATGACTCATGATTCCAAATTATCACAACACTTTGAAAGCATGTTAAAACCCAAACCTCAAACATATGAATAAGCGTGTACTTAGAGGTAGAGTATATAAACATTCTTTTCAGGAGTGAAGTTTTCACTTGGAGCATTCCAATTGGGCCATCTAGTCCCACAGCTTTGCTTTCCCCGACCCGATCTAAATTATGTTCCCTGTTAGCTGCTCTCATATCATCCTATACTTCCCTGATAACACTCGTTTCAGTGAATAATTATATGTGTGCATAATTTAATTAACGTTCCTCCCTCAATGGGCAATGAGATTTATAAGGGCAGGCCTCATCTGTCTTTTTATTACTTTTTCTCCAACACCTAGCACAATGCCTGACATAAAGTAGACAATAAATTAGTTGGATGAGTGAATGTACTAATTTAATTAATTCCTTTGGCTGAGCTAACCTCTGGAAACTTGATCATCATCACAAGTATAATTCTGTCCCTATCACCGCTTCCCACCTCTGTGACAGCTGAGGTGTACACATAACCTTGGGTCATAGAGGGCTTTCATTTTAATCAACAACGCACCACCCTGCGCTTTGTTAACTGGTAATAGGTAAAGGTTTCAACGCTAAATTGTACACGGGCAGGTCGAGAAAACTCTTGGGCCAACTGTCAAATCACAAAGACCTTCTTTCTCACTGATACCTTAAGCTCAAGGACTAGGTAATTTTAAAATCACCAGAAGTTGGGTTTTCTAGATGTCTTAATAAAGAAGACCAGAAACCAGAAAGAAAGAAATGTTTCTTAATCTAAAGATCTAAATTTATACTTGAATGGTCTCCATATGTGAGAAAATGTCCATTATATTAGGTGGGGTGACTGAAAAAGCCAAAGTTGTAGAGCATGATACGACAGATGGGGATTTACTACTAACCTCTCTTTAAAAGGTGTATGGGCTCAAGGTTCCGCTAACGTAGAAGGTTCTTCCCCCAGCGTTCATAGAAGTGCCTCAGTGAAGCCCATTCAAAATGAAGTGCATAATTGTGTGTGGATGTGTATCACTTGGGAGAAGAGAGTCCACAGTTTTCAGGTTCCCAAGGCAGCTTGTGACCAAAAATAAAAGGGATCAAAACCACAGATCCAGTCACTTTGAAGCTGCCGTAGTTCAGATCAGCACTTAACTGTCCCAATAACTGAAGGTCAATTTTCTAAAACAACAAACTAAACTCCAACAACAGGCTAACAGCTGAGCTTCTAGCTTGTTGACCTTCTGTTCCTTAAGTAAAGGGTTTTTAATTAAACAAACAAACATTAGGGACTGTTAGAATCCTCCGTGGGGTGTTAACACATTGAAAGGGAACATTTTTTGCTGCTGCTTCCAGGCCCCCACTGTTTGTTTACCTGTGTTTCACTAAATGAACTGCTTCCTTGAGGAACTCTGGTTATTCTCTTTATAGGAAACTACTGCAACATGCCCTCTTCTTTCCTATATCAGGTCATGAACTGCTAAGAGGTCAGGGAGCATATCATGCACATCATAAGATCACTTCCCTTCTGTGCCTACAACAGTGTTCAGCATGTAGAAGGCATACAAGAAATTTTGATTAAAACCTGTGTTTTGGCTATTTCCTCCACTGCTCTAACTAAAAAGCAAATTCAACTTCTCATCTCTTTATTATAATACAAATGCAATATAGCATACATTACTTCAGTGCAGTTTTCTAGCAAAACTAGAACTAGATTATGCTCACAAGAGTCATCCCACTTGGTGTGCAGTGCATGTCAGTTCAATTCAGCAAGCACCTACTGTGTGCCAGGCAGTGGTCCAGATAACAAAGATTTTAGCAGGTACAATAAAGATCAAGATATGGCTTTTCTACCCAGAAGGAATTTATGTTATAGCCAAAAAGACAATCATGTATTCACTCAATTTAATGTGGTAAATGTCATAAAACTAGCATGAGCAAAATGCTATGGGGATACAGTATAAGTTATGATTTTTTTCCTACCCAAGAGAAGCTTGAGAAGGCTTCAAAGAGCAGGTGACTTCTGAACTGAGCCTTGAAAGATTAGAGGGAGTTTATGTGGTAAAGAGCCCAGTGCAAGAAGGCACAGAGCCATGTAAAAGGAGATTGAATCCATGATGCTCTCTCTGTCCCTCAAATCTAGTTCTCTTTCAGGATGTCCTATTTCAGTGAATAACAAGAACATCTACTTAGCCATGTTATTCAGATACTTGGAAGACACCTTTAACCACCGGTTACAAGAAATTCCTTACCAGTCCTGCCATTTTTACTTCCTATATATCTCTGGGACATCTTTCCGTATTTGCTACCACCGCTGTCCAAGCCATCATCTCTTACCTGGATTACTGCACTGGCCTCCTAAATGGACTCCTTGCCTCCACTTTTGTTCCCTTCCATTCCATTTTCCACAAAGCAATGAGAATGACCTTTTCAAAATGTGGTTCTGTTCACATGACCTCTCCCTGCCTAAAAGCTTCATTTATTTCCCACTGTTTGTGAGATGAAGAATGAACTTTAGTCTAGATGTAGACTAAGAAAAGAGTTTTCTAATTAAAACTGAAATTGAATTAAAGCCACATTAATACCAAGTTATTCAAATTGCCTTGTTTACCTAAAAAGTGGACTCTCAGACTTAGTTGCTACAAACCAAAAACAATGTTAACTCACAGGAATAAGATGTTTACAGCATTTGTTTCATACACAATGATGAAAATGGAGATTTTTTTGGGGTCATAAGTCAGTTCTTGCTCAGAGAAGTCAGTAAGTAGATTTCTATACTATCTTAATGTGCAACCATAAACTTAAAAAGCAACCGTGACATTCAGAACATGTTTTAAAAGTTTCTCCAGAAAAATGCCAGCTTTCCAAGTATATGCAATGCATTTTTCATCTTCTCTATAGTGAATTAAATAATTGGTACACAAATGTGGCCTCTGATGTGAAAAAACTGTGGGTCACCCCCTTGCACATCTATCACCTAATTTAATTTGAAATCAAAACCATATAACTTTGATAAATAACTTTCCTAATTTAAAGGAGGGAGTAGGAAATGAACCTCAGTTTTGAAAGCCTATTAAATTGAAAAATTTAAACAAAAGGAGGCTTTAGAACATTACTTGTTTGTACCCAAAGTCCAAACATTTTCCAATTTAGCCTTAAAAATGCTGATGTGGAAGCTAAAGCTCCAAATAACTTGTTCTAATATTTCTGTGTATCACGAGAAAACAGGGGAGCAGCTAAAAAACGAAGCAGTAACTATTGAAAAGAACAAAGTTAACAACCAGTTGCGAAGGGGCTAGCAGAAGGAGCACTGACTTTTTTAACTACTGGGATTTGGATGTGATGGAACAAAATCACTAAACTTGAAGATTAGTTGTAAATAAGCACCCGGTTGTAAATAAGCAGAGCTGTAGCTTGAATAACTGTTCACTTTGCTAAATGACTGTATCCACTTTATTATCAACTCTCCTTGATGTAGGCATTAAATTCAATTTTGAGCATCACAGCAGTCTACTTCCATTTTCATTACCAATGTCAAGCAGAACTTTCTCATTTTTAAAGTATCACTCTTTCTACCATAAATTTAGAACAGCAAAAGGAGTTACCAAGACAGTACTGCATTAGGATTTTAGCTAAAAAGTCACCTTCAGGGAGTTCGATAAGATGCAAAGACATGTCTAATAAATTCTACTGAAGGTTCTGACTTTTAAAATGAGGGAAAATGCTAGTGTAATTTTAGGCTTGAAACTTTAAGACATTCTTTCACATAGGAGTAAGTTTAACCTTGGGCATAGCTTCAAAGAGTCAGGTGGAGCTCCCTGATTCTTATCCCACTGAAGGGGCCTTCAAGATGAGGCTCAGGATTTTTAAAGGAAAAAAAAAAAATGTAGAGCAGAGAAATGTGATGGAAGCTAAAGATCTTAAAGATCTAGCTCCTTTTGTTACAGAAGGGGATTTCCAAGTTTTGTACCAGCCATAAAACTCTGATGATTCCCAAAGTCCCTGCAGAGTGTTCTAAAGTAGGAAGGCCAAAGAGAGCAAGTTTTTCTAAAGAAAGTGTTTGTGTTTCCAAAAGAAGAAAAGGACACTCATTTTATAAGTAAATTAAAACAAATTTTTATCAAAGTGTTTATCTTCAGTGTTCCTTGTATTAACAGGACTTATTCCCAATGATATTACATTACTGATGTCATTTGTAGACAAACAAACAAAAAGCACCCAATTAAGAGAAAGTTATTTTTATTACTGAATGGTTTAGAAAGGAAATCAACACTTGCTACATAGTTGGAAGGCAGCTAACATATTCTATAAATTACACATTTCCTCAATTAAAAGATTCTGGTGCAAATACAATCAGCCAAAGGGCAATGTGAGGAAGAGAAAGTCAAATTATGAAACTCTTTTTCTCTCCAGACTGAAGGCCTCTTTTCAAGAGAGATCACTCCACACATTTGAACACAGGAGACTGAGGAAATCAATAGTACTGCTCAGGACTGCAGTAATAATAATAATAATCACAGAAACATAATAACAATAGCAGCTACCATCTACTGAGTTGTTACTACATGCCAAGCACAGTGCTTAAATGCTTTCTGTGGATCACTTTACTTCAGTCTAATCACAATCCTATGAGCTAAGTAGTTAATACCCCCATTTTACAGATAAGAAAATTGGGACACAGGAAGGTTATATGACTCACTTTTAACTTCAAACCCAGGTCTTCTGTCTGTAAGGGTGAAGCTCTTTACCACTACACTATACGCTGTTTTCTTGTAACTATTCATTGTACTAAAATTTCATTCTTTTTGTGAAGTTAGTATACTGTCAATTCCTCTTTTTCTGCTCTAGATCTGTTATGGAAAATAGATCAGTTAATGAGCAGTTAACTAGACAAACTGTAAATATAAAATATTTACAGAGAAAAAAGAGATGTGTTAGTCGATCAATGTAGAAATGTTCCCTTCTTTATTCTGGTTTCTAAAACACATACATATATACTGTATATGCAGATCTGTTTAGAAATAATTTATATTTGCCCATGAATTCCCGACTATTTAAAAAAGTATCCTATTGCATTGTTTTGCGTATTGGCAAAACTGAAGTTGAACAAAATATGAAAAATATTCTATTCTATTAAATATTCTATTAAACAAAAAGAGTTGAGAATTAACTGAGTCTTCTACGTTCTTTTAATATGTAAAAATTCATGGTATATTAAAACAAATCAATTATCACTAGGTTCAGTGAAAAGTCACTTTACTATCGGCGTGTCACTTTACCATCTTCCCCATAAAACACTATAGGAAACAATAATCCCCTAGAAAGTATTTTATATTTCACTTGATACAAAAGGAGAGAGAAAACTGTGGGAGGAGCCCAAATTGCAAAACAATGTGAAAACAGCTCTTTATTCAGAGCCATTAGACCTTAAAAAGCAGTTCTGCCCCTGGCTTTATCACTAACTCTGCTTTGTGACCATGTCACTAACTTAATTTCTGTGGGTTTGCTTTCTCCATCTGTAAAATCAGCGAGTTGAACAAGAGGATCTCTTATGATGTTTCAGTTCTATAAGTCTATGATTCTGAGCCAAAGGACTACTATTGATTGTTTTCTTGAATACTATAGGGTGAGTCACAATTTTCAGTGAAAGAACTATTCACTATCTTGGGCACAGGTATGGAAACTTCTAGCTGAGGATAAATTTCTGCCATAAGGTTAAAGATTAACAGGAAACAGACATTTTATCCAAATACACTCAGAGTGTTCTATAGCCCAATAGATCTGCTCATTAGGCAATATAGTTTTCATTCATTCTGTCCGCATTTTACATGTTACTCTCCCAGCTAAGCATAATCTGTATTTTTTTAACATCTTTATTGGAGTATAATTTTTTACAATGGTGTGTTAGTTTCTGCTGTATAACAAAGTGAATCAGCTATACATATATCCCCATAACCCCTCCCTCTTGCGTCTCCCTTCCACCCTCCCTATCCCACCCCTCTAGGTGGTCACAAAGCACCGAGCTGATCTCCCTGTGCTATGAGGCTGCTTCCCACTAACTATCTATTTTACATTTGGTAGTGTATATATGCCCATGCCACTCTCTCACTTCGTCCCAGTTTACCCTTCCCCCTCCCCGTGTCTGTATTATATCACTACCCAAAGAGAAATCACATGTACATTTGAAAACCAAAATGTTAAGTTTGCAAAGGAAGGGCATAATTTTGTGTTTCAGGTCCTCGGTGTTTGCCAACATTCAGTGAACCAACCGTCACCAACATGTGAGATCTACCTTACATTAGGAAGTGAGGAAAATTATCAAGATCTGTGCCATGCTATAAGAGACAGCAGTGGGCCAGCAATCTAGCACCTAGCACCTAACCTAGTCAGTCAAAGGTAAAGATAAGCAAACTAATACTTGTAGAATGATGACTACTGGATACTAGGATCTATAAAGAACGCTATCACACAAGCTCTATTTCACTAATGAGGACATTCAGACTGAGAGATTAATTTGGCCAAAGTCGCACAGCTAGTAAATGATCAGGCCAGGATTTAAACAGGTCTTCAGACTTTCAGGCCACTCCTTTTAGTATTACACAGTGCTAAAGTAAGATGATTATTCAAATGGTAATACAGCTACAGTGACTGAACCCTTAACTGTTTAAGCAGTGTACAGAACAGAATGTACCCATTAGGACCCAGGAGTGTACTTGAGAAGCTCTGCAATGGAATAGAAAGAGACACAAATGTCATTCTAAGATAACACCCTCCAGAAGAATGCAAATTATTTACAACCCAGTCCGTCCACTTAAGGGCAATTCAGAAAGCTCTGGGCAAGTAAATAATTCCATGCTTAGCACACTTTAAGACTTAAAGTCATACATATAATCAACAGGCAATGTGAATCATAGTGGAGGGCAAGTAAATGATCTTTCAGCTGTAACAAGACAAAGTGATGCTTTTAAAAAAACTGCCTTTTGGTGGAATAATTACCACAGTTCGTCTATGATTGGTATAAGTGCACATCCAGGTATACATATATAAATGTACCAGCTTCCAGCAAATATAAAAATAAGTTTTATCTGGCTCACTATATGAACATCTATTGAGTTAAAAAACAACTTACCTTAGATGAGACTATTCTATTATCACAAAATTTTTGTGCAATGTATGCTTCTGTTTCTGAAACTGGATGATTGCCAACAAATACTGTGCGTGTACCAACTCGTTTCTCTTCTCCAGCACACTGACCAAGAGAAAGAGGAAAAGTCAGTTTTTCATCACATTTCTCCATGCTTCTACCAAGCTCAGAATTCTTGTCTTGACATGTTTGGCTATTGTCTAGAGAGAGGGAGTAGTAAGGGGAGAGGAGAAAACCTTGTTAGGAAATTCAAACTCCACTAAGCTCTTAGTTGCTGACTTAGTGAAGATTATTAGTAAAAGTTTTGTTTGAGCCAACTGCTCTGAGGCCAACATTGCAATTCTAAATGTTTAAATTGAAGTAAGTATCCTAGAGAAACAGTATTTTTACTGCCAATCATTTTTCTTTCATCCACAGAGTCTCAGCCATCACTATCACAGCAACATACTAACTTAGGAAAGGTCAGATTGGGAAATTTATTTTATTATACAACAACTATTGAGGACAACCTTTGTCAATTTCCTTACTAGACAGCAGAATGCTCTAAACACAAAATAATTGCTTATAAATACACAGGAATATACTGAATAGAATGGCTGCCTCTCTTAATGGAATGATCAACTATTCCTACAAAGAAAAGTTGTAATTGTTTGGCTTTACAAGGAAAGACACTCTTTTGTGATCTCTCAGAGCCTACTGTCAAAAAGTCCCATTTCAGGGCTTCCCTGGTGGCGCAGTGGTTGAGAGTCCGCCTGCCGATGCAGGGGACACGGGTTCGTGCCCC